>NC_064636.1:37766221-38092471 GCF_023864275.1 Schistocerca cancellata | reverse complement strand
TCTAGCAGTCCAGATGACAGGTATCTTAACCGCATGGCTGTAACGGATTGTACAGCCACGTCTTGATCTCGAGTCAACAGATGGGAACATTTGCAAGACAACAACCATCTGCACGAACAGTTCAATGACATCTGAAGCAGCACGGACTATCAGCTCGGAGACCGTGGCTGCAGTTACCCTTGACGCTGCATCACAGACAGGAGCGCCTGCGATGGTGTACTCCACGACTAACCTTGGTGCACGAATGGCAGAACGTAATTTTTTTGGATGAATCCAGGTTCTGTTTACAGCATTGTGATGGTCATATCCGTGTTTGGCGGCATCTTGGTGAACGCACATTGAAAGCGTGTAATCGTCTTCGCCATACTGGCGTATCACCCAGCGTGATGGTATGGGGTGCCATTGGTTACACATCTTGGTCACCTTTTGTTTGCATTGACGGCACTTTGAACAGTGGACGTTACATTTCAGATGTGTTACGACACATGGCTCTACCCTTCATTCGATCCCTGCCAAACCCTGCATTTCAGCAGGATAATGCACGACCGTATGTTGGAGGTCCTGTTCGCGCCTCTTTCTGGGTTCAGAAAATATTCGACTGCTGCCCTGGCCAGCACATTCTCCAGATCTCTCACCAATTGAAAATGTGTGGTCAATGGTGGCCGAGCAACTGGCTCATCACAATACACCAGTCAATACTCTTGATGAACTGTGGTATCATGTTGAAGCTGCATGGGCAGCTGTACCTGTACACGCCATCCAAGCTCTGTTTGACTCAATGCCCAGGCGCATCATGGGCGTTATTATGGCCATGGGTGGTTGTTCTGGGTAGTGTTTTCTGAGGATCTATGCACCCAAATTGTGCAAAAATGTAATCACATGTCAGTTCTAGTATAATATATTTGTCCAATCAGTACCCGTTTATCATCTGCATTTCTTCTTGGTGTAGCAATTTTAATGGCCAGTAGTGTATATATGCAAATTATTTGTTTGTTGGGTTCTTGTTCCATGGATCATTTGCACTCCCTCAGGCCTGGATGCCTGCAGTGATGCAGTTGGGAAATGTGTCATACAGGTGTTTTATCCTCTCCTGAGGCATGATGAAACACAAATATGGGAAACAGTACTCATTATCACGGATACTGGCACTGGGGTGGAGTTGATGTCCAAGCTGGTCCCATACATGTTCTTTCACAAACAGATCTCGGGATTTTGCTGTCCACAGAAGTACCTCAACATCAAGAAAACAGGTTACAGAGGCATGTGCCATGTGTGGGTGAACATATCCTGTTGATAAATGGCACTACTATACTGCTACATGAGAGATGACACATGTGGATGCAGGATGTCCGGTGTGCCATCAGAGTTCTGTCAGTCACTACTAGCCTCAGCCTGAAGTCAGAACCGATGGCTTCCCACTATATCGTTCGAAGTGTAACACTGTTGTGGCTCAGCTAAATGCTGTGGCTCTCCTAAGCATTGGAGGAATGGGTTCTGTCTAGGTCCCACGATACTCAGCAATGGTGGTCACCCCTGTTAGTGCAAAACCAATTTTCATCACACGATGTGGCTGGGTGGTTTGGAGTGAAAGGGACTAAATTGCTAGACCATCAGTCCTTTCATCAGTTAAGTGTTAAACAAGGTGAAATGCAAATCCTGGGAAGCCTTAGTGGAACTAGCTCAAAAAATAAATACATAAAAATAAAAAGATAAAAGCCCAGAGAAAAACAGCACAGACAATTCATTAAATGATCAGTTAATACAAGGCATTAAAACCGAGAAATGAGAAATAATAAAGAGAAAAGAAAGGTGGGAAGGGTAAAGGCCAGCCTGGGCCACCAAGCAAGAACTCCCAGGGGACCTTGGGGGGAGAAGCAGGAGAGAGTTACCCCACCAATCCCTCAGGCAATCAATGAGGCCAAAAAGCCCCATCTTACAGGGATGAATAGAAACCACCTTCGCGGGGCAAATCGTAACACCAGGTCAGCTGCTTTGGTGTCATTTGCTAACACCAAAGCTAGTGTGTCAGGAAGATTAAGAGGCCACCTCAAAACAGCCAAATTAGGGCAGTCAATAAGTAAGTGGAATGTACCCACAGGTCAGCTAAGTGTGGCCAATGCGAAGTTAACAGGACGGTGGATTCCCTGCGAGAAGCGTGCAGGGGAAGACTGCCAATTGATCGTGACTTCTTAAGTGTCCTCAGTTTGTTTGGGGGGACCAAGGCAGACTATTCTGAGTTCCAGACGTCCAACAATTGATGGCATATAAATAAACAAAGGTCTGGTTCTGGGACTCTCTTTTTCCCGAAATCCTAACATGAATGGGAGTCCAAGTGAAAATGACTGACCATCCAGCTTGATGGAGGTCAGAGGTGAGATGCTGGACAGCCATAAACAGTGGATGAGGAGAGTAGCACTGGTCTATTATCTGAAGGCTACTAAGGGAGTCACTGCAGATTAGGATACTTTTACCAGTCCAAGAACAAACATGGCTAAGGACTAGTTTAATGGCCATCAATTCATCAGTGAAGATACTGCAGCTGTTTGACTGTGAGTGGAGTTCACTGCACCATGCATGTGTGTATGCAAAGCCTGTTCACCCATCAGGTGTTGAGCCATTGGTGACTATCACTTCTGAACCTGGATACATCTCAAGGACAGCCAGGAACAGTTGGTGAATAATCATGGTGTCAGCAGAATCTTTTGGACCAAAGGAGACTCTGAGACAAATCTTAGATTGAGGCACAAGCTGTGGGGCAGATGCGATGTCGCCCAGACTGCAGGTGACAGTGGAGGAAGTTCCAGTTCAAACAGAGACACTGGAGGCACGCAGCAGTTGTAAACTCAGTTCTCCTTGTTGTGGGAGGTGGAGATTCTTTCCAGGGAAAAGGACTCAGTAGCTGAGATGTTAGGGGAAGCTGCAAATACATATAGTGTAATTCATCAGCTGTTGTTGGCACCTGATGGGGAATGGAGGAACTCCAGCCTCGACTTATAAGCTGTCCCGAGGGCTAGTTTGGAAGGCTCGTGTCACAAGTCAGACTGCACAGTGATGAATGGGATCCAGTATTGGCAATGCTGAGGGTGATCCTGAATTAAGTGCAAGACTGTAAGACTCCTACAGTCGAGACGGGACAGAATCGGGGCCTTGTAGAGCTGCAAAAGGGTAGAGTGATCTGCACACCAGCTAGTGTTACTGAGGCAGTGAAGGGTATTGAGGTGTTGCTAGGACTTCCAATTACGTTGGATGGGGAAGCCACATCAGCCAGTGATCAAAGACCAGTCCCAAAAAGCAATGCATCTCAGTTAAGCAGAGATCTGGGTGTGTGTGGACAGTGACAGGAGAGCATGACACAAGTCTTGGCAGTTGACCTATAAATGGTGCTCAGAAATACCCATACTAGAGGAGCAACGATAAAAAACAAAAATCATCAGCTTATACAGCATATAAGGAGGGCAATACCAAAGATCCCACAGCCACTGCTAGAGCACTGATGGCCACCAGAAAGAGGGGGAGCGCAGTACAGAGGCCTGTATGACCCTGTTTTCTTGGATATGGTGGGATACTGACTGAAGCACCTTCTGGAACCCAGAATGTACGTGACAACCAGTTCTTGAGAAAAATTGAGAGTGGACCCTGGAGACACCACTCATGTAACGTAGTAAGGATGTGGTGATGCCATGTCATGTTATAAGCCTTCTGTAGGTCATAAAAGACAGCAATGAGATACTGGTGACCTACAAAGGCCATCTGGATAGTGATCTCCATAGGAACCAAATCGGCAGTGGGATGGCCTTTGCGAAAACTGCCTTGAGATCAACCAAAAGGCCCCAAGACTCAATGGGCTAACACAGCCATTTGCTCACCATTCATTCAAGGAACTTACAAAGAACGCCGGTAAGTCTCACTGGACAGTAAATGTCCATTGTTAGGGGATTCTTACCCAGTTTCTTGTCACTGAGATGGGAACTCCTAATTGTTCCAGATCCGATTAATTGGATGGAATGGTTGCTATTGGTGTGAATGATATTCAGAGATAGTGTGAGATAGTGAGCAGTGAATGCTGATTTCCAGTTCTTTGAGGGTAGTGGGGAGTTGAGTAACATTGGCTTCACACTTGCATTGTGTGGGCACATGTCTTTTCGGATCTGATCTTCATTGGAGTCAGACAGCCTTGCGACATAGTCACTCTTTTTCGTCAGAACTTAGAATTCTCGGACAGCGTTTGAGGCCAGGATTTGAAACAGAGTTGCTGCACAGCAGTAGTCAGTGCCTACATCATCAGAACATTGCATACCAATGACATGCTGCAGATTTCAGGACTGGTAAAGTATTTTGCTGCTCTGGCATTGTAGGACCTATCAATTTTATACTGAAGTCCTCAACAACACGTGCACCTGATTTGATACAAGTCCTCCTTGCTTGTTTCTCCATGTGATCCCATTTCAGCTCTCACTACTAATCGCGATACCGCAACATAGTCGGGGAAGTAATATTTGATTCATTAGGACTTCTAGTCATTATTGTCAATCTATTACATCACAGAGAGTAGGGGCCCTTTGTTCTCAAGCCAACTCTTATTCTCATAATAGTTCAGTATGACCTATCCTTTAGCGTACAGTTTGTATTGACAATCAAGTACCTTTGTGTTCTGATTTATAATAAATCACATTGTAATATTTAATCCACATACCATTTCATAGATAGATGTAGAATCCCATTTCCTGTCATCCGTTATGATAAAATTCCCATTTTCTTTACTGAGTAGATGATGATTTTTATTAAATTATTGTGAGTGTACACTTCTTACTTTACAAACTAGCAGGGTCCACTATCAGTTCCTGTCTTTACTGTTGTGCACATAATCGATTAGGTGGTAGGTAAGGAGGTGGTTGAGTGTGTGTCCAGTTCTGATGCAAAATTCACCAGAATTAAAGAGGTACAAACTCTTCTTCACCCCAGCATGTCACAGAGGGAGAGGGAGATTTGATAAGAACAGAGTCTCTGCAGGGGATAAGCTGGGTGATGGCGGCACTGGGGATGTATTTATGGATTTTGAGGGTTTTGGAGGGGTCGATACAAAGGAAACACTGGTTGCACTATGTGGTGAAATCGTCAAGGTGCGCTTGGACGGTGCGTTGGGACCGTTAAAGGTTAAGATAGAGAGCCAGGAAGGCAATGTCATCAGCATATTGGAGGAGGTGGACAAGTTGGGATGGCTTGGGTATATCTGCGGTGTAAGTTAGGAGTTTAAAGAGAATACTGGAATGCCATATGAAGTTTTTTAACATTTTTTTTATTGTAATTTCAGTCCCTTGCCCCATATGGGCAGGAGAGGGCTGGCAGTGGTACAGTCCACTGCTCTTCTGCCAAATGGCTTTACAATAAATACAGAAATGAAGACTCTTGCGTAAGAAGGGGGAGAAGAAGGGGGACATAAAAAACATGGGAGGTAAAATATACACTAATACAGGGGCATGTACTGGGAGACAGTTAAAAAGTCAACATAAATTTAAAAGAACATAGGTGGAAATTCAAAGTGCACTTAAAAAACTCTGGAGGCAAACACAAGTTAAAAGTCGGCCACATGATTAAAATCACTTAGTGTAGAACACATAAAAAACGATGGAGCACTTATGAAGAATAAAAACCTCTGGTAGGGACTGCCGAGGGACTAGAAACTGGAGAGGAGGGAAAAAGAGGGGAGGAATGTGGGGGGGGGGGGGCTGGGGGGGGCAGGAGGAAGAGGAAGAAAAGGGTGGGCAGGAGGTGCACCAAGAGGCAGGAGATGGGTGGTGTGGCAAATGAAGAGGGAAGATAATGCAGGAGGGAGCACAGAGACACAGAACGGGGTGGGGGGGGAGGGCTTGGGAGAGGGAGGTGGTGGGGGAGGTGGAAAACTGCTCAGGGGAAGGGGAATGGGGGGAGAGGTAGCCCTGAGGAATAGGGGAGGAAGGTTGGGCTAGAGTTGGTAGGTGGGGTAGATGTCAGTTCAAAACTCATCATCTGGGAGGGGTAGGTGCTCAAAGTTGCATTCGGGTAGGAGATGGAGGGTGTGAAGATGAAGAGAGGGCGGGGCACAATAGTAAAGGTGCAGCAACAGGCTGGGGATGGAGAGGAAGGGGGACACCAGGGGTTGGGGGGCATCGAGTTCGCAAACGACATACAGGATGCGGATGTGTTCAAGGAAAAGGAGAAGTTGTGGGAAGGTGGTGAGGTCATAGAGTATGTGTGTGGGTGACAGAAGGTGGATATGGAAGGTGAGGAGGAGGAGAAAGAGGAGAGGGGAAAATATGGAGCCTTGGGGCACGCCAGCAGACGGATAGAAAGTATGGGAGTTGAAATTGTGGATAGTGACATAAGAGGGATGACGGGAGGAGAAGGAAGCAATGAAATGGACGAAATTGATGGGAAGATCATAGGTCTGGAGTTTGAAGGGGAGCCTAAGATGCCAGACACGGTCGTAAGCGTTCTGGAGGTCAATGAAAACAAAGATAGCAAAGTGGCGGGAGTAATGTTGGGTAGATGGGTAAGGTTAAGGTGCTGGATGAGCCTGGTGATGTGTGCGGTGATGGGAGTGTTGATGTCAGAGGGGATAATTGATCCAAATACTGGAAACTAGGGGCAAGTGGCAGGACAGAGGTATGAACGCTGTCAAGGATGGAGGTGAGAGGGATTTAATCAAAATGGGAATCGTCAAGAATGTAGAAGACCTTGGATAGGTGGGAAGCTAAATGGTTAGCTTTACTGAGGTTGTCAGGGAAGAGGTGGATGGACTTTGGAGAGGCAGGTGGGTGGGAGGCTGCAGGGGTCCATGGGCAGAGGAGAGGGTGAGAAGGACGGGGAGGTGGTCACTGCCAATAGGATCGAGAACATCCACCATGATATGACCAAAGAGGTTGGGGGAAGCAAGGATAACATCCAGGGTAGGGTTACTTTCAGGACGCGTGTGTTGTGGGAGAGGAACGAGATCACCAGGAAGGATGGCAAGGTACTGATGCCACTGCTAAAGGAAGGCAGGGGCACGGCTGTGGATGTTGAGGTCAGTAGTGATCACATAGGTGGAGAAGGTACGGTCAGCTTGAGAAATGAAGTCGTAGGGGAGAGGAGCTGTGGGATGAACATAGATAGTGGCACAGGTGATTGTGAGGGAGGGAAAAAAGATGATGAGAAGGTCTTCAGTCAGGTCATTGAGTAGGGGATGTGGCCGGGAAGGGAAATATTTGAGGTGGCCAATAGCGACCCTACCTCACGCGAGGGGTAGGGGATTGTCAGTGCAATGAAGTAGATAAGGAGAGGTGTGGACAACATGGTGAGGTTGGAGGAAGGTTTCATTAAGGATGAAGGAGTCGACCTGGTGCTGGGATAGGGTATGCATGAAGAGGTATTTGTTGGCAGGGAGGGAGTGGATGTTTAGGTAGTGGAGACGATACAGTTGACATCCCAGGAGGTGGGAGTGGGGAAGGAAGTGGGACGAGGAGAGAGGGGCTTAAACGATGGTGTCTATGTCTGTGAAGGCAAAGTGGGCCTGGTTGTGGCAGTAGGTGGCACAGATATTTAAATGGAAAACAGAGCAGGCGGAAAGGAAAATCTGCTGGAGGGTGTGGGGGTGTTGAAAGGGGTGGAAGTTCTGCAGGACAATGGTCAGGAACCATATGATGTCTTCAGCCGTAAGGGGAGGACAGAGGGAATTGTTGGGTGGGTGTGCTGGTCAGTGGGGTGAATAGGAACAGTGAGCTCAGGGTTGGTTGGAGAGGATTTGGCTTTGCATTTAGAGGAGTAGGTGGGGTGGGGTTCATTGCAGGTGTTGCAGACAGGGAGAGAAGCGAGATTAGGACACTGTTTAAGGAAGTGGGAGGCTTCACAATGGGGGCAGGTGGGAGGCTTCTTGCAGTCTTGGGTGAGGTTGTTGTTGTACAGGAGACGGCACTCGCAGCAGTAGGATTGATGAGAGGAATGGGACTGGTCAACAGGGTGGCAGCGGTTGAAAATCAGGGCTCCCTGTACGAGGAGGTGATTGATGGAATAAGCGGACTCAGTAATGATATGCATGAGGAAGGAAGGGCCAGAGGAGTTGGAAATATGGCGGGCCGATCGCATTGCCAGGCCAGGATGGGCATTCAGCTCTGCCAACACCTCCGCCTCCGTGATCACAGGGCTGAGTTTGGTGATCATGGTGGTGAGGGTTGGCGGACGACGAGGGGGTTGGAGCTGATGAGGAGAGGAGGGGAGCCAAAATGATACGGGGAAGGCGCCAGAGGAGATGAGTATGGAAAGAGGGAGAGGAGTACTTGATGAGAACAGAGTCTACAACACAGGTAAGTTGGGTAATGGGGCACTGGGGATGTATTTTCGGATTTCAAGAGTGAGGGTGTGGACATCTAGGAATTTCGGATCAGGGTTGGCAACGATGAAAGTGTACAGGGCTGGGGCTGGGGAAATGGGTGAAGGGTTAGTATCCATGGCGGGATCAGAGGGAAGTGGGGCAGGCAGTGTTCTTTTGGAGGAGGGGTTAGAGATGATGTCGCCATTAGGGCGCTTGGGAGTTTTATTGTCGGTGTGGCCTGGGAGGAGGGGTGAGGGACTGAGTGGATGAGGAGGTGGTGGGAGGCAGGCCCCTCTTGGGAGGCGGCGGCGCTAGGAATGGAAGTGGGGCTCTCTGTGTTGGCAACTGTGGCGTGGCAGGCATTGCCTCAGGCAGGTGAAGTAGGAAGAGTTGTAGTGGGGCAGGTGGGAAGGGGGGAAAAGTCATCTTGTCGGGCGATTGTAGATGGGAGGCCAAAAGAAGGGACAGAAGCAGGAACAGGAATAGGAGCAGAGGAAGAAGCAGGGGAAGGAGCAACATAGAGGTGGGAATACAGGGATGAGGAGGAGATGGAAGGGGAGGAGACTGTGAGGAGGGGGGGTGGAGCAGACGGGTTAAGCTCAGAGGAAGCACTCCACGAGGGCACAGTGAGTGAAAGGGAAGGGGAGGTGGAGATGACGGTGGTAGTTAGGGCGTCAATTATTGAATGTGGTGTCCACTGGTGACAGGAGTTGCTGAAGAGGGAAAGGAACTAAAGAAGGGGCCGACGGCGGCGAGCACTGGGAAGTGGCGAACACCGGGAGGCAGCATTGGTGGCAGTGGCTGCATCGATGAGCAACGGGCGGTGATGCAGGTGGCATGCATCAGGCGGCAGCAGTGAGCACCAGGTGGCGGTGGTGGCAGCAGGCACTGGAAGGCGCGGCGCTGGAAAGCACTGGATAGCATCGGTGACAACAGGCACTGGGTCGTGGTGGCAATGTTGGGCACTGGATGGCAGCGGCGATGGCAGGCACTGGGTGGCGGTGGCGACATCGAGCACCAGGCGGCAACGGCGATGGTGGTGGCAAGCACTGGGATGCAGTGAGCACCGGGAAGTGATCTTGGCGACGACCAGGCGGTGGTGGCTGTGGTGGTGGCAGTGGTGAGCACCAGGCAGTGAGCAGCAGCAACGGTGAGCAGACGAACAAAGGGATGACAGTGGCAGGCAGACAGACAGATGGCAACGGCTGGGGGCTCTTCCAAAGTGATGATTAGACCCTGAGTGTAGCCCATGCAACATAATTCTTCGACTTGGACCCAAGGGGATCCACCCCTTGAATCTGGGCCATTCGGAGTTGAAAGGAAATATGATAAGTAGTCGTATATATAGAAGACTCTATCACAAACATTGCTACTGTGAAGTATCATCGTCGTAAATAATTGGAAGATATATGCGTTTATAGCAGCAGACAAAAATAGTGGGAGCAAAGGAGGTGTTTATTACTTCCAACTGATTGCAAACTGAAATCGAATTGTTTAGTATGAAGCCCCAGAACCAACAGATGGCAGCCTGACATGCTGGCTGAGGAAGTGTGGTGGCTCTCTCCTTCTCTTTGCTTACAGCACTTGGCAATTGGTAGTACCAGAATATTTGTAGCCACATGAGTCTTATACTTTGCTAATTTAAAAATCGGAGCTTTGATGTATTTTGGTAAATTTCGTGTTCGCTAAACCAAAAGTGATGTGCTTTTGACACTATGTTCCTCAGCTCTCCTGAAGTGATAGATGCTGTAAGTAACAGTCTGCCCAACAGAAATATGGATTCTTGAGGATCGATCCCCTAGAGTCCGAGTGACAAGATTATGCTGCCAGGGCTACACCCGTGAGGGAATCACGCATTTGGAAGAGCCCCCTGCCCTGGTTGCTGCCGCTATCCATGTGCCAGCAGTTCCTGCTGCCGCCGCCGTCCGTCTGTCCGTCTGTCAACCACCACCACCCGGTGTTTGCCGCCGACACCGGCACTGCACCCCAGCCGAGGATACTGGGCTACCATTTTTGCCATTGTTGCCCAGCTGCTGTCTCGAGGGATTTGCTGGACCACCTTCACTGCCTGTTAGAGTCATCACAGACCCCCCCCCCTTGTCACCCTTGTCACCACTTCCGCTGCTCCTGCCACCATTGCTGCAGTCCTTCGCCACCACCACTGTCCTTGCTGCCACTGCTGTTTCTTGTCCATACTGCCATCGCCGTCAGCACCGTCACCATCTTCATCCCCCACTAGCAGACCACAACCATGTCTCAAACTCCATCATTTTCACCTCCCCCTAAGCAACTCCAACCACCATCACATGGAACCCATCCACAAACTCCATCACCGTCCTCCCTTCCCTCCATCCCCCCCACGACTCTCCCTCACCTTTAGCTGTCGCCCCATCGCCAACTTCAGACTTCCCACCACTCACTGCATCACCTATGACAGGTTCCCAGCCTGCACGGATTACCACCCACAGTGCCACAGTCTCTGCGACGCTTGTGCCATCGACCCCTGCATCATCTGCCCTCAGCGAGGACTTGTCCCCCGCCACCTTCCCCTGCAACTGATCCCTCAGCCCTCTTCCTACCCTGTTCTGTCCAAGAAACCTACTAAATGCCCTAATGTTGGCCCTGTAGCTACCCTATCCACAAAGAAAACCCCTGATCACTGCGACCCACCCACCCCCACGCACGCGACTCTGGCCCCACCCCTGACAAATCTTTCCTTCCACACCATCGTCCACTGCAATCTTGATCCTCAATTCGTCGACACCCACAGCCTCACCCTTGCAATCTGTAAATACTTCCCAAATGCCCCCATCTCCATTCTCATTCCTTGAAAACACTCGATTCTTATTAAATCCCCCAATGCTGCCTTCCACACCGATCTCCCCTCCAAAATCCCATGTATCCAATTTGGTCCTTGAGCAACCCTTACCCCCTACCACACCCAGTTGTCTCCCGTTAGCCTCAAACTCCCAAACATCCGCTGACCTTCACCGCCATAATCATGAAGCTTAGCCCCGTGATCATGGAGGCTGAGGTGTTGGCAGAACTAACTTCCCATCCCGACATTGAAATCCACTCAGCCTGTCACATCTTTCATGATCCCAGTCAGACTTACCTTATGCACCTATTTACAGAATCCTCCTCTATTGACCGCCTCCTTACAGAGGGAGCCCTCATCTACAATATATGTCACAAAGTTGACCCCTCTCATTCCCTCTCCAATCCTACCTCTGCTAACGCTGCCTTAAGTACAATGAACATGTCGCTGCTGCCTGCAAAATCCCCTCTCCCTGTCCCCACTGCAAAGATTCCCACTACTTGAAGAACTCCAACCTCCCCTCTCTCCCCTCCTGTAACACCTGTAATGAACCCCATCCTACCTACTCCTCTAAATGTAAAGTAAAACCTCCTCCCGTCATCTCAGAGCTCACCATCCCTGTCTGCCCCGTCGACGACCCCATCCACCCCAACAACTCGCTCCGCCCTCCTCCTACTGCAGAAGACATCATCCGCTTTGTCACCATTGTCTCCCAAAACATCCATGCCTTCCAGCGCCCCCACACCCTTTCCCAAATCACCCTCGCTGCCCATTCTGTCTTCCACCTCACCACCCATGGCACCTACTTTCACAACCAGTCCCACTTCACCATCACCTCTCTGACTACCCTTGTCTAAATGTCCCCTACCATTGCGTGACAACATTACAGTATTGTTTACCATAATATCCGCCCCCTGACCACACATAAACTCCTCTTCCTCCACACCCTCAATCTACGCAATGTGCATCACTTCATCCTAAATGAAACCTTCCTCACCTCAAGCACTTCCCGTTTGGCTCCAAACTCTTCTCAGCTGAGCATCTCACCCACCATTACCGCCACATTTGCCACCATCTACATCCGCCCTCATACCCCCATCCCATATAATATCCTGGCCCACAATGACTACACCTTCTCCACCTGTGTGATTGTCGCAGACCTCAATGTCTACAGTCGTGCTCCTGCTGAACCCCAGCAGTGGCATTGGTTTATCACCACCCTCCATGCAGACTAGGTTCCCCTCCCCCAACACCCCCCTCCTCTACCTCCTGTACACAGTAGATATGCCCCAACCCACCCCTCCAGTCCACCTCGTGCATATGCCGATAACACCGCCTTCCTTGCCCTCCCTCCTACCCTGCAATGGAATGAATGCCTTCTCCAGAATCACCTTGACCTTTATGCCACATGGTGTAACCAGTGGGTCCTCAGAATCAATTCTTCCAAGACCCAGGCAATCATCGTAGATTGTACCACTAGCTTCTTCTGGCTCCTTCATTTTTCTCTTAGTATCTGCGCCCATCTTGTTTGCCTCTCCCCCACACTGACCTACCATGGACTCACCGTTGCCCATCACCTCACCTTGATCCCTCATCTCTGCTTTATCCAGTCCAGAGCCCACAATCGTCTCCATCTCCTTAAACTCCTCTCTGGCCAGACCTTGGGGTTGCCTCTCTCTACCATTTTACACGCCTACAAATCCTTGTTCTGGCCCATTTTCTGTTATGCCAGTCCCACCTGGATATCTGCGCCCCCCCCCCCCCCAAATTTAGTATGTCCCTCCGGATCCTTGAGTGCCATGCAGTCCACCTTGCCTTTCGTATATTCCTCCTTTGCCCCAGTAGATCCTCTATGACCTGATTCCTATCCCCAATCAGTTCCTTTTCCTCGAGCATATCTGAGTCCTCTAAACCTCCGGCTGACGTGTTCCCCCCCCCCCCCCCCCCCAGCACCCTCTGCTCCTCTCCTTTCTGATACCCGCTCGCTGCCTTGCCTTCACTGTTGTGTCCCTCTTACCCTCCACCTCTACACCCTTCATCTACTTTCCCAAGGTGGCTTGTCAACCTTGCCTCCCAGATGATGCCCTCTCTCCCTCCATTTATCCCAGTCAACTCTGATCCTCACTTCCCCATCCCTCCCTCTGTCCTTTTCCCGAGCTCCCACTCCCCCCTTCTATCCTGTTTATTTTCTCCCACCCACCCTCTTTTTGATTCCTTTTCTCGGCCCTCAAACCCTTTTGCTTTTCCCTCCACTGCCTTCCCCACTCCTTGTCGCCTTCGCCCTGCCCCCATTTTTTCTGTGTCCTCTTCCTCCATAGGCTCCCCCCTTTTGCTTTTCCTCTCCTCTCCCCCTTTACCCACTCTGCTGTCTGCCTGCCCCCCCCCCCCCCCCCCATCTGCTTTCTTGTCTACTTCATAGTGCAGTGTTTCAGTTATGTGACAGCATTGTGCATCCTGTTTTTACGTGTTGTGAACAGACACCATCCTGTCACTGGGTGTGTTTTTGCGAACAGAAACCAAACTGTCGCCATGTTTCTTTAATTGTGCCTGTCTAATTACTATGTATTTTAATCAGCATCGCCGACCATTTGGTTTTTTATTTTATTTTTATTTTAAGTTACGCAACTTTCGCCCTATTATGGTTTTAACCTGTCACCGTTTTAGCTCCTGGTTATATCGTTTATTCTTCACTCATTATGTTTTTAAACTATTTTGTAGGCTGCAGAGCGGCATATTACGCTGCTGCCAGCCCGCCTCCGCCTCTGAGGGGAATCAAATCTTGATAAAGAGGGACAAAAAACGGGAATTTGGGGAACAGAGAAAAGATGCCACATCACATACAGTATTTTAGCTTGAACTAATATGCGATGAATCGTCACATTTGATCGCGAAAACTTGTTGGAATGATACTAAAATGTAAGGCATATTACAGAACCAACAAAACAGACTGTCTCTATCTATAGTAAGATATCTAGTTCAAGCAATACGCTTTCATTATTTGTTTACTTGCGTGCGTTGTATTGTTACAGGACATGTGGAATTGTAACAAGACATGAAAGCTATAACAGATATGCAAATGTAATACGAATAATATAAACGAATTTTTTAATTTCTCGGCATTTTATAGCTGTTTTTATACTACAGTAAAATGTGTCAAATGCAAATAGTAGTACAACACGGGTGTAAAATGTTCATAAAACTTTTCAAAATGCATCACATCTCCCATTTTAAACAAGCAATGTATAAGACTGGTGTGGCTACAAATATTCGGTAACTGCCGACTGCTGAGTGCTGTTAGCAAAGCGAGTGAGAGACCCGCAACACTTTCTCACTCAGAGTATTAGGGCGCCATCTGTCGGTAACATCTAGCAACACTGCGGTTCGGAGCTTCACTCCAAATGATGTAAATTCTTCATATTTCATTTCAGTTTGCAATTATAGGTTCTGCAGGCAGATGATGCATGTAATAAAGAAGTCCCTCGCTGTAATTGTTTTTATTCTGCTGCCATAAATGCATGTATATTCCAATTAATTATGAAGTGAATACTTCACACCTAGCAATATTTGTGGTACAATGTTCTACATATTCAACCATTTTTGACTACTGGTCCTTTTCAACAATATCCGCTCCCTTCCCGCCAACAAGAACCTCTTCCTGCACACCCTTGCTACCCACCGTGTGGATGCCTTCCTCCTTAATGAAACCTTCCTCCAACCCCACCACTCCATCCACACCTCCCCCTATCTTCTCCACCGCTCCGATAATCCCCTCCCAGTTGCGCGTGGCGGAGTTGCCATTGGCCACCACCGCCAGATCCCCGTTCGGCTCCAACCTCTCCTTCCCGACCCCACCGAACACCTGATCCTTAGTCTCTTCTTCCCCGGCCTTACCATTACCTGTGCCACCATCTATGTCCGCCCCAACGCCCCTCTTCCTTTCGACTTCCTCTCCCACATCGACCGTACCTTCTCCTCCTATGTGATCGCCGCCGACCTCAACATCCATAGTCGCTCCGCTGCCCAGTTACGGCGGTGGCATCGGTTCCTCTCCTCCCTTCAAGGCGACCTCATCCCCATCCCCCAGCACACCCGTCCCGAATCCAACTCCACTCCCGATGTTATTCTCTCCTCCCCCAACCTCCTTGGTCGCATTACGGTGGATGTCCTGGAGCCTATTGGTAGCGACCATCTCCCTGTCCTCCTCACCGTTTCAGACGGTCGTCACCCCCGCCCCGACCCTCGTCATGACCCTCCCCCTAAGTACATCCATGACTATTCCCGTGCCAACTGGAATGCCTACCGGGATACCCTCTCCACTCAGGTCGATAGCCACCCTCTCGCCTACCGCCGTCCCGATGATGTCACCCATGCCGCCTCCTTTCTCCAGCAGACCTTGTCTGAGGCCGTGGAGGCCCACGTCCCTACTGTTGCCATCCACCCCCACCGTCCTACCTTACCACCACAGGCCGTCCTCCTCCTCCGTGAATCCCGTCGTCTCTACCGTGCCTTCCTCCGCACGCGTGACCCGGACACACTACGACGCCACCGGCAACTACAGCGACACATTCGAAATTTGCTCGCGGCTAAGAAACGCCGGGACTGGCGACAGACATGCACCCGTTTAAATGCTACCCTCCCTATAAACTCGTCCAAGTTCTGGACCGCCTTCCGTCGCCTTACCGGAACCAAACCCTCCCCCTACTATCCTCTTCTCCACGATGATCACCCCTTCCCTGACGCCCTTAGTAAGGCCAATCACTTTGCCTCCTACCTGTCCGATGTGTTTTCCATCCCTGATGATCCCCAGTTCGATTACTCCCTCTTCCCCGATATCCGCGATCGAACTGACACCTCTGTCCCTCCCCTCGCTCCTGGTTTCCAGTACTTGGACAACATTCCACACACAGACCTTAATGCCCCCATCACCACACAGGATCTCATCACTACACTCCGCACCAAACGCAACACCGCTCCTGGTCACGATCGTGTCACCTACCGTCACCTTCGTGAAGCTCCTGTCTCTTTTCTCTCCACCCTGGCCAGGCTCTACAATGTAGTCCTGTCCCCTGGTTACTACCCCGACCTGTGGAAAACCTCCCGTATCCTCATGTTCCTTAAACCTGGCAAACCGCCGTCCGCCGTTTCCTCCTACCGTCCCATCAGCCTCACCTCGGTCTTCAGCAAGGTCCTGGAATCTATCCTCACCCGCCGCATCCACCAGCATCTCCGCCAGCACCGCCTCCTCCCCGTTACCCAGTGTGGCTTTCGGCCGTCCTTCTCTTCCGACGATCTTCTCCTTCACCTCACTCATCTCCTTTCCGAACAGCTCAATTCCCGTCGCTCCGCCATCTTCCTCTCTCTTGACCTCGAACGCGCATATGACCTCGTATGGCATTCCGGTCTCCTCTTCAAGCTCCAAACCTTCGCCCTTCCCATTAACTACGTTCGTCTGATCGGTTCCTTTCTCTCCCGCCGTCCTTCCCATGTCACCATCCATAACACCGATTCCTACACCTTTTTCCCCTCCGCCGGTGTGCCCCAAGGCTCCGTCCTCTCCCCCCTTCTGTACTTGTTGTACACGGCGGACATGCCGCCGCCGTCATCCCCCGTCCACCTTCTCCAGTTTGCCGATGACACCGCCTTCCTTGCCCTTGCCCCCACCCTGCGACGCTCCCAACACCTTCTCCAATCCCATCTTGACCGGTTCACCGCTTGGTGCAACCAGTGGTTGCTCAAGGTCAATCCTTCCAAAACCCAGGCGATCATTGTAGGCAAAACCACTCCCTCCTTCCGCCTCCTTGATTTCTATCTCACCGTTTATGGCCGTCCCATCGCTCTCACCCCCACCCTTAAGTACCTTGGCGTCACCCTCGACCGTCGCCTCTCCTGGACCCCATCTCCAGACAATCCAAGCCGAGGCACGTTCCCGCCTCCGTCTCCTCAAGCTCCTTTCCGGCCGAACGTGGGGTCTGGACCCCTCCACCATCCTCCACACCTATAAGTCCCTCATCCGCCCTATCCTCTGTTACGCCCATCCCGCCTGGATCTCCGCCCCCCCTTCCTTTTATAAATCCCTCCAAATCCTTGAACGCCATGCTCTCCGCCTTGCCTATCGCATCCGTCTCCCTTCCCCCACGCGGATCCTGTATGACCTTATCCCCTTCCCCCACCTCCTCCTCTTCCTCGAAAGGATACGAATCCTATACACCTCCCGTAAACTCGATCCTCCTCACCCGCTCATCTCCCCGATCCTCTCCCACCCCCGCCCGCTGCCGCGCCTGTACTCCCATGTCCCACCTGGTCTCCATCTCTCCACCCTCCATACCCTCTCCCAAGGTGGCTTCCACCAGCTCCCCCTCCCTGATGATGTCCTCCTCCCCTGCATCTATCCCTCCTATCAACTTTGATCCTTCCCCCCCCCTGTGTCCTTTCCTTTCGGCACCCTCCCTCCCCCCCTTTCCCTTCCCTTCTCTTTCCTTTCCCCCTCCCTCCTACCCTCTCCTCCGGGCTTCCCCTCCCCCTTCCCCTCCCCCTTCCTCCCTCCCCCTCTCTCCTTTGCCCGTGGCATCTCTGCTCTCCCCTCTCCCATCTCCCCTTCCTCCTCCCCCACCCCCCCTCTTGGCAGGTCCCCGGACTCGTACACGCTCAGTGAACATTCGCGCGCCGGAGACCATCGCCACCAGTGTTTAGTGTGTGTGCATCATTTTGTGTTTCGTGCAGTCCCGACTCAACTGTTCACATGTGCCGTCGCCATTCTCCGTGGTTTGTGCGCCATGTTTCCAAGTGTTAGTGTTTTTTCGTCCAATGTGAACGGCTTCTTGTCTCTTGTTTTTTTTTTTTTTTTTTGTATCTCCATGTTTTTGCCCGCCGTCTTTTTTGTATATCACCTCTCTATCATGTTTATTGTTCAACTAAAGGCTGAAGAGCAGCGAACCATGCTGCTGCCAGCCCACCTGTATAGGTGTTTAAATTACAATAAAGGAAAAAAAAAAAAAAAAAAAAAGACTACTGGTCGGAACACGCAAAGTAATATTAATGCATTCAATTTTTGCAAGGCATGGCTAATGATGATCATGCCTACAAGTTAATTAAACTAATTACGTACCATTTCCATATCGCTATAAACTTCGTTATAACGATACAAAGCATTAAGTTCGGTTTACGTATGTTCTTCATGTGGCTTTAGTTTAAATTAACGGAACAAGTGTGAAAGTATTGATAGTGCGATATTGAGTCATATCGCTAATTACCACACAGTACCATAGGAGCTCATATTTTGAATACGGTTTCTAACCACGCTGTTGCGCCTTCACAAGTATCTAAACTACATTCATTGTAAGTCACTTGATTTATCGATAATTCAAAATGCCAGTGACAGCAAAACTGGAAAAGTTGTCACAGCGTCTTTACATCGTCTTTGTCAGAAGTAAGGTTAGTTTCTATGTTTGTAAATGAATCTGGGGGCATCGTTTGTGCAAACTGTGAAACCTCCCCCCACTCAAGTGCTTTCATTACCAGAAGTATTAGCAGTTGTATAATGTGAATTATATTGCTAGTAATTAGTAGCAATATAAAATTTTAATAATCCTCGTGATTTTGTCAGGCGCGACTACTGGATGCTCTATTTACCCATCCACATCTAGAGGTAGTCATGAAGATTCAAAATGACTCTTGAAGAATTCGCACCGTAAAGAAGCCATAGTTGATAATAAAGTGTGCAAAATGAGTATTGGTACAGTGCGTAACTGAAGTTATTATGTGATTAGAAAGGAATGATAAATAGATGTGAACCATACTGAGACTGACTTTTCGACCAAGATGGCGTCTAGTGCGGTTGTGTGTAGTGATCAAGTGAACAAAAGTTACAGTTGTGCCTTAAAAACATGTGTCTATGGAAATTGTAGTAGTGAAATCGTGAAACTAAAAGAACTAATTTCAAGTTTACAAAAAACTGTGGACGTTTTAAGATATGACATTTCGCATTTAAGAAACGAAAATGCTGAGCAGCGGAAAGTCCCTCGCAACATGGCGCAAATTGTAAATAATCAGTCGAGTAAAATTTATGAAAATACGTGTTGCGTGTGTAAAAAGTACAACACTTTCAGTGACAGGATGTGCTTAGCTTGCACTAAAATATCAAAAGTTGCGGAAAGGAGACATGCAGAATCGGAGAAATTCCAGAGTGTAGCAACTACATCTAACGAACAAAATCAGTATATTACGCCTAAAACAACATCTAAAGCTGGGAAAAAATTTGCGAATGATTCCTCGTTATACATTACGACAAGGAACATGTTTGATGTGCTACAAAAAGATGAAAATTGTGAACAACAAAGCACTGGGGTAAATAAAAACTTCATAGTTCAAGAAAACAGCATAAGTAGCAAGAAAAATTCGTACAACAGACACAGCACTAACACAAAAAGTTCACCTAAACACAAAAACAGAATAACAGTGCTTGCAGACAGCCATGGGCGATCAGTTGCATCTAACTTAATGCATCAAAGTCATAATAATTTCGTAATCCAAGGAAATGTTATACCAGGTGCACCATTAACTTCAATACTTGAAAGCTGTAACAACTTACAAGATCTCACAATGAATGACACAGTTATAATCTGGGGTGGCACAAATGATGTAGCCAAAAACAAAGCAGACAAGGCATTAAATGCTATAACATCAGCATTAATTAAGCTTCAGCACACAAATGTAATCATAGTAGGGATACCCCATAGACATGATCTTGAAAGCTGGTCTTGTGTAAATGATGAAACCAGGCGAACAAATAGGAAAATAGCCAAAATAGTGAAATCTTTCCAAAACACTCAGTTCATAACAGTGCCTGACAACAGAGACTGGTACACTTCTCACGGACTACACCTAAATGCTAATGGCAAGGAAGAAATGGCCAGAACTATACTTGCAGCCATCTCTCCAAAAAATCAACTAAAGCCTGCAATATCACTTGAGTGGAAGGATCCAGATGGAACTGAGCAAATAATACCACAGCAAGAAAAAATTACAGTACCAGAAATCAACCACAATGTTGTCAAGAGGACAGTAATGAACAATGGAGTAGGAAGATCAGTTTGCAGGAATAGGATATTCAAAAGTACAGAAACACATTGTGCTCCTAGAAGATCCTCAAGACCAATAAAACCCAGAGTTCAAAGTGACATGTTTTTGTGGGAAAGTAAAGCAACTAACAAATTCCCAGGACTGGGTAAAAACAACTGGCCAAGCCAGCTAGTTAAAACAACAGAAGCTGTTGCATCAACTGCAGACTCTTCATCATCACTTACTCAATCAAATGTGGTGGAGTATACAACTCCAGTTACTGCAACACCAGGCAGCTCGGCAACTCCTCTGACTGTACGGAGCAAGAAGGCACCTCAACAGCTACCTTGACAACTAGACAGGCAGAAGCCAGGTTGGATAGTAGATCGAGAAATGCAAGATCGCCAAAGAACAGGAACACTTTTAGTGCCTGGATCCAGAACTTATGTAAGTGAACCAACACAGTGCATTTTAAAGGAATATAATCAGAGTGACCAGTTAAAAATACCACTAAGGCTCATGCACCTAAACATGCAGTACCTTAGAAATAAGCTTAATATATTACAGGTTTTTGTAAGTGAGCAGTCACCTCATATAGTAGTGTTAACTGAGCATGGATTAAAATCTGATGAAATTATTTACTGTAAACTAGAGGGCTACTCCTTAGCAAATAATTATTCTAGACAGCAACATAAGGGTGATGGTGTGGCAGTTAACATTAGTGAGAATCTCGAGTACAAGAAAATAAACTATCTAGACCAGTACAGCAAAGAAGGCTTGATTGAAGTGACAGGCATTGAAGTCCACACCAAAGAGTGTAGAGAGGTTATGAGAAAACATAAAGTTATTGGGATTTACCATCCACCAAAGGCTGATGTAGTTAGCTTCATAGACATATTTAGTAGAGTAGTGGGACGTTGTGGTCCCAGTGACCTAACTATACTTGGTGATCTGAATATTGAGGCAAAATCTTCCAGTTTGTGTAATATGAGGTTAATAGATACTCTTAACTCATATAATCTCATAAATGTAGTAAATAGTGATACCAGGGTAACAAAGTCCATATCTAGCAGAATTGATTACGTTATACTATGTAAACATATTAAAGACAGTGTTAGGTGCTGGAATATGGATTTTCACTACTCTGACCACAAATGCCAGCTTGTAGAGTATGTAAACACAAGCATCCCAAAAATGACAAAAGTTATCGAAAATAAAAGAATCCTAAAAGAGGGTAACATCCTTGCCCTAAGAAATAAATTAGCTATAGAGGACTGGGATCTGGTTTACCAGACTGAAGGATCTGAAAACAAATGGGCCAAATTCTATGATACTATGCTAAGACACTTTGACAGATGCTGCCCTGTCAAGGAAATACAGAGAGTGTTCACCCATAACCAAAGTGCAAAAACCAACAGACTGATACTTCCAGCAAATATGGTAAAACTCAGGCAAAACATCCAGGACCTGCATGTGTTACACAAGTCAACAAACCTGCAGGTTTTTAAGGCCAAGTACAATGAAGCCAAGAAAATCTTTAAGAAAGAGCTTTCAAATCTAAGAAAACAGATATACAGCAGTGAAATAGCTCAATCAGACAATATAGCCAAGACCTCATGGAGAATTATAAATCAATTTCGCAAAGCCACGCCAAAGCTAGAAACTGAAATTTTAATTATAAGACATGAAGGAAACACAATTAAAGATCCTAATAAAGTCTGCAATATTTTCAATAAATACTTTATATCTGCAGCTGTTAGTCCTTAATAACACAGTTGTGAGTAGTGAGGTAAATCTCTGCCCTTTTGAAGAGCCACCTTTTGAATTCAAACAAGTAAGTGAAAAAGAAATAGGCAGGATAATAAATAACCTAAAGAATAAGTTCTCATCTGGATGGGATGGTTTGAGTAGTATTGTGATTAAAAAATGTAATAAGGAATTAGTTAAAATAATCACCCACCTGGTAAACTGCAGTATCAGAGAACATAAATTTCCAAATATATTGAAATGGAGCACAGTTAAACCAGTGCATAAAAAAGGATCCAAGGAAGAGGTTTCAAATTTCAGGCCCATATCATTAAAACCTGTCTTCAGCAAAGTATTTGAAGTTGTGCTGCTGACACAACTTAGTGACTATTTCTTGAAAAATAAGTTCCTAACAGAGACACAACACGGATTCCGAAAAGATCATAGCACTATCACAGCAATTACTCAATTTCTTCACAAATTGTATGGTGCCCTTGATCAAGGAATGCAAACAGCTGGCACATTTCTAGACCTTACTAAAGCCTTTGACTCGGTAAACCATGAGTTACTATTAAGTAAACTTGAGTCATACAATGTAAATGCTGCATCCATGCAATTGCTGGCTACATATTTATTTAACCGCATGCAGTGTACAAAGCTGACTTACAAAATCAATAATCAGATCATTAATTTCCAGTCCAAATATGAGACAGTCACACAAGGTGTACCCCAGGGCTCAATTTTGGGCCCTTTCCTTTTCCTGGTGTACATAAATGATATAGAGCAACCTTTCAACTCCCAATTGGTAACCTATGCAGACGATACCTCACTGTCATTTCTTGGTAAACAAAATGATGAGTTAACGTTGGTAGCAACTGAGGGACTACAGCAAATAACTACTTATTTCCAACATCAAGGTTTGAAAGTTAATATCAGTAAATCTCAGTTATTGCCATTTAAACTTTCAAACTCACACCAAACCTCTATCAGTAACATAGGTGGAATTGAAGTAAGGGCACAGAAGGCTGCAGATTTCTAGGTATTCACCTAGATGAAAATCTAAGATGGGTAAACCATATCAAATTTTTATGCAATAAAATCAGCAGTTCTTTACATGTAATCAGCCAGTTATCAAAAGTAGTTCCACATCAGACATTAAAAACAATTTATTATGGAACCATTTTTGCACAGATTAATTACGGGATAGAGATATGGGGTTGTGCTGCCAACATACATATGAACAGAATATTAACCCTACAGAAAAGAGCAATCAGAATTATCTATGGATTAGGGTATAGAGTTTCATGCAGGGAAATCTTTGTTCATCATAAATACCTCACAGTCTACTCACTGTATCTTTACAAATTAATTATATTTTTTGTGACACATCAAAACAAAGAAACAAAGTGTTCTGATATGCATGCCTATAATACAAGAAATAAAGACTGCTACTACAGACAAAGAACGAAATTAAAAACAACAAACCATAGTCCATGCATTAGTGGTCAAATATGGTACAACAGATTACCGAGCTCTATAAGGTGCCACAAAGGGAACTTATTCAAAGTGAAACTAAAACATTTCTTGATTGACAAGTGTTTATACTCTTTAAGTGAATGTTAATATTAAACTAAAATAAATTATTGTGTGTGATATATATGTATGTATGTATGTATATATTGTACTAAACTTGTAAAAAAATGCTATGACGTTTGCAAAAGACACCAGTTGGTGTCTCCATGCAAAAAAATACAATAAATAAATAAATAAAAAAAATGACTAACGAAAATTCTATTCACATTCCATTGCCCCACATTTTCGGCCACGTATTTAATGATAACGACTTGCTAGAGTGTGACACTGATCCGTTTATCCTTGAATGTTGATTGTGATGACGGACTGACCTGTAGCGTAGCCCAATGTCTAGGTTAGGACAGAAGGTTGCGTGTTTTCAGATTGATGATGTGCACGTCAAAACATTGGAAAGCACTGATCTTACAGATCCAAGTTGAAATTGGGAATATTATTAATGCAATATTTTAAAATACAGACAAAGGTATAGCTGTGTATTATACTGTTGGAAATAATATCAGTCTTGTGAATACAGCTGTTTAATGTTTGGTAAAAGTTACCTAGTAGACACCAGATTGAATTTTTTGTAGTTTATGTTCAATATATGTGTGAAATATGCATCAAAATACTCATCAGAGACTTAGCCATTATCTGGTTTTAAAATCACCATGCAATTTTAACTTCTTTTTCTTTTATTGAGTTTCGATTCCCTCTGGAAGGGGTTGGGCTGGCAGCAGCTTCGTATTTTTATTTATTTATTTATCTCTTGTTCCGGTGATCCATGTTGTGACACTATCACAGGATATGGAACGTGTCAATTTTACAAGCTTTTGGCTAAAATTGATGGTAATACATAAAACAAAACAAAAAGCAGTAAACAGTAACTTAGGTCCCAATACAAAAGTACATTTTAGAGATAGATAAAGATTACAAAATAATAAGTGTTACAGAGAAATAAACAGTGCAAAATATATGTTTACAATAAAAATATTCCGTTTTACAAATACAAATTTGGGCATACATTTGCAATTTACAATACAAGAAATGTTAAACACTGTAGTTCAGGAACTCTTCTAATGTATAAAATGATCCTTGCAATAGGAACTGCCTTAAGGTTTTTTTAAAATAGGAGATCATCATCTACCAAACACTTAATTCTTGAAGGGAGGGCATTAAAAATCTTACAGCCATTGAAATGGACTCCTTTCTGCACCATACTTAGATTTGGCTGTTCATAGTGGATATCATGTTTCCTTCTAGTATTGTGACTGTGATATGCACTATTCAGCTTAAAGATGGATTTATCTTACCTTATGAAGTACATCAACGAGAATATATATTGCGCAGTGGATGTAACTATTTCAAGCTTCTTAAAAAGATTCCTGCATGTGGCTCTAGGATGGACTCCACACATGATCCTTATGGCTCATTTTTGTACACACAGTACTTTTTTAGCCAGTGGCTGATTTCCACAAAATATAATTCCATATGATATAATTGCATGAAAATAACCATAATACGCTGACTTCATGGTTTCCACATTTCTATAGGAAGAAACAATGCGTATGATGCTGAACTTAGTCTTTTGCACAGATCCATGATGTGGTTTGACCAATTCAGTTTGCTATCAATATGCAAGCCTAGGTATTTTGAGGAATCTACCCTGTTTATTGTCTGCTCACCTATCTTTACAAATATTTCCTCATCTTTGGATGTTTTGAAGAACTGAATGTAGTTTGTTTTACAGTAATTTAAAATAAGACCATTAATGTTGAACCAGTTCACCGTTTCATTTAAAACCTTATTTGCTGTTATGAGTTGAGCCATTTCCCTGCTGCACCACTTATACCGAGATGTGCAGCTTTTTGTAAAAGAATTTGGTGATTTAGACAGTCAAATGCTTTTGTTAGGTCACAAAATATGCCAATCACTTTGTTTTTTGTTGATAGATTCCAAGAGTTTGCCAGTAAATGCAAATATTGCATCTACCACTGACAAACCTTTCTGAAATCTAAACTGACTTTTGCTGAAGCTATTGTGTTCACTGAGATGCTTAACTATCCTGGCATGCATTAGTTTCTCTAAAACCTTTGAAAAGCTTGTCAGTAGTGATATTGGCCTATAGTTAGCAGTATCCGTCTTATCCCCCTTCTTATACAGCGGTTATACAACTGCATACTTAAGCCTCTTAGGAACTATTCCTTGCTTAAGTGACGCATCAAAAATGTGGCTGAGGACTTTACTTACATGGCTGGAGCAGTATGCCGCTCTTCAGCCTACAGAATTTTTAAAACATAATAATAAGTAATAAAAGCAGGCAATAAAAGTGGTGGCTTTTAAATTGTAAAATGGCGGAAAGTTGTGGAAGTTAAAATATAAAACAAAGAGTTGGCGATGGTAATTAAGTACACAGGAAGCAGACAAGTACAACAGTAAACAGACAATTAAGAAAAACGGTGACAGTCTGGTTTCTGTTCGCAAGAGATAAAAAAAATCACAATCAGTGACAGTATAGTTTCTGCTCACAACACTTCGGAAAAGATGCACACCACTTAACACTCACTTAAAACACTGCGCTAAAAAGTTGGCATGGAAATGACACACCACAGCCTTGGTCGGGGGGGGGGGGGGGGGGGGGGGGGAAGAGGGGAGGCGAGGAAAAAGCAAAGGGAAAGGAGCCAATGGATGAAGAGGACTCATAAGGGGGGGGGGGGGGGGCAGGGTGGACAAGAGAGGGTGTGGGGAAAGGCATAGGATGGAAAATCAAAAGTACTCAGGGGAGAGAAGGGAGTCAAAAGACTGTAGCCGGGGAAGAGGGAAAAACAGGATGGGCTGGGAGAGGGAAGGGGAGCCTGGGAAATAGACAGCAGTAGGGAGGGGGAGGTGAGGATCAAAGTTGAAAGGAGGGATAAATGGAGGGAGATGGGGCATCATCTGGGAGTGGGAGTTATGGAAGCCACCTTGGGAAAGGAGATGAAGGGTGTAGAGGTGCAGGGTAGGTGGGGCACAATGATGAAGGCACGGCTGTGGGTGTGGGTTCAAAAGGAGAGGAACATCCAGGGAATGGAGGGATCAAGTCTGTGGGAGGTGTACAGGATGCAGATGGAAAGGAATCAGGTCATTTAGGATCCGCATGGGGTGTGGGAGGTGTATACGGAAGGCTACCACAACCTTTATTCGGCCTTCACATTACTCGGCTGCCCCAATTCTCAACTGAGTATAAAATTTTTCTCAGAGAAAATCAGTTTCTTCGTTAATTTTTTTGACCATAAGCACGTAATACACCCATATTGTGAGACACAATAACATACAAAGTACGGATAGAGGATAACAGATCACATACGGAATCTAATGTTAACTGGTGATTTTAGTTGCTACTTGCAACTTCTACTTGCAACTTGTCACTGAAATCGCAACTAGACAAGAGATTGAGAGAAATCTTGAGGGTCGGACTCCCTCATTCCCACATCCCAGGATTACGCCACAGCCACTGCCACCCACTGCTCGCCGTTGCTGCCCGGTACTCACCACCACCGCCCTGGTGGGGCTCTCCCCCACACCAGTTCCTGCACTCGCCGCCGTCCCTGTTGCCCTCATCATTCAACTGCTGCCCAGAGTAAGTCACTGGTCCACCGGCACTGCCTGCAGAGGGCTGCCGCCACCACCCTGGTGGAGTTGCTTCTGACCCCCACGTCATCGAGGGCTATCTCGTTACTGCTGCTGCTGCCACTATTGCCGAGTTCTTCGCCGACGCCAGTGTTTCTCGTCGCTTCTGCTGTCACCACTGCTGTCACCGTCTTCATCCCCCACTTGCTCACCACCACCATGGCTCACCTTACCACCTCCATCATTTTCACCTCCTCTTCCACTGCTCCGACCACCATCACATGGAGTTCTTCAGCAGATCCCATCACCATTACCACTTCCCTCCCTGTTCATCCTACTCCTGTGCTGTTTACGCCCATCACTTCCTCGACTCTCCCTCATCTGTAGCTGCCACTCCATCGTCATCTCCGGACTTCCCACCACTCTCTGCGCCACCTACATCAGGCTCCCAGCCAGCACAAATCTCAGTGTGCCATGCCACAATCTCTGCCACACCCACGTCCCCACCCCTCCACCACCTGACACTTAGGGAGAAACTTTCCACCGACACCTAACCTTCAAACCCACCCCACAGTGTCCTTCTAAACCTGCCCTATCCAAGAAACCTACCAAATGCCCTAATGTTGACCCTGCCCCCACACTATCCACAAAGAAAACCACTGATCCCTGTGACCCACCCATCCCCATGGACACAACCCCATCCCTCACTCCTACACCTCCTTTACCCCACTCCTTCATCCTCTCAAATCCTGACTCTCAACTCCCTGACACCTGCAGCCTCACCCTTGTCATCTGTTAATACCTACCCAATGCCCCTATCTCCCTCCCCATTCCTCGCAAGGACTCCGCCCCCATGCATCCTTCCACATTGATCTCCTCTCAAAAATCCTATGCGTCCACTTTGGCCCACGAGCCACCCTTACCCCCTACCACACCCTCCCCCTACCACAGCTTCCCCGATATCTGACGACCTTCACCTCTGTGATCATGAAGCTTAGCCCCGTGGTCATGGAGTTTGTGGTGTTGGTGGAACTCAATTCCCTCACTGACTTTGAAATATGCTTGGCCTGTCGCACCTTTAATGATGCAGAGGTGACATGCCTTATAATAATCTTCACCGAATCCTTCTTTTCCATTGACCGTCTCCTTACAGAGGGAGCCCTCATCTTTAATAGATGCCTTAAAGTTGACCCCTCCCGTTTCCCCCTTTAATCCTACCACTGCCAATGATGTCCTAAATATAATGTGCATGTCATTGCCGATTGTAAGAGGCCCAACCTGTCCCCATTGCAAAGATTCACACTTCCTCAAGAACTGCCCCCACCTTGCCTCTTCCCCCTCCTGTAATACGAGTACCTGTAACAAATCACATTCTACCTACTCATATAAATGTAAAGCAGAGCCTCCTCCCATCATCGCAGAGCTCACTGTCCCTCTCCATCCACTAGATGATTACATCCATCCCAACAACTCCCTCTGCCGTCCTCCTACTGCAGAGGACATCATCCACTTTATCACCATAGTCCTACAAAAAATCCACCCTTTCCAATGCCCCCACACCATATCCCAAACTGCCCTCGCTGCCTGTTCTATCTTTCACCTCACCACCTATGCCACCTACTCCCACAAGCAGGCCCACTTCTCCTTCACCTCCCTCACCACCCTCTTCCAAATCTCCCCCACAATGACACAACAACATTACAGTATCATTTACCAGAATACTCCTGCGTACCCTAAATCAACACTGTGTGGATGCCTTCACACTCAATGAAACCTTCCTCCAACCTCGTCTTTCCATGTCCACAGACTAATGTGTAGTAGGGTTGCCATCTTAAACACCTCCCTCTTTGGCTCAACCTCTTCTCAACAATCTCTCTGAGAATCTCACCCTCAGCCTCTTCTCCCCACCCTTACCATTACATGTGCCACCATCTACATCTGAGTTTGCACCCCCTTACCATACGGTTTCCTGGCCCACATCTAACGCACCTTCTTCACATATGAGATTGCTGCAGACGTCAGTATCCACAGCTGTCCTCCTGCTGACCTCCAGTGGTGGCAATGGTTTATCACCAGCCTCCAGGGAGACCAGGTTTCCCCCACACAACACACCTGACCTGAATCCAATACCACTCCTCACACGATTTTGGCGTCTCCCAACCTCCTCGGGCAATCACCGCCGAAAGCCTTGACATCATTGGTAGCGACTACACCCCCATCCTTCTCAGCATCTTTGACGGTCACTATCCCCGCTCCTTTCCTCATCCTGATATTCCTCCTAAACTTGTCCACGATTACTCCCGCGCCAACCGGAATGCCTAATGAGACTCGATATACACCCAGGCCAAATGCCACAACCCTACCCTCCAATATCCGAACAACATCTCCCAAACTGCTACCTTCCTCCACCAGACCTTGATGAATGCCGTAGCTGCCCATATCGATACAAAAGCCATACACCATCACCACCCAGCCCTCGCCCGCGTACCGTCCTCATTCGGGAATCCTTTCAACTATACCAATCCGTCCTCCACACCCATGACTGAGACACACTCACTCACCACCGGCAATCACAATGACACATCCGGAACAATCTTAGTCCAAAGGAATGCTGAGCCTGGAGACAGACATGCACACAACTCAATGCTACTCTCCCAATAATCTCTTCAAAGTACTGGTCTGCTTTCCACTGCCTTACTGGAAACTGTCCTACACCACAATACCCTCTCCTCCATGAAGACCGTCGCTTTCCTGGTAACCTCAATAAGGCCAACAACTTTGCCTCCCACCTATCCGAAGACTTCCAGATGATCCCCAATTTGCTTATTCCCTTCTCCCCAATGTCATCAAATGTATGGATACTCCTCCCCTTGCTCCTGGCTTCCAGTACTTAGGCCACAGACCGCTATTGGATCTCAACACTCCCCTCAGTGGACAGGACATCACCCTCACACTCTGTACTAAATGCAACACTGTTCCCAGCCATGACCGCATTACCTACTGTCACCTCAAACACTGCCCTCCCTCCTTTCTTGCAGTCCTTGTGTGGCTTTCGACCTTCCTTCTCTGCCAACAACCATCTCCTACACCTCACCCATCTCCTTTCCCTCCAGCTTAACTCCTGCCGCTCTACCATTTTTGTCTCCCTAGACATGGAAAAGTCCTACAACCACGTATGGCATCCCTCACTCCCACTGTTCAACGATCCAAATGCCTTCTCGAGAATCACCTTGATCTTTTTGCCACATGGTGCAACCAGTGGCTCCTGAAAAGCAATCCTTCCAAGGACAAGGCAATCATTGTAGCTCGTACCATCCCCTCCTTCCATCTCCTTGATTTTTCCCTTACCATCTGCTCCCGTCCTGTTTACCTCTTCCCCCATGCTCACCTACCTCGGACTCACCATTTACCGTCACCTTACCTGGACCATTCATCTCTGTTCTATCCAGTCCGAAGTCCACAACTGCCTCTGTCTTTTTAAACTCGTCTCCCACCATCCTCCACAACTACAAACCCTTGATCCTTTCCATCATCATCTGCTTCACTAGTCACGCCTGGATTTCCGCCATCCCCCCCCCCCCCCCTGAAATTCCTTGAGAGCCACACGCTCCACCTCACCTTCCACATAGACCTACAATGCCACACACAGATCCTCTATGACCTGATTCTTTTCTTTCATCTGCTCCTTTACCTCAAACATATCCGTGTCCTCTACACCTCCCCCCATTCCCTGGTTGCACCTCTCCTCTACAACCCCCACCCATTGCCGTGCCTTCACCATTGTGTCCCACCTCTACACCATTCATCTCCTTTCACAAGGTGGCTTTTGACAGCTCCCACTCCCAGATAATGCCCTCTCTCCCTCCATTTATCCCTCTTATCAACTATGATCCTCACCTCCCCGTCCCTACTTTTATTCTTTCCCCAGGCTCCGTCTTGCCCCCTCCTCCCATCCTGTTTTTCCCACTTCCCCACCAACCCTCCCTTTGACACCCTTCCGTCCGCTGAATACTTTTGCATTCCCCTTCTCTGCCTTTACCCACTCAGTCTCGCGTCTGCCCTAGCCTCTGTTATGACTCCTCTCTCTCCGTTGGTTCTTTCCCTCCCTTTGGTTTTTCCTCTCCTCCACTCTTTTTTCCCTTATATATCAGGGTCCTTCCCCCCTCCCCCCCCCCCAAACACACACACATTTGTTTTAGGCTGTGGTGTGTCATCTCCATGCCAACTTTTTACAGAAACCATACTGACGCTGTGTGTGATTTTTTTTATCTCTTGCGAACAGAAACCAGTCTGTCGCCGTGTTTCTTAATTGTCTGTCTACTATTGTACCTCTCTGCTTAGGTGTGTCATACTTAGCATCGCCAACCCTTGTTTCATATTTTAACTTCCACAATTTTCCGCCATTTTACACTTTATAAGTCACCATTCTTATCACCTGCTTTTATTACTTATTATCTTATTATCATCTTTTAAAAATTCTGTAGGCTGAACAGCGGAATACTAAACTACTGCCAGCCTGCCTACTTAATGTGGAATTGAAACTCAATAAAGGAAAAAAAAGACAGAGAGAGAGATGGGGAGAGAGAGAGAGAGAGAGAGAGAGAGAGAGAGAGAGAGAGAGAGAGAGAGAGAATTTGAGACGAAGAAGTACGAAAGTCCGCCAACAGATGCCACATGGCGCTGAATGTTAATGAGACGCCCACTAAATCTGCAGGGCAGAACAGGTGATTAGGATTGTGGAAAGGGCCAAATAAGGTGTCGGTAGGGTTCACTCAAAGTTGTAATTTATTGTAATTTAATAGCACCATTAAATCAAAACAGCACATAGCCCAATATTTAGAACTATGAGTTTCGAAAGGGCAATTATTTTATGGCTGAGGGCCCCCAAACAAGAAATCTTAAAAGTCAATAAAATGAAAATGCAGTTAAAATAGCAAATGAAATAATTAAAATATATATGGTATCACAGTTAAGCTGGAAAGCCTCAAGGCAAAAGTAGATAGGACAAATATATGCAAGGTGCAATACAAGTTGGTAAGAGCCACAATTAAATTTGAAATTTTTAAAATATATTACCATAATCCTTTAAGGCAGAAAAGGCTGCAATGTTTTTGCTTAAAGGGTAATCTCAATAATAAGGTTTTAAACGGCTTAAAGCCCACTATTGGTTTTCAAAATTCAAAAATACACAAAGTCCAGTAAAAACAAGAATTTTTAAATAAATGGCTATGAAAGATTGTAAATAGACAATTAAACACTGGTGAGAAGGACAATAAAGAAAACGGCACTGAGAAACCTCCTCGGAGGTCGGTCTGCCCTTGTTCACTTAGGTGAGACAGGTGGTGAGCCCAACTACACTTGATCCAATGGAACTCAACCAGGGGACAGCCTCGGACTGACCAACACAACGAATTCCTTGCCACCAATTAGTACATGAGAACTCAAACACAAAAGGTTACGAACGTGATTGTCCACAGTGAAATATGTATTAGCTGTCAAAACTACAAACAGCAACAACAGATGAGGAAAGGACGCTGCCTAAAATTATGTTAGTGGCCAGGACAGGTAACCGGAACATTAACGGTCACAAGGCAGAAAATTTTGCTGGTACACTTGAATTTGAAATACGGTAATGTAGTTAACTTCACCCAAAAGGAACACTGTGTGAATTTACGTCAGTGGAAAGGGCAAGTAACCAGAATACTAACGGTCACAAGGCAGAAAATTCCGCTGGTGCTCTCAAATTGTAGTCAACCAATATAGTTAATTGCACCACATGGTGACTAAATTTCACCAATAGAAACACTCGGTGTTGCTCACAGGGAAACCTCCCCAATAGCAAACCACCGAAATGAACCACACAACATGAATGGATGTGGCTTGGATAGTTGAAACCCCTACTCAACTTTAACATTCTTGGTCAGTGAACCACGAAGCTTGTAGTGATGGGACAGCTCCACACATGCTTCGACACTGCTAAGGGATGCACAGCAGATCCAACTGATTTCACCGCTCGGAGATAACTTCCCTAGTCCTCAGCAACCGACCGACTCCTCTCAGAACGCCGACAACATCTAAAATAGTCGTCAGTGGAAATAACGCCAACTACACACACAACCTGACAAACACTTGCATGAAGACCTGAATGATACCCAACAGTAAGTAAGCACACACAATGACAAATCGGAAGTCGATGCACACACACACAGCTGATTCACAAACAATCGGCGAGCCAAAATGCGTCGTCTGTTAGGATGACTGACCGATCCACCGAGACCGTTACCCGGCTCAAGTGATGCATGGCAGCAATGGTCGGGCGAGCCGTGTCGACGCCAACCTCACCGCTGTTCCGACGCTACTGCACCAGTGCCGCATCGCAACTCTCGACTGGCAGGTCCGGATTGCGCTCCAGACGCGGTCCAACTGACTGCTGGCCTGAACTCGCGACCGGAACTCACTTACAACAGACAACGCCCGGGAAGTAATAGCAGTCGAGCAAAGATACTACGAGACGGGATATATCGAAATGTGCTGCTAGTGCCAGTCATGGTCAGGCAAAGCAGCAACTTAGTGACAGTAGTAATTTAAATTAATGTAGTGAGGTGGAAGTACATCAAAAACAGGGTGTAAAATACATGATGGCAGGAACACGAGCCACACACGCCTCAGTTAACTGCACCGTTTATCTCGCTACTTGCGACTTATGCTTGCTACTTGTCTCTGGAATCGCAACTAGAGAAGAGGTTCACAGGACATGGTTACTGTGAAGGAATGCTTTGCCTGGTGATAGACATGCACACAACTGAACGCCACACTCCCAATAAACTCTTCCAAGTTATTGATCTGCTTTCCAAAGCCTTTTTTGGAAACCATCCTACCCTGCAAAACCCTCTCCTCCTCGATGACCATCCCTTCCCAGACAACTTCAGTAAGGCCAACCACTTCACCTCCCACCTATCCAAAGTCTTTTCCATTCCAGATGATCCACAATTTGATTATTCCCTCTTCCCCGACGTTGTCAAATGTCTGGATACCACCGCTCCCTCCTCCCCTTGCTCCTAACTTCCAGTACTTGGGCCACACACCACCATGAGAACTTACGACTTGCATCAGTACACAGGACATCAGCCTCACACTCTGCACTAAACACAACACTGCTCCCACCCGTGACCACATTACCTAACGCCATCTCAAACACTGCCCTCCCTCCTTTCTTGCAGCCCTTACCACTCTCTATAACGTAGTCTTTGCCAATGGAATCCTTGCCACCTGCTTCTACTTTGTCCTGTGGAAAACCTGCCATATCCTGATGCTCCCAAAACCTAACAAGCCTCTGTCTGATGCCTCTTCCTATTGCCCTATATGTCTCACTTCAGTGTTCAGAAAGCTCTTAGAATACATTCTTACCTGGCACATCCATCACCACCTCCACCGACACCACCTCCTCCCCAACACACAATGTGGCTTTTGACCTTCGTTCTCTGCCAACAATCAACTCCTATACCTCACCCATCTCCTCTCCCTCCAACTTAACTCCAGCCGCTCAACCATTTTTGTCTCCCTTGACGTGGAAAAGGCGTACGACCGCATATGGCATCCCAGTCTCCTGTTGAAACTCCAGATTTACGCCCTTCCTATCACCTATGTCGGTCTGATTGCCTCCTTCCTCTCCACCACCCCTCCTATGTCACCATTCGTTACACCGATTCCTGCATCTTCTAGCCCTCTGTGGGTTTTCCCCGGACTCTGTCCCCTACCCTCTCCTCTACACAGCAGATATGCCCCAAACCCCTCCCTCCAGTCCACTTCCTGCAGTATGCTGATAACGCCGCTTCCCTTGCCCTTGCTCCTACCCTTCAACAGAACCAATGCCTTCTCCAGAATCACCTTGACCTGTTTGGCACATGGTGTAACCAGTGGCTCCTCAAAATCAGTCATTCCACGACCCAGGCAATCATTGTAAGTCGTACCGCTCCCTCCTTCCGGCTCCTTGATTTTTCCCTTAGCATCTGTGCCCATCCTGTCTGCCTCTGCCCCATCCTCACCTACCTTAGACTTAACATTGACCATCACCTTACCTGGACCCCTCATCTCCGCCCTATCAAACCCAAAGCTACAACCACCTCCGTCTCCCAAAACTCCTCTCTGGCCGGACATAAGGGTTGAACCTCTCTACCATTCTCCACACCTATATATCCTTGATCCATCCCATCCTCTGCTATGCCAGTCAAGCCTGGATCTCCGCCACCCCAAAATTCTATAAATCCCTCCAGATCCTCTAGCACCTTGCACTTCACCCTCCCTTCTGTATACGCCTCCCATCCCCCATGTGGAAATTCTATGACCTGATTCCTTTCCCCCATCTGCTCCTTTTCCTTGAATATATCAGAGTCCTATACACCATCTGCAGACTTGATGAACCCATCCCCTTGTTTCTCCTCTCCTCTCCACCCCCGCCCTCTGCTGCGTCTTCACCATTGTGCCCCCCCCCCCCCCCACTCTCCCACCCTCTACCTCTACACCCTTCATCTCCTCTCCCAAGGAGCCTTCTGTCAAATCTCCCTCTCTGAAGATGCCCTTTCTCCCTCCATTTATCCCTCCTATCAACTTTGATCCTCACCTCCCCCTTCCTACCTCTGTCTTTTTCCTAGGCTTCCTCTGGCCCCACCCTCTTCATGTTTTCCTTCTTCCTGCAAACTCTGTCTTTGACTCCTTTCTCCCCCGAGTACTTTTGTATCCCCCTCCTCTGCCTTTACCCACTCCCTCTCATGTCCACCCTGCCCTCCATTATGAGTCCTCACCCTACATTGGCTACCCCCTCCCCCCCAACTGTTAGTGTATTCCTCACCTCCTCCTTTTTTTCCCCTCATTTTTTCATGTCCCCCCCACCCCACCCCGTCCCCTTCTCCATTCTGCCCTAGGCTGTGGTGTGTCATCTCCATGCCAACTTCTTAGTGCAGTGTTTTAAGTGAGTGTTAAAGTGTTCTGTGTCTTTTCTGAAGTGTAGTGAACAGAAACCATTCTGTTGCTAGGTGTGAGTTTTTATCTGTTGTGAAGAGAGACTATACTGTTGCCATATTTCTTAATTGTCTGTCTACTATTGCACCTGTCTGCTTACTGAATGTTTTACTTTGCATTGCCAACTCTTGTTTTATATTTTAAATTCCACAATTTCCCGCCATTTTACAATTTAAGAATCACCATTTTTAATGACTTCTTTTATTGTTTATTATCTTCTTACTATGTTTTTAAAACTTCTGTAGCCTGAAGAGTGGTGCACTAAGCTACTAAGAGCCCTTCGAAGAAGAACAAGAAGAAGAAGCAGAAGAGGAAGAAGTAGAAGAAGAAGAACATGAAAAAAGAGGTTCACAGGAAGAAGTACAAAATTCAGCAAGATGGCACATAGCTTGAATGTTAAAGGCTACTTGCAACTCCTAGTTGTGACTCATATCGCAGCCAGATTGCATAAAGTTGTTATTGTGACATGTCTAACTTTTCAATCACTGTGATTAATAATAGATACACAATTTCTTGCCCACCCCTAATAAATATTTAATTGGTAGCTGAATCTAACTGTTCATGTATATCACTAACAAATACCAAGAGACTAAGTGTGTTATCTCTGTGTATTTATTTTAAATATTTTGTACTGTCTGTGGATTCATTTTTAAATGCTCTTACTACATCTCCGAATAGTGGCAGCGAGGATTTTCCTCAGTCGAATGACCATACGATCTCCTTGGCTTTGTGTCATGCCTGAAATGAAGTCCACGGGAAACCTCGTTACTAAAAGTCAAAGCTGGTAAACCTCATATTTCCAAATTTCCCCTTTTGGACAGTTAGGAAGTTCAATGTTACAAACCCTACTGAGTTTACAGAAAAGCAGCCTAGGCTATTTTTACTCTTTTGTTTATTTACTTCCCTGACCACCCAAATATTGTCTTCAATGTCCATAAATATAAAAACTCATTATAGCTTCTATGATATTTTTCAATTTGTTGCTTGTGAATTTCTTTAGTCTTGTTGTATATTGAATCTTATCCCTAGTTTCAGACTTAATTTTTCATTGTATTTCATATCTCCATGAATTGGCAAAATCTCCTTGTGGAGAATGATGAAGTCCATTTTATTAATAACAGGTAGAGTCCGTGCAGGATAAAGTGTCCAATATGCAGTGACCAGTTTTTCACCTTCTGGCTGGCGGGCGATGATACCATCAAGACGTACATGCTGCAGTATTTCTTAAGACGATTTTACAGAAACTATTTGGTAAAAAAAATTGATTTCTGCATTACTTAGTCAGGCTCATGATGATGTGCACACCATGTCTTTAATGGTCATAGTTATTGTGATATTTACACGGAAGTAATACACGGCGCAAAATTCCAAAAAGCTTGCAATGACAAACAGGGGTTGACATAATTTTGTGTTAGGGAAATATTACATAATATGTTACTGCATATGAAATTTATCGGAGATACTGAATTTTTCATTAGACTTGGGTGAAGGTCTATCCGGCACCAATCTCGAGAAAATGTAGCACTCTCATTTGTGATCATATTGCATCAGCGATAAAGCAAGAGTGAAATATCCAAAATATTCTTCATATTTCGTAAACAGGAGGAACATAGGGTTGGACAGTGATGCTAGAGGGTGGCAGCAGCTGCTGCACAATTGTGGTACGCAGCGTCGAAGACAGAGGGCAGGGAGAGCTACAGAGCAGACTGCATGCAGACTCCTGAGAGTACGAAAGTTACAAGAGTGCATTATATTTTGTTTCTTTCCTTTCAAGTACACAAAATAAAAAAAAGAAAATGTTCACATTGAAGGCTAGTATCATCTGAATCAAAAGCATGACTATATTGGAAAAAATTTCTCTGATACTAGTATATGCAGGCTCTATGTAGGTTAAATCTGGGATTGTATGAATGTATGGTGTGCTTTCTGACATGTCCGAAAGAGCAGAAACCTTGCTTACCAAAAAATGTTTTTGTTGGAGTGAAGACACTGAAGTGAGGGGTCAGTGATGCTGTTATTGCTTTTAATGATGGCAACACTGGTAGGGTGAGAGTGCTACAGCATATGGGAATTAATCCTGGAGCAAACTGCATCAAAGAACTTAAACAGAAGGTTAGTTCAGTAGACTCAGAACATACAGTGTAATGTACTGTAAAACTTTCATGTCAATGGCTACAGTGCTTCCTGAAATACAGGGAAGCCGAGTCTCTAAATTTAGCGTTGTTGGGATAGTGCGTTCCAACTCCCATTAAGCTTCTAAGTATCAAATAAAGGAACAGAGTAAAAAAATTTCAATATTGACTTCTGTTTTGTTTCAAAGAGTAGCCACTCACCCAGGCTTACTAAATGGCTATATCGATGTCACCCATTATTTGTTCAACTATTGTAATACTTGCACAATTACAATTGGTCATACTCTCATAACAGCTACAGTTGCCACAGTGCCTGTTGCTTTGGACATGCACGGATGTCCAGAGAAACCCTACATCATAATTTGGAATAACGCAGGCACTGCAATATCGTATTTATCCACCAACAACAAGTTACTTACAAGCCAAATGTCTCGCCTGTACGGGAATATATATAAAGGATGAACAAGTACATGTTGTACACACACGGTTGACAAAACATATGAAAGTTTGGGTCTGGCTGTGAGTCATGCACTAATAGCCTAATGGTAAGGCGACCACTCATGGTAGATGGGAAATCTGGGTTTAGGTCCCAGTCTGGCACAAATTTTAATAGTTGTCATTCCATTATACATTTGATTTTTGTCCACATTCGCAGCTCTAAATTTATTTTATGTATTGACTACCACCAAGTTATTAGTTAGGATGAATGATTATTGATGAAAGGTGTATATAAGCAACACAGAACATCATGTTGCAAAGTGTGTTCTACGACATGACAGTCGTGACCTAGGTGCCTGTTTCACCACACGTACCATTTGGAATCTTGCCCCAAAATAACATGTTTCTTGCAACATCACATGTAGGAACTGGCATAACAACATGGCCTTGACTCTTGTCACCCACCTGCCCTCAATTTACGTTAATTTCTTTGGCCTCAGGATTTTTTCACAGTAACTATTACTTTCTTCACTCCCTTTTGGTTTACAACATCTTTCATTTTCTGACCTGTCTATTTTTTGCCATCCCCCTCCCACCTCTTCCACAAACAATGCACTCAGCATTTTGCTCTTATTAACTCATGCACAATGTTTTAGGAGTAATCTCTGTCTTGCATATTACCCTATCTTTCACCTTTAAACTCTCGGGTTTCAAAATCTTGCCTGCTACTGTCCCCAACAATCAATCTTTTGTTCTCACCAAGTCTGGCAAACCTGCCCTGACCCGTGGACCTGTGTGACTTTTCCAAATTCTACCCTTTCCCATAAACCTCACCAGTACTTTTCCCTCACCCTTCTTCCTTCACCTTCAACCCTTTTACGAGAAGAAGGAGCTACTGAGCCCAAAAGCTAGAAAATTGTAATACCTTTTATACCTCTTGCTGCATCCTGTTGAGTGGATTTTTTTTATCTATCCAGTTAGCTTTTATGAATAAAGTTATATGACAAGCATTCCATTTTATTGATGACAAATACTGAAAGAAAAAATTATTTTTCATTCTGCATTTTAGTGCTTTTGAATCCTTTTATTTGTGTTTGTGTCATTCTCTTACTTGTTCAGCAATATGTTGACAGAACAGCATACAATATGCTTGTGCAAAAAGCTTATACAATTGTTCACATTTCATTTGACACGGTCTACAGGCTGTGCTGCACCAGGATGCATCTTTCATTATCTTGTTACAGAAAAGGAATGAGTGTGAGCTACACATTCAGCATCAGTGGGAGAATAACATTAGTCACCCAGTCAGTGGCACCTATAAATTTGCATTTAGTTCTCTTGATATAATTATATGCACTGTAACCACTGATCCAATGAAACAGATGCCACAAAGTTTCAATAGTTTTTTCATTCACGTCTACTTTAAAGCTTGTGGATACTTCATTTCATGAGTTTAGAGAAAGTAACAGCATCGTTCAGTCATCCAGGAAATGTTAAATTCTTTATTCCAGTTATGGACCACAATATTTTACTTCAAATAATTAATTTATATTTTTTTGACCATCTACAAGACCCAGAAATGATAAGACAGGGGCATCTTGTTATACAAAGTGCACCAAACTTAGAAAGTACTGCAATCAGCAATCAGATTGTGGGTAAATAGCACATTCTCATATCCAAGTTTAAACAAGTTCAGTCACATTGGGCCATTATATTTAGTTATGGTACAGCCAGTTGCAAGTGGTGTTTCTGAACACTGTAAGTGCCACATCTTGTGCCCATGTTGGCAATTTCTTAAATACTAATAATTATAAACCCAAGTGTTTGTAACTGGCTTGGATTTTTTGAAGTCTGGCAGCTGGGATGTCAGTCTGCCATTGTAGGTGTATCATATTGATGAATAGACTGGTTGTGTTGGTTTTCATTTGTGTGCATTGACCAATTTAAAATAACAACAACAATAATAATAATAGTAATAATAATAAACCCTGTGCAGACTCGGGAAAAGAATAGGCCTCCGGTATGTTCTGCCAGTCGTAAAAGGCGACGAAAAGAACAAACCACTAACAGGGCTAACCCCCTTTTAGTGTGATTAGTTGGTTCAGGACAGAACTAAAGCAGCCTCAGACAAGCGCCGTCATGGTCGGGGATGACGCTTGAACCCTATGCCCGTCCACAATGTTAACAACACTGCTAGCCACACGGAAAATGCTTCCTGCAACCACTCTAGAAGGAAAACAAAGACGGAGGATGAGATGACCAGATGAAGTTAATCGACACCTCACGTTCCATTATTACCAAGTATCAAACTTAGGAACCAGCACAACTGGATACAGATCACAAGTATACACAACATTTATTACCAGACACCCAGAATTAAAATTTTTAACAGAACAATGACTAGCTGATCAGATTCGTGTAATAATCAAAAATAACAGGATACCAAAGTCAGAATTAGAAAACATCAAACAACAAGTACAAAAAATACTGGAACAAAATAATGTGCAAGCAGAAGAAGAAGAAAATACAGTAATGGACTCAAACATCCCAGAGCAAACAAACAAAGAACAACACACATCATTTAAACAAACAGAGGAAAACGAAATCTTAAGACAGCCACCAGAACAAGCTCAAATAGAACATGAAGTGACACACATGTTAGATATAGAAGAAAAATTTCAGTTGACATATATAGAATACAAAGACACAAATACAGACATTAGACCATTCTTGCATAGACTACCAAATAACCCACAAGTCGAAACAACAATAACAACTATCAGCACAATCATACACCACAAAGTAAATGAAAATACAACTATGGAAGAGTTACAACTACTGGTTTATGTAGGAGCACTCACTACACTAAATATACACACTAGGCAGAGATCAGAAACAAACCAACACACAGAAGAAACCCACAAAACCAGCATGGCAACACAGGCTAAAGATCAGAATAGAAAAACTGAGGAAAAGCATCGGACAGCTAACAAAATTTATAAGAAATGAAAAATCAGACAAAAAATGAAAAAGGTTAGGTAAAATCTCACAACAAGAAGCGATAGAGCAATTAGATGAAAAGAAGCAGAAATTACAAGCATTGGCCAAACCACTTAGAAGATACAAAAAAAGTGAAAATAGAAGGAAACAAAACCAAACATTCAACACAAACCAAAAGAAATTTTACCAGACAATAGATAACACACACATTAAAATAGACAATCCACCAAACATAACAGACATGGAACACTTCTGGAGCAACATATGGTCAAACCCGGTACAACATAACAGACACGCATGGTGGATAACAAGCAGAAACAGGCTCATACAAGATGATACCACAAATGTCTGTAGTGATAATTTTGCAACATGAAGTCACCCGAGCAATTAATTCTACGCACAATTGGAAAGCCCCTGGAAATGATAAAATAGCAAATTTCTGGCTAAAGAAGTTCACCTCAACACATTCACATCTAACTAAATTATTTAACAATTACATTGCAAATCCATACACAGTCCCTGATACACTTACACAAGGAATAACTTATCTGAAACCTAAAGATCAAGCAGACACAGCAAACCCAGCAAAATATTGCCCCATAACATGCCTACCAACAATATACAAAATATTAACTTCAGTCATTACACAGAAATTAATGACACATACAACACAGAACAAAATTATAAATGAAGAACAAAAATGCTGCAGCAAAGGAGCATGAGGATGTAAAGAGCAACTGATAATAGATGCAGAGGTGACATATCAAGCTAAAACTAAACAAAGGTCGCTACACTATGCATACATTGATTACCAAAAACCTTTGATAGTGTACTCCACTCATGGTTACTACCGATATTGTGAATATACAAAGTAGGTCCTAAATTAATACAGTTCCTAAACATAGTAATGAAAAATGGGAAAACCACACTTAATATCCAAACAAATTCAAATAATATCACATCAAAGCCAATACAGATTAAGCGTGGAATATACCAAGGAGACTCATTAAGTCCTTTCTGGTTCTGCCTTGCTCTGAACCCACTAACCAACATGCTAAATAATACAAATTATTACTGGAACATACCCACACAAAATAACACATTTGCTACACCACTATTTAAAACTACTGGCAGCAACAAATCAACAGCTCAACCAATTACTAAAGATAACAGAAGTATTCAGCAATGATATAAATATGGCTTCTGGAACAGACAAATGTAAGAAAAATAGCATAGTCAAGGGAAAACACACTAAACAAGAAGATTACATATTGAATAACCACAGCGACTGCATAGAAGCGATGGAAGAAATGGATGCCTATAAATATCTAGGATACAGACAAAAAATAGGAATAGATAATACAAATATTAAAGAAGAACTAAAAGAAAAATATAGACAAAGACTAACAAAAATACTGAAATCAGAATTGACAGCAAGAAAGATGACAAAAGCTATAAATACTTATGCTATACCAATATTGACCTACTCATTTGGAGTAGTGAAATGAAGTAACACAGACCTAGAAGCACTCAATACACTTACACGATCACAATGCCACAAATATAGAATACATCACATATGTTCAGCAACAGAAAGATTCACATTAATCAGAAAGGAAGGAGGAAGAGGATTTATTGACATAAAAAACCTACATTATGAACAGGTAGACAATTTAAGAAAATTATTTCCAGAACGAGCAGAAACTATCAAAATACACAAAGCAATCACTCATATAAATACATCGGCTACACCATTGCAATTTCATAACCACTTCCACAACCCTTTAGATAACATAACATCAACAGATACGAAGAAAGTAAATTGGAAAAAGAAAACACTACATGGCAAGCACCCGTATCACTTAACACAGCCACACATCGATCAAGACGCATCCAACACATGGCTAAGAAAGGCAATATATACAGTGAGATGGAAGGATTCATGATTGCAATACACGATCAAACAATAAACACCAAATATTACAGCAAGCATATTATTAAAGATCCCAATACCACAACAGATAAATGCAGACTTTGCAAACAACAAATAGACACAGTAGATCACATCACAAGCGGATGTATAATACTAGCAAATACAGAATACCCCAGAAGACATGACAATGTAGCAAAAATAATACATCAACAACTTGCCATACAACACAAACTAATAAAACAACATGTTCCCACATACAAGTATGAACCACAAAATGTACAGGAGGATGATGAATACAAATTATACTGGAACAGAACCATTATAACAGATAAAACAACACCACATAACAAACCTGGCATCATACTCACCAATAAAAAGAAGAAATTAACCCAACTAATCGCAATATCCGTACCCAATACAACAAATATACAGAAGAAAACAGGAGAAAAAATTGAAAAATACATCCAACTGGCTGAGGAAGTCAAAGAAATGTGGCATCAGGATAAAGTTGACATCATTCCAATTGTACCATCAACTACAGGAGTCATACCACACAATATCCACCAGTACATCAACGCAATACAGCTACATCCAAATGTATATATACAACTACAGAAAACTGTAATTATTGATACATGTTCAATTACCCAAAAGTTCCTAAATGCAATGTTATATATACCGTTCAGTTAAAAGGAAGTCACGCGTGATCAAGGTTCATGTCACTTTCCATTTTTAACCAGACATAACGTCTGAGGAAGGAAAGAAATAATAATAACAATAATAATAAATCTACATATACATGATTACTCTGCGATTCACAATAAAGTGCCTGGCAGAGTGTTCAATGAACCACCTTCAAGCTGTCTCTCTACCGTTCCACTCTCGAACAGTGTGCGGGAAAAACAAGCACTTAAATTTTTCTGTGCGAGCCCTGATTACTGTTATTTTATCATGATGATCATTTCTCCCTATGTAGGTGGGTGTCAGCAGAATGTTTTCGCAATTGGAGGAGAAAACTGGTGATTGAAATTTCATGAGATGATCCCGTTGCAGAGAAAAACACCTTTGTTTTAATGACTGCCACTCCAGTTCACACATCATGTCTGTGGCACTCTCTCCCCTACTTTGCAATAATACAAAACGAGCTGCCCTTCTTTGTACTTTTTCGATGTCATCCATCAGTCCCACTTATGTGGATCCCACACCACACAGCAGTACTCCAGAGTAGGCTGGACAAGCATGGTGTAAGCAGTCTCTTTATAAGACCTGTTGCACCTTCTAAGTGTTCTGCCGATGAATCACAGTCTTTATCTATGTGATTGTTCCAACTTAGGGTATTTGTAATTGTAATCCTTAAGTATTTTGTTTAATTTGCAGCCTTCAGATTTGTGTGACTTATCGCATAATCTGATCTGACCTGGTTTGTGTACCAAGGGGGATCAGTACCATCACTTATTAATTTATGTGGTATATATCTCTCAATTGCTGTTGATACTATCTCTTTGAAATCATTCCTCAACTTTCGGAATCTTACTTGATCAGATCGGAAGGAGTGCAGAATGTCTTTAATAGGCATGAAGACCAGTTTTGTCAGGTTTTTTAAATAGATGGTTGTAGGAGTTACAGTATTCAGCCTAGCAAATACTGTCTTGTGGTCGCTAATCCCTGTATTCGTCATGATACTCGCTGTTTGTCCAGTGTTATTTGTTGCTAAGAGGTCAAGTATGCTTTCGCAACCATTTACACTTCGAGTGGGCTCATGAACTATTTGTTCAAAATAATTTTCTGAGAAAGCATTCAGTACAATTTCAGATGATGTTATATGCCTGCTGCTGGCTTTAGACGTATAATTTTTCCAGCATATCGAGGGTAGATTAAAGTCACCAACAACTATAACTTTCTGAATGGGGTTCCTGTTTGAAATGAGACTCAAATTTTCTTTGAACTGTCAAGCAACTATATCTTCTCAGTCAGGGGCCAGTAAAATGATCCAATTAATAGTTCAGTCCGATTGTCAAGAATAACCTCTACCCATACTATTTTGCAGGAACTATCTACTTCAATTTTACTACAAGGTCAAACTACTTCTGACAGCAGAAAATACTCCACCATCAATTGTATTTAATCTATCCTTTCTGAACACTGTTAGATTGGTAGAAAAATTTCTGCTGGACTTAGTTCCGGCTTTAGCCAGTTTTCTGTACCTATAACTATGAGGGTTGGAACTGAAATAGTGGCAATTATTTATTCACAACCAATATACAAAAGAGTTACATGTTTCCACCTGTTACTGTCCTTCAAAGTAGTCACCAGTGTTGTGTAGAACCCATTGCCACCGATGTGGAAGGTGTAGTATACTGTTAGCAGAGCCTGTTCTGTGATGGTGCAAATGGAGCGGTCTACTGCCTTTCGATCTCTGGAACAGTTCTGAAGCAAATGTCATGAAGTGTTTCCTTCATCTTTGGAATCAAATGAAAGTCACAAGCACTTAACTCTCGGGAGTACGGTGGATGGTACAGTACTTCCCAGTCCCATCGACCAAACAGAGCAGCCACAGCATGTGCAGTATGTGCCCGCGCATTGTCTTGGAAAATAATGGGTGGGTTGCACAGAAAGTGATTCTGCTTCTTGTGCAAAGCTGGTTGCAGGTGATGCTCCAAAAATGAACAGTAATACTGTGCGTTGAATGCGTTGAAGGTCTGCCATGGAGGAATGTAATGCGTTAGGATACCACCATCACAGTCGTACACAAGAATCTCCATAACTTTAGACCGCTCCATTCGCACCATCACTAAACAGGCTCCCTCAACGGTATACTACACCTTCCACTTTGCAGGCAATGGGTTCTACACAATGCTGATGACTACTCTGAAGGACAGTAACAGGTACAAACATGAAACTCTTTTGTACCGGTTGTGAATAAATAATTGCCACTATTTAAGTTCCAACCCTTGTCTTTGAGCTCCAGTGCTTTCTATTAGGGCTTACAGCTCTGGTTCTTTCCCAACACAGCTACGACAATTTACAACAAAAATATTGACCATTTCTACAAGTTTACTTTATTCAACATCGAATGATTCATTGCAGGTTACAGCAATAATTACCAAAATAAATTGCAAATAAAATGGTTTGCTTAAAACTATTTACATATTTTTTCGAAGCATTTCTTATTCTGCATGGAAGTATGGTGTGTTTTAAATGTGTAAAACAGATTTTGTAACAGGAATTTCTTTAGCTGAAATTTAAGCTTCATTGTGGATAGGGCCATAACTTTACTGGGCAGTGCATTGAGTAACTTTAAACCTTAATATTGTGGACCCTTTTCATAGAGTGCTGTTCTGTGGCTGCTGATGTAAATTTTTTTATTTATTTCTCATATTGTACTGATGCAAGTTGGAACAAATGTTGGGCTGCAGTCTTTTAACAAGTAATATGGCTTTTAGAATGTACATGTTTACTACAGTTAGTACACCGGTTTTTGGAAACAAGCCACAGCATGATTGCTTATATTTTGCTCCACAGATGATTCTTATAGCCATTTTCTGAAGTGGCAATAGGTTATTTAGATTTGCTTTGGTTGTTGCTCTGCATATTATTATCCATGATGTAGGTGAGAGGAAGATAGGGCATGAAATGCAGTCTTTAGGAAAACAGTGTCTTTGAAGAACTTGCTAATTATATTAATTGTAAATATAATCTTAGACAACTTACATGCTAGAATGTCAACATGTGTGTTCCAATTTAGATTGCTTTGAATTGTTAAATCAAGGAATTTTACACTGGAGTCTTTTTTTACTAACTCGTTGCCTATGTGTAGTTTACTTTCATTATTAAAACTACTGTTCCTAATCTCCATGAGTCATGCTTTGCTACTGCTTACATTTAAGTGGTTTTCATTAAAGTACTGTACAATATCATTTGTCACGTTATTACACTGGGTCTCTAGTTCATTAAATCATTTCTTTTTACACACAATCGATGTATCATCTGCATACAGAACAATTTTGGAATTCTGAGAGCAATATCTTATGTCATTTACATAAATTAAAAACAAATGAGGACCCAATACTGAGCCCTGGGCACTCAATTTCTTATATTAGTTATTTTGGATTTGTGAACACCACTTTCAGCTTTAAGTAGTACAAACTGTTTTTGGTTACTCATGTAAGATTTTATTAGGTCATGAGTAGTGCCTCTGATTCCAATATTCCACACTTTTCTAACAGGATTGTGGCAGTCACACAGTTGAAAGCTTTCTCCAGGTAGAGGTATACACCTGCAACATGTTGCTTGTTCTCGGTGCCACTTGTTATCTCTTCAATTAATTGAGCAGGTACTCTGCTGGTTGATTTACATATTAAGAAACCATTTTGATTTTCAAACATTGGGTAGTGCATCGGGAGAGAGCTTATAATTCTGGTGTATATGACTTTTTCAACTATTCTGGAAAAGACTGGAAGTGTTGTGGTGGGTATGTAGTTCTGAAGTTTGAGTTTGTCCCCTTTTTTAAAGATTGGTGTTACATGAGCTATTTCTGGTCTGTCTGGGAAGGTGCCTGATTCTATTACATTATTTACTGGTACAGACAGAGGTACAGACACACTTTGTCTGCACACATTTAATACATTAATACTGAGGCCATAATGCCTGTGAAACGGGAAGATTTTAGAGAGCTAATGATGTTAATGATTTCTTTGCAGTTCATGGGGGTTAAATGTATGTTATGCTGATAAGGACTGCCTTTAAAATTATACTGATTCAAGATTCAAGATTCTTTATTAGCCATTGATCATGCAAGATGAAATAGGCTTCGTCAGTACATAAAATAATATTAATATTCCAGACACTATATATAAGGCATAGATATAATTAGCATATGAGTAACTTACAAATAACATAAACCTTAAGCAGGTGACTACAATGCTTAATACATATTCTTGTTTCAGATACATACAAAGGTACCAAAAATGAGTTACATTGTAGTAGCAAACACAGTAGTTACGTAACACATCATAACACTGGCAAATAAAGTAGTTACCTAACACAGTTGAAATACAAAGGTATTAAATATGAAATATTTTGTAACAGTATATATAGTAGTTAATTAAGTTAATTATGCAATTACAGGTTTATCTCTGTGCTGCTCAGATCATAATATTCTTGCATAGAATAAAATGGATTGTCAGATAACCAATTGTACAAATTTTGTTTAAGAATTTTTGTGGGCATGTCCCGAGCAGATTGCGGTAGTTTGTTGAATATTTTTAAGGTATTCACTTTGTGTGAGTTACTACTTTTTGTTAGTCTGTGTCTTGGTATATCATAATCTGCCTTCCTTCTAGTGTTGTAGTTATGAATTTCTTCCCTGACAACACCTTCCATACCATTGTTTTTAATGTGTAACACACAGATATAAATATACAAGTTTACAATGGTCAACAGTCTTAGCCTTATAAAGAGAGGACGACAGTGCTCCGTGGGACCGACTTTACACATTATGCGCAGCATTCTTTTCTGCATCAACAAAATTTTGTTACTGTGAGAGCTGTGCCCCCATATGAGAAGGCCATATGTAATATGTGACTGGAAGAGTCCACAGTACATTGTTCTCAGAAAGTTCATGCTAATCATGTCCCTAAGTTTCCAAAGGAGATAGGAGACTCTTGAAAGCTTTTTGCAAACCTGATTTACGTGTTCTTCCCAGTTAAGTTTGGAATCAATATGCATTCCTAATAGTTTTACAGTTTTGTTTTCTATGGTTTTGGGTAACCCTAAGAGAAGCTGTTGTGTTTTCTCTGAGTTACACAGTAATTTATTGGATGTGAACCAGTGGATGGCTGATTTGAGTGATTCCTGTGTGTTATTGTCCAAAGCTGAGATGTTCTGATGTGAGGTGAGGAGGGTTGTGTCATCTGCATAGCATATGGTAGTACTATTTATGTGATGAGGTAGGTCATTGATGGCTATGATGAAGAAGAAGGGTCCCAGAACCGAGCCCTGTGGTAAACCAGTACTAACTGCTGCTACAGGGGAGTAATTATTTTTAACTGAGACAAACTGTCTTCTATTATGAAGATATGACTCTATTACTGCTAATGCTGGGTTACATACACCATAAAATTCTAGTTTTGCAACCAGGGCGCCAAAGGGAATGCAGTCAAAAGCTTTGCTCAGATCACACAAGACAAGTGACACCATATTCCGGTCTTCAAAGGCTGTTAATGTCTGGTCAACAATTTCCAGGATGGCCGCAGTGGTATTTCTGCCCCGTCGGAATCCGAACTGACTATTGCTCAAAAGGTTGTGTGTCTCAAAATAGCTACTTAATTGAGTGTACATAAGTGACTCAAATACTTTAGAAAATATTGGCACAATTGAGATTGGGCGATAACTTTTAGGAAGATGTTTGTCACCCTTTTTAAACACTGGAATAACTTTGGAAATTTTGAGGGAGTCGGGAAACACTCCTGACTGTAAACATTTATTAAATATGAATGCCAATGGTTTAGCGATCGAGTCTACAGTTTTTTTTACTATGTAATTGGAGAGCCAGTAGCAGTCCATACTTTTAGAATTTGAAAATTTTGTGACTGTTCTTTTAATCTGAGCAGGTGTGATACTATACCAGTTAAAGACATGATCTACTGGTGGAAGGGCATTAAGTAAATCGCTTGCAGATGTATCTGTTTTTTCTATCTTACTTTCAATTTCTTTAATTGAGCTAATGAAGTAGTCATTTAGTTCCCTTGGAGTGAGCTGAGTTTCATGTGTGTGACGTGTGGGATTTTCTTGTGCTACAATCTGCCATGCTGCCTTGCACTTGTTTGTTGCACCTTCTATGTACCCTTCATAAGCAGCCTTTTTTGTCTGTATCAGCTTAAGTTTGTAGAATTTTTTACATTTTTGGTATGCTGCATAAAAGGTGCCCTCCTGCTCTGATCTTTGTTTACATGCATTTTTATATGCTGTGTATAGTACGAGCATGTTTTTTCTTATCTGGACCAGTTCGTCTGTGTACCATTCCAGCTTTTTATTTTTATATGTTCCAGAAGAGTTGGTTTTAATTAGTGGTGAGCATGAATACCATAATTCTGTATAATTTTTAAGGAAGTTTTCAAAGGTAGTTTCAACATCAGACTTCTCAGATGAACACTTATAGACAAAGTCCCAACTTGCATCCTCTAGTATACGAATAAATGACATAATGTATTCTTCTTTTTGTTTTCTTACCCATGTTATATTGTGCACACTAGTGGAATTTGGTTGCTTACTAAAGAGATTGAGAAGCAATGGGTCGTGGTCTGCAAAGCACCCATTTGCAAGGCTAACAGTGTAGCTGCCACGGGGAAAATTCACAATAATATTGTCTATGCATGAATTTTTACGTGTTGGACACTGGATGGTACAGTACAGATTAAGGGACCTTAATAAATTAAGAAAAGTTCTTGAGGGCTCATTACTTGTGTTTACCATTTCTATATTAAGATCACCACATATGGCAATCTTTGTTTTATGCATTAGTATTTTTCTAACCAGTAGTTCAAATCTTTCAAAAAATGTATCAATGTTGCCATTGGGAGATCTGTATAGGCTTACAATTATTAGATTTTCATCAGTCATTTTTATACAACTAAATTCTGCATCTAACTCTGTACAGTAAGATGATACATCTATTTTTGTAAAGTTGAAATTATCTCTGATAAAGATCCCAGCCCCACCATTTCGCCTCTGCTTTCTGCACATTATGTCTGCAGTGACGTATCCTTGAGGTACAAACATATCTACCTCATTTGCAACTAACCAATGCTCACATACACATATTACATCAACATTCTTAATCTTACAGAAATGTTCCAATTCTAACATCTTATTTCTAATACAACAAATATTAACTTGAAGTAATGTCAGCATATTATCTCCCTTTTTGTTTATCTGGATACAGTTTGACTTTGAATCACAGTTTATATTTTTTACATTACCTACGAGTGGTGTGCTTGTCAGATTGTTGATCCCCATGTCTGTTATGGTGTGCTGTTGCTGATCTGGGGCCAACAAAAATCCTGACTTCTCGCAGGTGGTTGCCTCTTGTGAATTGGTCGGCTGCTGCTGGCTTCATTGTATACAAAATCCTGGTCCTTTAGCTGTTTCTTTCTTCTCTCTCCTCTCCCATATCTTGGCTGCAGGATCTCTGAAGGTGGTGCTTCTTCTTCAGCTGGTGGTGTCACAACTTCTTCTTCTGGAGGTGACAACACTGGTTCTTCTGCTGGTAATAACACTGATTTTTCCTTTATAGGGCAAAGTGGTGACTCTTCCTTTTCTTCCTTCACTGGCAGTGTTATGGGTGGATGTATCTGTTCTTGTGGTTTGTCAATTTTTTCTAATATTTCTTTGCACAGAATTGTTTTACCAAAATTGTTTCTGTGCAACCCATGCTTTGTAAAATGATCTCTCTGAGAGCTTGTTGCATCAATAAATGTTACATTGGCGAAACTGCTACAGATCTTTCTAAATTTTCTATTTGTTCGAATAATTTCTTTATTTACGCATGAAGCTTCCATCAAGTCGTGTCTTTGTGGAATGCTTACAACATATACATCTGAATGTGTAATTTTCCCTAAGGTTTCACGTAGAGCCCTTGTTGCATTGACACTTTCGTTTCTATAAACGTCGTTACCTCCTCCAATAATGACACATTTCGAACCTTTTGTTACTGATGTTTCACAGTTTTTTAGCACTTCTCGTAGAGGAGCCCCAGGCTTGGTGGTTCCACTTACTTTTCGTTTATTTTGCATAGTGGCCATTTTACCTGCTAAGCCTCTTCCGTGGCTAGCTGAAAAAATGTAAACATCGCCCTTACTCTCACTTCGTGAACCATTTTGCGAAAATTTAGTGTTTTCTTCACTCTTCAAAGTATGCCCTAGAGACGTGTATTCATTTCTCTTATGTCCCTGGTTGTTCGTCTCTTCATACGTGTCTAGCAGCTCATATTTATTCCTTGTTTTTAGTTCGAAACGATTTCCACTTTGTTTCACACGCCTGTTTATTTTAGGCCTAAGAAAAGGCTCGTTTTCCACTTTTTGTTTTTGTTTGAGATCACTAATCACTGTTTCCAAATTATGTATATACTCTTTAGCGTACAATAAATCCTGTTCTAATGTGGAAACAACGTTTTCTTCTCGCACAGTATCTTGTTTTGATAAGCACATCGATCGCAAACAACAGCCAATTACACCACAGTCACATTTTGCGCTTACCGCGGCAGAACTCGAGATGCATTTTGAATGAATCCATTTTTGACTCGCTGAACATAGTCTGAAACCATTAAAAAGTCTTTCACTGCATAAGATGCACTTTATATCGGCAGTATACATGTTTTTCACGGAGCCACTTACTAAAACTTCTATACGAGCCGCCATCTTGCTGAATGTTATTATGCATGTTATTATGTTTGTCATTGATAGCTTCCCCCAATGAAGAAGTATATTCATTGAATATGTTAGCAATTTCAAGTTCATCTTTTGCTACCATCCCATTGTGGTCAATATTAAAGTCTATGCAGCTTTTGCCCTGCCTGTTATAAAACAGTTACTCGCTCCCAAGACACCAGTAGTAACACTGTGTGAAGCCTGAAGCTTGTTTGCAACATAGCTGCTCCTGGTCTGTATCAATAAATCTTTATAGTATTCTTGATAAGTTTTGAAAACCTCCTTTAGCTTGAAAGATAGTCTGTTATTCAACATTGCACTATGTAATAATTCTAATTTTTGCCTTGCTTCAAAGACATCATTATATATCCAGATACTTCTATTTATATTTTTAGTTCGTTCAACTTTCTTAGCAGCAAGGGGGCATGTGGCATCAAAACAATTGTAGAAGTCAGAAGCAAAGCTATCATAGGGAGACCTATTGTTCTAAAAATCATGACATGTGTGCTGACATGTGGTTCAGTCTATTGATGTTATCATTATACATACTTCTTTTTCTTGCCCCAATTGGAGCTGTACTGCATTTTGATCGGAGATGACTAGTTTTAGAACAGCTGCTCTGTAGGTAAGATGGGTTACATTTATTATTATATTATCCAGACATATTTTGTTGTTGCTAATCTCTCTAGTTGGCTCATGGGTAACTCGCATCAAGCTGAATCTATCGAGTAGGAGGTGTAGCTTTTTGGTGTTGGCATTATCTGTTAACAAGTCTGTATTTATATCCCCTTTTATTATAGTATTTATACCGTCATTTAATACAAAAAATATACTGTCTATATATATCAGCAAGTCATAAAGGTTTTTGAAAAATGTATCCATACGTGCCCCAGGTGGCCTATACACACCAACAGTTGCTGTATTTTCTCTGCCACCCCATTTTAGATTTATTGCAGCAAATTCTGTGATTCCTTTTGCACAGAATTTACAGGGTGACACAGAAATATGGGAACATTTCCACATTCCAATAAAACAAGAAGTGATGAAGGAAAGAAATTGCATTCATAGTAATTGAAACCTCACAACTTTACCATTTACGAAACATTGATCGCATGTATCATTTTTTTTAAAAAATTGTATCCTTTAGATGGCATCATTCTGTATCAATACATTCGTGAAACCTGCCATTGAGATTACTCATTGACCATTGCAATATCACAACTGGGGTGCTGTGAATTGCATCCCGAATACTCTGTTTTAACTCATCCAGGGTTCTTGATCAAGTTGTGTAGACTTTACTCTTGAGGTAACCTCACAAGGAAAAATCACAAATGGGTAAATCTGGCCATCTAGGTGGCCAGGGAATGTTACCAAATTGTGAGATTACACAGTTGCCAAACAATTCTCACGCATATGCCTTTGATTGGGATGCAGTGTGTGATGTCGCTCCGTCCTGTCAAAATGAGGCTTCTTGAACGTTTGGAAAGTAGTTCAGTGCTGGTATTAGGAAAGTTTGTGATATTCCACATAATGGCAATGAAACCAGGGGCCAGATAAACCACCAAAACATGCATTATTTGCTGTTGACATTCCCTGTTGGCTTCCTGAGGTGGAACATCATCGTCCATTGCCACTGCCATTGACAAGGTTAGTCATTTCAGATAATTCTAGATGAGTAAAATTTACTCTTAAATTTTTACTTGTCTTCTTTTCTCACGCAGTTTGCTCCAGTTCTTCAGGTCTAGGGTTCTGATTCTTGACAATGAAATTTTCACATTTTAGGTTCTCATGGTTCCAGTATATGTAAATAATTTTGAAAAATGACTGCACAGAATTTTGTTTCTTTTTGGAATTTATTTGCTTCACATTTTACTATATCACACTGTCTTTTGAATTTTAACATTAACAAAGCTGAAATTACATTGTTCCTCCAAAATACAGAAACACGTCTGATCACATTAGAGGCATGCCCAATAATACCTCCTCGCTCTGCATTAATAACAATATTCCAAATGGTTTATAAATTTTCTTGACAAATGAATTTTTATTAATTTATAAATGAATCCAGAAGTGAATGTAATAAACAGTACCAAATTGCATAATTAACAATAGAAATTTTAACTGTGCCAAATATTTCATAATTTCAAATGTTTCTAAAAAAATAATTTTAACTCTAAACAAAGAGGTAGTACATATGGATTGTAACAATGAACAGAATTTTACATGGAGATAACTCAACATTCTCAGAAATAAAGTAGGGCTGCTCTACTGTTAAACATGATTTCAAATTGTGAAAAACCTAAAAACCTGTTGAAGAATGTTGTAACCTATTCATAATATCCCCAAAATCACTGGCATAATCTATGTGACTGGTAGGATTCTAACTAAAATATTTTCTAAACTGTATACCAGTCTCTCTGGTATATCTTTCTGCAAGATTTTTTGACAGATGGTACACTGAGGTTAGAATATGGCTTAATTTTGTGTGATCAACAAAATCTTTCCAAGCTTGTGATGTAAACTGTGAACTACTATCAGATAAAATTGTTTTAGGAATACTCAACTGATGAAAACATGTGTTTTCAAACTGAGAGATGATTTGCTTACTAGTAGCTTTCTTAAGAGGAAATGGCTGCATGAACTTTGAAAATACATCAACCGCCACAATGACATAACAAAATCCATTTTTAGATTTAGACAAACGTCCATAAATGTCCACAGACATGAGATCTAGTTTATTATAAGGCAGTATGTTTTCCATTTGTCCTCTACTTGTTTGGCTACTTACCTTCACTCTCTGACATCTGTCACAGCTGGCAAACTTCTTCTTGACTCTCCTTCACATAATACAAAAATAGATATTTTTCTGAATCTTTTGTTTATATTTGGTTGATCCACAATGACCAAAACTCTCATGTGCATAAGTAATTAAAGTATCAATGAACTGTTATGGCCAACATAGTTTCCAGACATCTGAGTCAGTTGTATGTCTCCTGAATAAAATACCCTTGTGTCCCTTATAATATTGTTCCATCTTTTCTCCTCCTTTCTTACCCAACATTCTCTTAACCTATTTCCAATTTTGATCATGATTTTGATACCTGCGGATGTCATTGCAAATTTTCAAGATCTCTTTTTCCTCTTTCACACCTCTCAAGCACATAATTTTAAATTCTTTATCTCCTCCTCCAAAGTTGTTGGATAATTTACTCCCTAAAGGTAGCCTAGACAAAGCATCAGCAACTACATTGTCTGTGCCCTTAATATATCTGATTTTATAATTGAACTGCTGTAAAAATAAGGCCCAACGAGTAATTCTGTTATGGTACAGCTTACACACCTGGAGACAACATAATGCTTTGTGATCACTATAGATGATGATTTTGTGACTTAGTAGATAATTTTTAAACTTGTTGAACACCCAATGTACCGATGTACAGCCAAAAGTTCTTTCTCATTTACAGTGCATGTATTTTCATTCTTATGCAATACTCTACTAGCAAATGCAAGCTCTGTGTTCATTAAAACCATCAACTTCAACATCCTGAAGTAAATGAGCACTCAAATCAACATCACTGTAGTCTGTCATAATACGAAAAGGTAGAGAGAAATCTGGTCTGAACAATATCTGACTTTGACACAACTTGAAATCTGGAGGTCATGTCCAAACCACTCACGTACTTTACATAATCAGATATCTGTGACAGATCATCCATGTTCCCAGGGTGGTCATTATCTCTGATAGGAAACTTATGAAGATGTCTAAAATCCAAAACAATTCTCACTCTACCATTTCTGTTACTTATCATAACTAAAGGATTATTGTAAACACTCCTACTTCTCTCAATTACCCACCATGTTTCTATTTTCTGAATTTCTAACTCAACATCTATCCTTTTTGAAAATAGTACATTATATGGCTTGAGAAAGAAAAGTTGATGATCTCTAAGGTAAAGCATGCACCGATAGCCTTTCACTTTCCCTGGTATATCATCAGCACATTTCTAAACTCCAATAACAGACTTCAAAGTTGTTCCTTTTGTTGATCATTAAGAATTGTAGCTTCCCTTACTTTAGAATCTACTACACTTTCAAAATCCTGAGCTTCAATCATCAGTCATCATCATCAAACACATTGAACTCACCTTGGTTCACAATGTTTTGCCAACAGTTAAAACATTTACCACGGTTTAAAATACAGATATTAGTTTTCACATAAGTATTACTTTTAGGTTCCAAAATAAACAATTCTTTAGCATTCCCTCCAAAAATAGCCTCAACTTTCACTATCCAATCCATACCAAGAATTATATTTTTTTCCAGACTAGGGATCACTAAGCATCCATGTTCAAAGATTTTGTCTGCTATACTAAAAGTTAACACTACCTCAGATTTTGCCAGTTTGCTTTGCTTGACTGTATCTCCTCTTACCATTACACCTACAATGGTTGTTTCCACAAAATTCTTACTATATTTGATCTTGTCTTAAATTAATCAGATATACCACAAATCGGACTACCTGTATCATTCCAAAAGTTACCTTCCCACTGATCAATCTTAACTTTAATGTAAGGACACCCAAAACCTGAATCATCTTCTCTGTTGTCAGACACTTCATGCGAAAGGTCATTTTGAATTTTATCAGATGGTATGTCACACTGCTTTCACAGGGTTCTATCGACTTACCAGGTATCATAGCATTACTTTGGTTGCTCATGTTGTCATCTGTATTATTCCTAGGGATTGTATTTGATTATTCGATGTTGAATAAATATTATTATTATTAACATTAAATATTGAACACAACGAATAGATTCCATGGCACAACTAACATCTCTTGTTACACAAAGAACACAAAAAACATTACTGTCAAAATTACACTTCCTGCTTAGATCTTCTTTCACTTCAGTCCACCTATTTGGATACATATTCTGACTAACCATAACTAACTTATTCCAGAATACACATTTATCTCTGTTATCATCAGCATGGTGCCAAACTAACTTCAAAAAGTTTCTACCTTTATTCTCTGGGCTCAAAGGTATTCAATGACACTCACTCACAACTCGCATACATCATTTGCCTTATCTGTATTGTCAACATCATTCACAAATAACTCAGAAACTTCATTATTCTTAAACTCTGCAAATACCTGATACTCATCATCATCATCATCATCAGCATATTCCTCCAAAATTGGTTCAATAACAATGTCACTAACAATAAAAGTCTCATTTCCATCAGAGTCATGTACCTCACCTACATTCATTTGCAGTAAGCCACCAGCATCAGACTTGACCTCAGTTACTTCACACCTCTCATTCACATGTACATAAAAAACACCACCTAGTTCAGATGCAGTACAGTCATCACCTGATTTACGTACATCAATAACATCATTAGTACGCACTACATCAAAATTCTCACTACTCTCACATTCTGGTTTGTGATTAGTACCTAGATCACCATAATTCAACATAGTATTCCAAAACTTTTGATCAAAACATAAATGACAAATCTGATATTCCTTCTGTTCAATTTCAGATACATGGGCCATATTATTAACACTGTTATTATTGTCTAATCGCAAGTGTAACTTCGTGATCCTTTGCTTTTTGTGTTTGCTCGCTCCAGAATTGTGGATCTTCATTGAGGCGAACTGCTGTTTCCTCAGTAGTCACTTCTGTGATTGTTTCCTATTAAAAATCCCATGATTATCCCCATTATTTGCATTCTGCTGATGCTCAAAATTTCTCTCCCTATTGACACTTTAATCCTGATAGAAGTTACTGTTATCTCTGTTTCTGTGATTACTGACATTGTGTTTTCTATAACTCTGATTATTGTTGTACATACTTCTTTGTACTGCTCTGTCCAGCCTGTCAAAATATTGTAAAAATTGTTCAAGACAATCATCAGTTCCATGTACTAAATCCCAAGGCAACCTCCCAGGTAATCTGCGGAGATGTTACCAGCCACTGGCTTGTAAACACGTAATAAAACAGTTGACAGCATCGTTTGTTTTTTATCAGTGTGAAATTTAAACCCAGTGTGAGAATCTGTGTTACTTCGTCGCAATGTGTCCAGCTGTTCACCTGTTCCCACAAACTGCATTCGTTAAATGGTAACAGATGGAAAACGATCCGCTGAGGGCCTTCACACACTGCGCATGAGAGGAGACACAGCGCACTCAGGCCGACAGTCAATCCACCGAAGAGTCGGTAAACAGGAAAAAGCTTGCGTCAGCGATAATATTGTGTCTTGCCGCTGATCAGCGCCGATCGCGACATCGAAGACAGTGAAAGCTTCATTTTACGGTGCTCGACTCCGTCATCCGCTCCTCGCTGGCGAGTGTGAAGCTGTGGACACACACCACCTTTCATACGTTCGACCATACAGATACACATATGCTCGGCGCCTGCCTCTACCCCTGCTGTGCTGATGTTCGAAACCCAGTGGACTAGACAATTACATTATCAATGCCTGCAATCAAACACTGATTTCAACATCTCCTCTTGTTGTATTTGAATTAACCTAATTTCCCCAAGATTCGCAATGTTAATGCGATAACTATCCTTATTAAGTTTGGCCAGGTGGAACGACAGCGAACTTTTCAAACACTGTCCTGACAACTTTTTATTTTAACAAACGACAAAACTGCAACAATTCGAGAAATTCCTGCTCTTGCCGCACTGCGCCTCATTTAGCTGGCCGCTTCCGCGGAAGACTGAATATCGGTTTGGCGGGAAGCACATAGCCATCTCACGTGTGGCATTATACTTCAAGAAGTAGCATCCGTAATCTCCGATTTTTACACCGAATAAAGAGCTATGACTTGTGTTTCATCCAGTACAGACATCGAGATAAGAAGCGAGATGTACCAGAAAACTTACTTGTAGAGTAAATTCATAGTAGTGTTCAGAGATTAACTTTCTGTCGTGTCAAATATCTTTGCCATTCGTAGAGCTTTAGATGTGACGACCGACATAGCCTAGATCCCTACTTTGATCCAACCCAAGGATTTAGGAATACGTTGGCCGCATAGCGTGTGCGGTCGTTTGGCTTGGAATTCTCTCTTTGGAAAGAGACTGTCCAGACATTCCTCAGCGCTCCGTCAGTGGGCAAACTGCAACGACTTTTGCTTCACGTGTGTCTGTCGTGGTCGGCAAGCACTTGCATCTTAAGCAGTACCGACAACTCACCACTGTCAACCCAGCCGTGAAAACGCGTATGCAGGTGTAGACACATACTTACGAAAATTTACTTGTTTTCTATACACATCGCGTTCCATAACAGACAACCGGGACGTTACAATATAGGCACTCGCGTCCTGTTTATTACGACCAACTCTCAAACCCCACGTGTTCAGCCCATACCATCGACACAGCTTGCCCTTATACTTTTCTCACTAACATGATACGTTTAGTGTTTTGAAAGATTCCTCCTATTATCAAGTTTAGGTGTTTGTAAGGCGTACTTTTTGTTCTGTTACAGCTTTAATAAACTTTTATAACAAATAAATGGCGTATAACTAGCCGGTCGTTTGGAACACGGCGGGTTACAAGTGCCAAAGGCACAAATTTCCATCGCTTCGTTTTCTACCACGACAATCGAATCGCGCAACTTCTGTAGCCAAAGTGTTGACGTTGTAGTTGCACCGTCATCTGCGAAGTAGTGCTGCAATATCTTCCACATTCCGGCCACGTATCAGTATTAAAGTTGCCTTCATGACGACCCAGAAGAAATATACATTCCTTGAAATTGAAATAAGAACACCGTGAATTCATTGTCCCAGGAAGGGGAAACTTTATTGACACATTCCTGGGGTCAGATACATCACATGATCACACTGACAGAACCACAGGCACATAGACACAGGCAACAGAGCATGCACAATGTCGGCACTAGTACAGTGTATATCCAACTTTCGCAGCAATGCAGGCTGCTATTCTCCCATGGAGACGATCGTAGAGATGCTGGATGTAATCCTGTGGACCGGCTTGCCATACCATTTCCACCTGGCGCCTCAGTTGGACCAGCGTTCGTGCTGGACGTGCAGACCGCGTGAGACGACGCTTCATCCAGTCCCAAACATGCTCAATGGGGGACAGATCCGGAGATCTTGCTGGCCAGGGTAGTTGACTTACACCTTCTAGAGCACGTTGGGTGGCACGGGATACATGCGGACGTGCATTGTCCTGTTGGAACAGCAAGTTCCCTTGCCGGTCTAGGAATGGTAGAACGATGGGTTCGATGACGGTTTGGATGTACCGTGCACTATTCAGTGTCCCCTCGACGATCACCAGTGGTGTACGGCCAGTGTAGGAGATCGCTCCCCACACCATGATGCCGGGTGTTGGCCCTGTGTGCCTCGGTCGTATGCAGTCCTGATTGTGGCGCTCACCTGCACGGCACCAAACACGCATACGACCATCATTGGCACCGAGGCAGAAGCGACTCTCATCGCTGAAGACGACACGTCTCCATTCGTCCCTCCATTCACGCCTGTCGCGACACCACTGGAGGCGGGCTGCACGATGTTGGGGCGTGAGCGGAAGACGGCCTAACGGTGTGCGGGACCGTAGCCCAGCTTCATGGAGACGGTTGCGAATGGTCCTCGCCGATACCCCAGGAGCAACAGTGTCCCTAATTTGCTGGGAAGTGGCGGTGCGGTCCCCTACGGCACTGCGTAGGATCCTACGGTCTTGGCGTGCATCCGTGCGTCGCTGCGGTCCGGTCCCAGGTCGACGGGCTCGTGCACCTTCCGCCGACCACTGGCGACAACATCGATGTACTGTGGAGACCTCACGCCCCACGTGTTGAACAATTCGGCAGTACGTCCACCCGGCCTCCCGCATGCCCACTATACGCCCTCGCTCAAAGTCCGTCAACTGCACATACGGTTCACGTCCACGCTGTCGCGGCATGCTACTAGTGTTAAAGACTGCGATGGAGCTCCGTATGCCACGGCAAACTGGCTGACACTGACGGCGGCGGTGCACAAATGCTGCGCAGCTAGCGCCATTCGACAGCCAACACCGCGGTTCCTGGTGTGTCCGCTGTGCCGTGCGTGTGATCATTGCTTGTACAGCCCTCTCGCAGTGTCCGGAGCAAGTATGGTGGGTCTGACCCACCGGTGTCAATGTGTTCTTTTTTCCGTTTCCAGGAGTGTAAAATTAATATCTGTTTTTACCAAAAGTGTTGTGCACTCTCTGGTGCGGTTAAATAGCCCATACTAGAAAACTGTACTAGAAATTGGTGCGAATCGTACATGTACGTAATCTTTGAAAACTGTGGCCCGATTACGGGAAACACAGTTGCTGTACAAGAGTTATTCTGTTCTGTTAGAATTTTAAATTTGTCAGTGATACACTGACTTTTACGTAGTAAAGCGTTTCCCGTACTCAGAACATTTCTATGAATGATGCATACTATGACTTTTGTTTCGTTCAGGCCGATGCTTCGATGTAAACATCGAAAGTTTCAGCTATTATTAAAGATTTGGAGCCAGTGTAGATGTGGTTATGGAGGCAGTATTTAGGTGCTTCCAGTTTAGTCAGAATTGGTAATATTTGAAGATGGGTTGTCTTCTGGTCAGAAGAAACTATAGCACCTCTTTGTTCCGACAGATTATACTTCACCGTTCCTGGATCCACAACACCCACGAAACAAAACGAGACGCTTCGTGTCAGTATATTTAACGACGTCATTCGTCTCTGTGTATGTCATTCACCTCTCGCAATGTGTACTTCTTTATCTCAGAACTAAGGAAGCGTCTCTAGTTAGTAATGGTAACAGACTTTTCTCAACGGATAAATCTCCGTTTTCAACAGGGAGGTCTCCCTACTGGTGAGACGATGAAGTGATTTGCCAACTCGGGGTAAATCTTCTGTTTTTTTTTTTCATAGTTCCATTGCTTAGAGGAATAGACTGAAACAACATGCACAGCAAACACGATAGCAAATGTTACTTTTTTACGATGAAACTACAGCTAAGAAAAGCCTTCACCTCATCATCGTAATAGCAATTCTTTCCAGTTCACCGCTCTGTAATACGTCAGTATTATACACATGGACAATTACGATGACGATATGTTTATAAATTGCCGCGAAAACAGCTTTGGACCGAAAATTCCGTTACAACTGGGAACGGAGTCGCTCGGGACGGCATTGTTGCGTCAGATGCTGCCCGTGTTCTTGCGAGTTAAGCTTTATTTAACAGGTCAAGATTATTTTGAAAATGTCCATCGCTCTTCTTTTGGTGACCGTATCATTGTCATCGTGCTGCCAGAGAAGCTGTCGACATCTGCGACGCTGTTTCCCCACGTCGGGACGCAAATTATTCGACAAACTGCTCTGTACAACAGCCACCGTACAGGTTGAAATTATTTCTGTGAAATCTGATCTTTGCGGCCTCTCTGATGACACGTAAATGTAAAGCGCTTTTGTTATGTAAAAGAATATCAGTATTCCTCGATCTTTCGTTGATAACAGTACTCTAAAGTTTTTGCGTAAAACGCTTGGTGAAGTATTACACTTAGATGAGGCAAGTAGAATACTACGGAAAATGTTATAAATATGGCGCGCTTCGCAGAATTGACTGTTCCCTTCGCTTCAGGTGTGTTACACATATTCAGGTCTGGGGAGGGCGTCTCTTGCTGATTCACTACGGAGACGTCGCAACATCGACACTCGCGGCTCACTCACTACGAACGAACCTGCCCTGCCAAACACGCCACCCCTGTAATCGAGTGACCCTGACCTCACATTCTTATTACTAAAGCACTGAAGAAACAATTTTTTCCCATTTTAATGTGTCTCATTTCTGCTCTAGTATACACATAATTCACCTTGAAAACGCAAACGGCGGACATATTTCCGACTGGTTTCAACTCTCCCGGTTACAGTTGCCAACTATATAATTATTAATCGCGTGAGCCGTGTAGACGACATGTGTACACATCTGTAACGTCTTCCTTCCCGAAATGGTGCAGTGGTCTGCTCCACATTCCGGTCGTGTATAAAAACAGCCCCGTACTCGTCTTGTTGACAATGTGGAAATGCGTAAAGTTATCATTTTTGTAACCTCTTTGTCAAGTATGCCGTCCATTCTCCATGGTGTTTGAATAGTCGATGCCACAAAAATGAAAAAGAAATAGGTGCGCAACCTATACCTACACTTAATTCATAACCGTACACCAGCAGGCGTAACTTTGGTGGCTCAATAAAACACCTTCGAACGCTTTAACGGGCGTGGATACTTTTGAACATCCTTTAATGTGCAATTTCCTCCTCCTCCTCCTTATATTTTCAGAAGAAATCCATACCCTCCACCATTTGTCAACGTTTCCTCTCCATACTAGAAAAACACCGACAAGTTCGCTGTATCAAGGGCAGTTGCACTGCAGAGACCAGACGCCTAAAAATTATGAAGATCGCAACATGGAGGCTTCTTGAGACTAGCAAAACCTACTAAGGTTTAATACGTAACGATGACTAGAAAAAAGCGATTTCCGAAATTTTCGTCTTCTGAATGTTGCGTCCCTTGTAAACGTCTTATCTTTCGAGCCGTTCACACTGTCTGCTCAGTAAATAGGCTTCATGGAAAATCACAGCAACCATTAAATTCTGGTTGGCAGCTGCGTGGTTCCATATATCATAGCCCATATGTTTTATGTATATATTGAGATACAAAGAGAAGTTAATGTCACCGTACTTAACAGTCTCTGAGTCTACCGAATCACAGACGATATAAAAGAGTACCGTCATTACTCATGGTGATAGGAAGAATGTGACTAACGCAGTTAAATATTATGCTTCGTTTTCAGTGCTATGGCAATTGACCAACAGTCTATACTCTTTGCTTTCCATAATGCCCATTCTGTGGCGTCTCATGATTTGCCCCATAATAACATCGCTGACACTCTTGTCACGACACTTACACATTAACTACTTTACTAGAGGACTTTTTGTAATCAAGTAACGTATTTTACATCTAGTTTTAGTGCTTTTCTTAAACGTATCATACTGAATTTTAAAGGTGCACATCACTACGAACGCGTTCCTTCATTTTGCCGTTTTTAGCACTTTCCACCAAAGATTAAGTGTGCTGGACGCCTGAGAATTCGACCAGCATTTTGTCACGCCTCGTCTACCATATACAGGGTGCGGAAACACAATCTGACCAAAAGTGTAGGTCACAAAGACAGCATCCAATGAAGGAATCTGAGTGTAGAAGCTAGAGGTCGCAATTGAATACCTAAGGCGCTATGCCAGCATGAAAACATTGGTCAGTTCGAACATTTGCTACACATAATTTTATTAATTAAGTGGTGGCTCATTTTCCATTCACTTTCGCCCTTTTAGGTAATATTTAAAAATGAAACACGAACATGTTATTGCCTTCCTTTCTCAAAAGTACAGCTCAAGTCCGATATACATGTAAGTGATATTTTAAATTTATCTTGTTCTCATGGTGACGATTGGTTCTTTATACGTATTTATTCTGTAAATTACCCACCATTCTGAGTAAAGACATATATATGTTGCATGGGGGCTTAATTAAATTTTGGAAATACTTTTTTAATTTTTAGTAGCTGAATGTCCGGCTACGAAGTATCGTAACCGGTTGGCCCTGACTAGTATTAGCACGCAATCTGACTGCGTGGAATAACAACAAAGAATGAAACAAAACTTCCGTTAACACAATTAATTAATTAGGTCCCCAGCAACTATAAAACCTACAAAACAACAAAACACAAATGTAACTGTTCTGTGTGTGGAAGTGTGATTCAACGTACACATCCTTGCAAAAGCGTACATTGAAATGAACACCCAGTGCAATTTCTGATTTCAAGTGCATAAAATATCACAGCCAAGATTCTATTTAGATGAGAAAATTTTCAAAGTTGCCATGTGGAGAATGGTATACTAGACAACAATTATTATAATAAGATTTAATAAGTCCGAAGCAGCCAACTCAAAATCTAGGTCCACACAGTAGCTTTTTAAATCAATTTCTTTAACACTAGATTTTCTGTTGGTATATTTAGATACATCACCGAAGGAAGCAGGTGTTCTGCACCATGCACTTATTGAATTTAGGCATTCAATTCAGTTATACTACCCTGCTTCTTGTGCTGATAACCAATATTTACACACACAGTAAAATTGGCTTCACTTCTATAAAAAGTGATAACACATTAAGTTTAGTTCTAAGATACAGGCATTATGGGAGTAACTTTCTGAGCACTATGTGACCCGTTTACACTTAATTCTTCTTTCTGTTTGTTACAGAAAAGATTATTTCACAGGAATATTGGCGACACTATGGAATAAAAAAAACGACACATCACAATATTTTTGGGCCATGTAGCATTATCCATTACATTATATCTAAGCTCAGGGTAAACTATATCACAGGAATATTGGCGACACTATGGAATAAAAAAAAACGATACATCACAATATTTTTGGGCCATGTAGCATTATCCATTACATTATATCTAAGCTCAGGGTAAACACTTTCAAGATTTTCACCTTTTTTTTTTTTTTTTTTTGCTGGAAGCTAAAGACGTTTTCTAGAGTTGTACAAATTATAACTCTGTTCAGGTCTAGCCATGATCTTTTTTCACCATACAGCATTCCTTATGCAGGTTTTCAACACGGCTGGAACTATACTATGGCTACTTAAAAGCCGCTTTTCGTCGTCCAAAATATTAAAAATACTTCATATTCCCCGGTTTGGTCCTCCTACATGTGAATGCGAAATAAACCGAGGTAGCAGACTTATGAGCAGTATAGCCTTGTGTTAACCTTTTAACCACATTTATTTTCCATATTTTACGCACATTTCGTTATAACAACTAAGATCCACAGAAAGAAAGGGGAAAAAAAACCTGACACTAATCGGCAGAATATTTCGGCGAATCTGTACGCACATATATCAATATCGTAAATTTCAGTATGGGCCTACTGCGGAAATTTTACACTATTCTGTTTATTGAACATGAAGGACTAAATCATAAGATGGAAATTACTTCGTGCTTAACTAATTCCTTCAGTATTCACGTGTGCAACTCAGTGATCTCCATACTGATGCAACTGCACTGCATGGAAACCGTCCTCGCAGCAAAGTGTTTACTATTGGTGGGCAGGAAATCGCGTATCTGTTAGAAATCACAGTGACTGAGAAGTCACAGATATCACAGTAGCAACTTTACAGAATCTAACTGCGATTTCAGTCACAGTTAGCAGTCGCAAGTAGTATTTCATATTCAAAGACGTGAGCCATCTATTGCTCGAATTTAGCACTGCTTTCTGCGATTTCAGTGACAAGTCGCAACTAAGAGTCGCAAGTAGCAACTAAAAAGCGCGGTTAACAGTGGCATCTGTTGGCCAAAGTTCGTACTACGTCCATCTCTTCGATACGGTATCGGGTCTAACTGCGATTTCCGTGACAAATCGCAACTAAGAGTCGCAAGTAGCAACTAGAAAGCGCGGTTAACAGTGCCATCTTTTGGCCAAAGTTCGTACTACGTCCATCTCTGCTATGCGGTATCAAGTCTAACTGCGATTTCCGTGACAAGTCGCAACTAAGAGTCGCAAGTAGCAACTAAAAAGCGCAGTTAGCACTGCCATCTGTTGAGCAAAGTTCATACTACGCTATTCGCTACCGAGTCAAACTGCGATTTCTGTGACAAATCGCAACTAAGAGTCGCAAGTAGCAACTAAAAAGCGCAGTTAACATACTTTTCTAGTGTCATCTGTTGACCGACGTACGTACTTCGTTATGAGAGCCTTGTGCCTCACGAGTTCGATGTGCTGTGTGTGCATATGAAGGGCTTATTTCAATAGTGGTACAGGTCCATTTTTGTTCATTTTGAGATACAGAGTCGTAAAGTTAAATGAGCGCTGACAAATCTGCATTTGAGATACCAGAAATATTCAAGCATATGGCTTCTTGCTAGAGGTGAACCTTTATTTATGTTTGTTTGGATCACTAATTTCAGACGCATTATAGACAGAAAAGTGGAGGTGATGGACTTGTACTACTATTGAAATAAGCCCTTCATATTATATGACGACATGCACATTCAGCATCAGTTATGGTTGGTCAAATACTGCTGTGACTCTGAATGTATTATATTAATAAGAAGCAACATTGCCTTTTTCTCCTGCAAATATCTAGTAACGTAACAAATGTGTTTGATTCTGCTTCCAATATGACAGTTTTGGTTAATACTCCACATGCCTACAGGACTTTGTAGTGTTAACACAGCAGAACTCAGACATCTGTATAAGTGTAGAGAAATGAAAAGAGTCATATGAATGCCTCACTTTTGTTCCGACACAGTTCAAGACTCGGGAGAAAAGTTTTACACCTGGTGTTCTACATGGCAACTTCAAACACAAGAACTTTTTGCCGACACTACTACCACCTACATAAGTAAGCTTTTCCTGTGTTACTTTCAAGTAATGCACTTCCTATTCCTGATTTAACTGGAAGATCTGTACTTCCCACTTTCATATCAACAGCCTCAAAATGCATATTGTAGACTTCGGGATAAGTTACAGGTCAGTGTCACACCAAGATTGTGGAGAAAGGGGGGGGGGGCGGCATGTCACTCTCCAACAAGTGTTTACCAATAAGTAAGTGGCGGAAAATTATGGGTATAGGGTGGCTTAAACATGTGGAAAATGAGATTTTTATTATTCACTCACTGTATTTGACATTTATTATTCCTTTAAAATCGCACAACAACTTCAATAGAACACAGTTTAATCATTCACACACTTATTTCACAATTATTTCACTTTTAAACTGCAAATCCTCTAAGAACTGTCTTGAATCTTCACTAGTCTCTCTCAAAAACAGCCTTGATGTGGATAGATACGTACAGCAACCAGTAATCAGAGTCAGAACTGTGTCTGCAAAAACACAAGGATTATTAAACAATTTTTGCTGTCATTAATTACTAGCAATATAATTGACAGAGTAGATTGCTAATATTTGCTATAATGAATATCACATTTGCAAGAACGATCACACTGAAGTAATTAAGTCCATCGAGACGCTTAGAAACTAACCTCTCGTCTGACGAAAACGGTCTAAAGACACAGTGGCAATTTCTTCAGATCTGTTGACAATGATATTTTGAGTTATCACTTTACTGAGTGACTGAAATGTAGTTCAGGTACCTGTGAACATAACAATATGTTACAATTCATTTTCTAAATACGAACTATTACGGTACTGTACGTCTACTTACATATTAATTACACTATTAATATTTTCACAGTTGTTTCTTTAATACAAAATTAAAGCCAACGGAAGAAAAAACGTAAAACATACTTGCCAAAGACAGGTTTGTTGAGATGCAATTTTCTGTGTTGACAGATGTAACTTTCTCATACGGTGGTAAGTCGCAGAAATCGCAGGAATCACAGAAATCGCAGAAGTAGCAGAAGTCACAGAAATCGCAGAAGTAGCAGAAGTCACAGAAATCGCAGAAGTAGCAGAAGTCACAGAAATCGCAGAAGTAGCAGTCACAGAAATCGCAGAAGTAGCAGAAGTAGCAGAAATCGCAGAAGTAGCAGAAATCGCGGAAGTAGCAGAAATCGCAGAAATAGCAGTGGCGGAGGGATACACGACCTATGTTCCTTAACTGCGACTCTCAACTGCGACAAATCACAGTTAAGAATCACAGATACTCAAAAGTAGCATTCACAGAAATCACTGATATCGGAAAATCGCAGTTTAGCCCATCACTAGTGTTTACTGAAGGGACAGTCACGTGACTTCCGGCAGCCAAACGTCAAAACAGCCCATTGCGTACTGTCGGGAGACACTCCCGCGAAGTGTCGCGACTGTTACGTTAGACTGCTTTTGGCCGAACTGGCAACGCAGCATCGTGACGTCAGCGCTGGGTGCGGCAGCTTGGCCCAAACCTCCGCGCTGTGTATTTACGGTTCAATTCTGGCAGAGAAGTCAGGCGGGAAGTGGGCAGCGCGTAACTCAGCGAGTGTTCTCTACTCCTCTACAACAAAACAGAAAGGTAAGGTGGGCAGCTGGCCTAGCCTAGAGTTACTATGAGCTGCGAAGATGGCCGCGTTTATGTCGTTTTGATTCGCTCTTACCACACAAACATCGAGTAACACCTGGTGTATAATATAGCGGTTGCTTTATTAATCAATAAAAGGTAGCACAGTTTCGCGTTAAAGGGTTTCAACGTCGTAGATTCTCGTCTCTAGCGTTTCGTAATGTACTCTCCGACATTTGTCGCTCTTCTATCGGCGAACACATGACAGAGTAAAGCCCAGTGAACGGAAAACGGCGCCGTTTGCAACTAGCTATACTTCGTCATAAGAATAAACCTGACGTAAACACGAACGCGATGATCAGCACCCATTGTTCCCGCTCATGGAAGTAGGTCCAACTTACGTATTAGGTATCTTATTACAATGTCACTGTAAATGAAACTTTAAGACATTCTGATGTATTAGCAGCCATCAATGTTTTTCTTAATCATACTTTAGCTACGGAATTTTTATTTAAAAAATCGTGTGCAGTCACAGTGTCTGTAAGCGCTACTTGTGCTCTGTCCCGCTGTTCATACATACCGCAAAAATGGATGGCACTGCTTCCTGCTTCGTAGTGAAACACTCGTGTCGAACGCCGTTAATGGCGAGAAAAAAGATTTTCTCAATGGTTTTTCACAATATTGCAGAGAAAAATCAGCGTTGGTGGTTTCGGAGAAACAGTATGTCATATAATGAAGTGTAATGTAATAACTTTCGTGGCGTAAGTGGTAACGATGTAGTGGGCTGGTGGGTGGCTCACCTGCAAAATTCTGATTTCCATTGCAAATACACATCCTTAATATCGATATTTTATAAAATATTGTTAAACACTTTTAAGTTAAGAAAACATCCAACAGTTAAGTTTTTTGGAGAAAAATCGTAAATACTCTGTTAGAATATGACCCATGTTTTGTAAGACAAATGTGGTTTCACACGAGCCACACACAGCATGCGTCGTAGAAACATGAAAAACAGTTCTCGCGGCGACGAGCAGACTACATATGCTGCATTTTTACAGTTGTCAATTTAACACTGCAATCTCAACCCAATAGAATTTATCTGCAGCCAGGTTAAGGGATTTTGTCGCGAGAAATAAGATATTTAAGCTGCCAAACGTACTGCAGCTATAATCCATTCATCATAAAGAGTAAACCTGATGTAAACATTGCATTATGTATTCTCGCGCATTTGCTGGTACCTCATTGATTTCCGTTTGACGTGGGACTGCAGCCAAGCTTTCTCGAGTACTGTGAAGTACGGTAAGAATGGTAGGTTTCGTGCTGTGCGTTACACGCACATCTGCTTAGTGATAATACGGGACAACAGCTTTAGCGACGCATTTGACTTGGACAGCACTGGCCGAGTGGCCAGTCAGCTGGTGCAGCTATCCTGCAGTGGCGAGGCCAGCGGCAGTTCACACGTGAAAGGAGACGAGCAGAGGAGCAATACAGCTTCGGATGTCATTTAATTTTTAAGCAGGATGAGATAATACTCTGCAAATCTCCCTCAATAAGCTCCTTAGACGACTAGACGAAAACCGCAACACGTTATCGTTTTTAGCTGAAGTACTATTGTAATTAAAAACAACAATGATGAAAATTCCTGACTTCACCACACGGTAATTTTTCTGCATAAGCTGTGTGAAGGATTTCACCGTATAGTTTATATTGTAGCCACTGAAGGTATTGCTTAGTCAGTCGTCTGGTAATCTCTTAGCTCCTTCCTTATCCGAATCCGAGAAATACATTTCAGTTCTGGAAGTGTCACCTGCTACATTTGTAACGAGCCTATCAACAACAGAACCCACGAAGCCAACCAGACGCCGCGTTTTCTCGTCTTCTTCCATGACGAGCCGTTCTATACCCCGCCAGCATTTGACAGTGACGTGTGAAAAAGCTGCGTCCGTTAGTTCCAGTACGTTGTTACTTCTCGGGCCAAATCCCACAGTTTGGCTCCAAATTAGTTTTGTTGGGTTCATACTGTAATGGTACAGTAGCAATCGTAAAAATGCAGCATTTCTATGATGTGCTCGATGCTGTGAAAATGATTCTTTTTCGTGTTTATAAGATACGTATCTACCTCTGTGGTATATAAAACGAAGGATATAGTCCAAGCCGCGCGGGATTAGCCGAGCAGTCTAACGCGCTGCAAAATGGCACTGAGCACTATGGGACTAGGGCGCTGCAGTCATGGACAGTGTGGCTGGTCCCGGTGGAGGTGGACTCCTCCCTCGGGCATGGATGTGTGTGTTTGGCCTTGGGATAGTTTAGGTCAAGTAGTGTGTAAGCTGCTGACCTTGGCAGTTGAGTCCCACAAGATTTCACACACACAACCGACATAGTCCAAATAACGAGGATTTGGTGTTTTATTTTCGCTTTAAAAAATTAAACTGTTAAGTTTTCTTAATTTCATCAACTTTTATGAACAGTCTTTCATAAAACATCGATAATTAAGAATTTGTATTGGAAAAATGGAAATAGGAATTTCGCGCCCAACATGTAATTAGAAAAGAGTCTTGTATTATTCATAAAAAATGGTGATCGATTTATAATTACGAGATGTAGGTATTTCAGATTGAACGAGAAAAAGAAAATTATACCGTGGGGTGTTGAAGCGCAGCGTAAACAACCGCAATTCTTACATAATTCATTATGCTACCAACTGCGCTACACTTTCAATGCAAATTTATGAACTGCATTACATACAACTCTGCGAATACTTCAAAGCCGATTATCTTCGTAAATTGATGAAAAATATTAACAGACTATTTCTCGGCACTTTTTAACAGTATTCCACGTGCGTGTTCCACTGCGGAACTGAAAGCAGCCTCAGCCATTTTTTATACTGCACATTAACAGCGCGACAATCAGAGCACAACGCTGCAGAGACCGTGACTGCACACGATTTTTGAAATACAAACTACAGTGTGTAAACTTTTAGATGGCAGACCTCTCCCTAGTCCTGAATCTGTAGAAGTCGGTAAACGTCGGGAGGCTTCGGTAGGTTCGCAGTTTCGACTGCTGACTACATTACGTAGCTGACTGTATTGTACAAGGTAGCCATTGTCGTCTGCTTCGTTATTGTTTTGCGCTGTACTGTTCTGCGTGTTTTTATTGTGCAGTTGTGCTAACCATTATCAAAATGAGTGAAGCGGCAGTTGCTGGCCCATCTTGGGAGTCGCCAAAAACCCCCGTGGTTTTATATACTTTTTTTTAACACGTGTTAGTAGTGAAGAAATAATAGAACAAAACGTCATGCCTGACGCGGCACTTTTTCACGCATCTCGATGTTTACCACGTCATATCTCCTGAATTATATGTCGTAAAGAGACAGATTTGCCGGCATTTACTGATATATATGTGGATACCGTATGCGAAATATGTTGCGATTAGAGTTAGTAGTAACGAAATAATACATTAAAACGTCATGCCTACTGCGGCAGATTTACGGTATGTACTGAGAAAATGTAGTAAGTGACAACCTTTTTTCCTTTCATTATTTTGTGGGGGTTGTCAGCGAGATAAATTTTCGTAAACGTTTGATATTGTATGTAACGTTTGTTGCTAGTCGCTAAAGTGCCCTCATTCTCAAATAGTGGATGCATAAATCACGGGTATTTTCCCGCGGTGGCATCTCATTGTTTATGACGTCACATCTCCTCAAGAAGGTGTCTTTTTTTGTTTTCGGCTAGGCGTACGCAGAACAAATCATCAAAATGTCATCGCAATCAGATTGAATGGTTTGGGAACGCACAGAGAGCAGACATACATACATTCATTTTTATATATAGAGATTGACAGTTACGTTATACTATATGACCTGTTTAAGTATATTCAAATTTTATAATCAATAGTTTAACATTGCGGGGAATGAAATAAAATGAAAAAAAAATGCGAGCAGTGGGAATCGAACCTTGGTCAGCTGCCTGATAAGCCTTTACCTAATCATTTGCGTTATGCATACTACAGTGATCTAACTATTGAAACATTGTCTATTACTCTTTTTGGGCGTTCAGAGAACAACTCACGAAAGTTTCATTGCAATCAGATGAATGGTTTGTGAGCACATAGTAGACAAAAATGTACATGACGATTTCAGTTTCGATTACGAACAACATTTAAAGCGAGTTTTACTTCCAAGCCTTCCGTCTGCTTTCGTGTAAGCATGAGGCGCAATTTGTAGTGGCAGCACTGCAACTGGTAGGCGTGCCTTGCCCCCCCCCCCCCCCCTCGCCAGCCAATGCTTGCTTCCTCCTCTCCCCGAACTCCCCTCAAAAATCTGCCGTCTTAGTTAACACACTGTACGTAGCTAACGCATTATTAACAAAGGCGTTGATGGCTGTTAATACATTAGAATACTTTAAAGTTTCATTTAACGTAACTTAGTAATAAGATACCTAATACATAAATATGACCTACTTCCAAGAACACCAGTGTACGTGTGCCACGGCTTCTAACCAGTCATCGCATTTGTTTGTTTACATCTGATTTATTCTTATTCCGAATGGATTATAATGCATGAAGCTTCGTTACACGCCACTGCTGAATGATAGCGAATTGCAGAACAGTACGTCATAAAAGGAGGAGGAAATGTGGACTTCTTGGCGGCTTCGGATTCTGTTGCTGATCGGCCTGTTATCAACGTAGCAGTACTGAAATGTATTCCTCTTGAGTCCAGTATGGAAGGAGTTCAGAGATTACCAGACGACTGACAGTAATACCTTCAGTAGCTTCAATATTTAACTGCTTGGCAAAATCCTAGCAGTGGGCTTTTATACCACACATAGCTCATACAGAAAAATTACCGCTGTTAAAGTCAGGAATTTTCATCCCTGTTTTCTTTTTTTTTCTTTTCTTTTTTTTTTTTTTTTTAATTACGATACTATGTTACCTAAGATCGAGAGCAGTCATGTTTTCCGTATGGTCACCTAAGAAGCGTATCACCTGAGTTTTACCATACATTCTTTTCTTGTGGTTAAAAATTAAATGACATTCAAAGCTATTTTGTTCTCTGCTCGTCTCTTTCCACGTACTTACTGCAACTGTTCACATCATTACAGATTAGTTGGATATCTTGCTTGGCCGGTGCTGGCAAAGTTAAATGCGCCGCTAAGGCTCTTGTAGCGTTATTATCGCTGAGTCGATATACGCGTAACGCACAGCATAAAAAACGTATAATTACAGTACTTGACTGTACTAGAGACGGCTTGCCTTCCGCTCCACGTGAAACGAAATCCAACGAGGTTTCAGCAAACCTGGAAGAATACATAGTGTAATATTTACAAGAGGTTTAGTATAATGAATTCCGCGGTGTCATTGTGGCGGCTTTCGTTTACTCCACTGCTTCGATGTAACGGGGGACGTAAGTTTACGAAAACCATCTAATTCATCGCTGTCAAAGACATGGCTGTTAACTCATACAGACAATTCATAATAGTAATGAAACATTGTGTGTAGCCTTTCTCAAGACACTGGTTAAGTTAAAAGGTGAAATTTTCTTTGGGAGTTCCTGAAATCCTAGCGCGATGCTCGTGCGCTATGCAAATCTTGTATAGTTTGTTTCGTAGCTCTGCGCCGCATTCCGTGATTTGCGCCATAATGATCAGAACATCGTGAAGCTGCAGAGCTACATTTGGCTCTTTATCGTACTGAAATTTGCGCGATACGAAACCAGGACTTCTGTCCACAATAGCGCATGAAACTGCCGGAACTGCGTAAATTTACGATCGGCCTGTTGCGCAGATAAGTAGCTGTCGCGTAGGTACACTTATATCAGCAGTACAGAAGAATCATAAAAGAAGGTTGTATACCTGGAAGAATCCTGGAGATACTAAAAGGTATCAGATAGATTATATAATGGTAAGACAGAGATTTAGGAACCAGGTTTTAAATTGTAAGACATTTCCTGGGGCAGATGTGAACTCTGACCACAATCTATTGGTTATGAACTGCAGATTGAAACTGAAGAAACTGCAAAAAGGTGGGAATTTAAGGAGATGGGACCTGGATAAACTGAAAGAACCAGAGGTTGTAGAGAGTTTCAGGGAGAGCATAAGGGAACAATTGACAGGAATGGGGGAAAGAAATACAGTAGAAGAAGAATGGGTAGCTTTGAGGGATGAAGTAGTGAAGGCAGCAGAGGATCAAGTCGGTAAAAAGACGAGGGCTAATAGAAATCCTTGGGTAACAGAAGAAATATTGAATTTAATTGATGAAAGGAGAAAATATAAAAATGCAGTTAATGAAGTAGGCAAAAAGGAATACAAACGTCTCAAAAATGAGATCGACAGGAAGTGCAAAATGGCTAAGCAGGGATGGCTAGAGGACAAATGTAAGGATGTAGAGGCTTGTCTCACTAGGGGTAAGATAGATACTGCCTACAGGAAAATTAAAGAGACCTTTGGAGATAAGAGAACTACTTGTATGAACATCAAGAGCTCAGATGGAAACCCAGTTCTAAGCAAAGAAGGGAAGGCAGAAAGGTGGAAGGAGTATATAGAGGGGAAAGGCAAACCTACGATTCTAGCATTTGTAGACTTAGAGAAAGCTTTTGACAATGTTGACTGGAATACTCTCTTTCAAATTCTAAAGGTGGCAGGGGTAAAATACAGGGAGCGAAAGACTATTTACAATTTGTACAGAAACCAGATGGCAGTTACAAGAGTTGAGCGACATGAAAGGGAAGCAGTGGTTGGGAAGGGAGTAAGACAGGGTTGTAGCCTCTCCCCGATGTTATTCAATCTGTATATTGAGCAAGCAGTAAAGGAAACAAAAGAAAAATTCGGGGTAGGTATTAAAATCCATGGAGAAGAAATAAAAACTTTGAGGTTCGCCGATGACATTGTAATTCTGTCAGAGACAGCAAAGGACTTGGAAGAGCAGTTGAACGGAATGGATGGTGTCTTGAAGGGAGGATATAAGATGAACATCAACAAAAACAAAACGAGAATAATGGAATGTAGTCGAATTAAGTCAGGTGATGTTGAGGGTATTAGATTAGGAAATGAGACACTTAAAGTAGTAAAGAAGATTTGCTATTTGGGGAGCAAAATAACTGATGATGGTCGACGTAGAGAGGATATAAAATGTAGACTGGCAATGGCAAGGACAGTGTTTCTGAAGAAGAGAAATCTGTTAACATCGAGTATAGATTTAAGTGTCGGGAAGTCGTTTCTGAAAGTATTTGTATGGAGTGTAGCAATATATGGAAGTGAAACATGGACGGTAAATAGTTTGGACAAGAAGAGAATAGAAGCTTTCGAAATGTGGTGCTACAGAAGAATGCTGAAGATTAGATAGGTAGATCACATGACTAATGAGGAAGTATTGAATAGGATTGGGGAGAAGAGAAGTTTGTGGCACAACTTGACCAGAAGACGGGATCGGTTGGTAGGACATGTTCTGAGGCATCAAGGGATCACCAATTTAGTATTGGAGGGCAGCGTGGAGGGTAAAAATCGTAGAGGGAGACCAAGAGATGAATACACTAAGCAGATTCAGAAGGATGTAGGTTGCAGTAGGTACTGGGAGATGAAGAAGCTTGCACAGGATAGAGTAGCATGGAGAGCTGCATCAAACCAGTCTCAGGACTGAAGACCACAACAACAACAATTCTAAAAAATTACTAACTACAAAAGTAATGAGTGGTTGAGTGAGCGAGCAATTTTAGCTGCTAAGAATAAAGATCTAGATGACCTAAACTACATAATTCAGAATGAGATCATTGGTGAAATGCATTCATTCAAATCTATTGACTGATGAAGCCACCACTTATCCAGTTGAATTTTTAAACTCCTTGGATGTGCCTGACTTACCACTGCACAATTTACGCCTAAAAGTTGGCTCCAAGGTAATCATGCTTCGAAACATAAACCACCCAAAACTGTGCGCGATACGTGTTTGGTGGTAAGTAAATTGATGAACATTGTTATTTACGCGACGATACTCAAAGGAAAATTTGAACTTGAGGAAGTTCTCATTCCGAGGATCCCGATGGTCCCAACCGATATGCCGTTTGAGTTTAAAAGACTTCAATTTCCGACCCGTCTTGCATTCGCCATGACCATTAACAAATCACAAGGCCATTCCTTGAAACTTTGTGGTTTAAATGTGGAATATCTATGTTTTTCACATGGTCAGTTGTATGTGGCATGTTCACGGGTCGAAAGACCATTTGCATTGTTTGTTCTAGCGCCTGATAATAAAACAAATGTCGTGTATCACAAGGTACTTAATTGAAGAGTGGAAGCTATAGACCAAAAAACATAATCATTAAAATACTTAATTTTTTATTTCAATTTCCTAACAACAAATTGAACTTAACATTAAAAATCTGATTATTTATTGGGTTTAATGCGGAACAGAGTTCACCGGTTCAGCTGTGGTTCCCAGCCACAAAAACATTTTCTGTTTTCATTTGGCGTGGAAGGTGTAAACCGAGAGAAGAGCAATATCACAAAATGTATACACGGGTCACGTGGAGAATAACCCACATCCACACACACTATAAATCGTATTTCTTTGCGCATGCGCGGATCTGGCAGCTTGGCCGCGCCAAAAAAAGTTTTCTGCGTAGCATCTGGCGACTTCTTGCTGCTACTGCTCACACTGCAAACAGCCTCTCCTCAAGTAGCCAGAAGTGGGAGAAGGCACTGGTCATATGAGAATTCAGCTCTGCACATGCGTACGAGCCCACTGGCAACTGCTCGAACGAACCTACACTAAATCATTGCCGTGCGGTTTGAGGCGGCATGTTACAGACTGCGCAGCCCTTACCGAGGGAGGTTAGTGTCCTCCCTTGGGGTGTGGGTGGGTGTGTTTTTTGATCTTAGCATAAGTTAAAGTAGTGTATAAGCCTAGGGACTGATGACCTCAGCTGTTTGGTCCCTTTTGTATTCACACCCACTGAACTTTTTGAACGAAATCATTTACCTTTCATTTTAAAAATAAAAGTTAAAAAAAATCTTTTTCATTCTGAACTTTAGTTTGGCGTTAAAGTTGATGGTGGTGGGGAAGCAGTTGAGGGAAGTGAGTGGTGTTGGGCGGGGGTGGGGGGTACTAAGTAATACCTGATTGCACCCATCCTCCCAGGGAGAGTGGTCTAAGAAAGGTTGAGTCACTGACATAGACCATCATGTGTTGTGGCCTTCAGTCCAGAGACTGGTTTGATGCAGCTCTCTATGCTACTGTTCGTCAGGATAGAGGTCAGGAGCGGAGGGCGTTGTAAAATGAAAATTAATTGAAGTGGAATGGACCCAGTTTATTCTTGTAATGATGGTACAGTGGTGCGTACGTAGGGCCGAGCAGCCCCAAGAGGGGTTGCCGTCTGCTCATCAGAGAGGCAGAGGCTAGAGGAGCGACTACTCGGGGCCGAGGTCTGAAGCTAAGAGGGCGCGCAGCTGTTTCCGAGCTGCCCTCGCCGCTCCCGGCCGCGTCCCCACGTGATCACACGATTAGTCTCTGATTGGAGGATTGATTCCGGCAACGCGCCTTGCTAGTGGCGTACCCCCGTCAGCGCAACCGACCCGTGGGACTCGAGTCTGACCGAGCAGCACGTGGCAGGAATGTGCCGACCGTGGTCTGCCGGCCAGCACCTTCCACCACAGTATGCCCAAGCCGGCTACGGCCGAACATTATGCATGGAAAATTCTATTTAATAAAATTTTGTCGGCAATGATCCCTCTTGGGGGTCTCCTCCCAGCACATCCTTTCCCCTTCCGAAGAAGGCTCTCTGGATGAAAATGAATGAGCTTATTCTAATTGATTATTCCATTTAAAAAATATATGCAAATATGTGCAAAAGTTACAAAGTGGCCTGAAGGAAGGCTCTTGAATAACAAACTTGTGAAGTTGGTGCGACGGCAGTGGGGCGGCGCCATGCTGTGAGTGTGTGTCGGCGGTATCAGTGGTGGTGGGTACCCAGGCGATGGTGAGGGACACCGGGGCACGGCACACTGAAACACTCCACCCTCGTGGGGGTGAGAGAACGCTCCCAGGCCTAACAGTCACAAGGGGGTTTTTCCCCGTAATATTACTTTAGTTCTTAAATCTAGGATTACAATGGTAATTGCCCAAGTGGGTGAATGAGAACATTACAAAATGACAAAAATTTAAAGAGAAAACAAAATGACTTACATGAGGGTTAAGACTCGACAGTTAAATTGTGATTCCATAGACTTTACATAGAAATACAAACCCATTACAAAATTAGTTCATTGACCTGACACCTAGACTACAACTTAATTCTAAGGGAGGGGGGGGGGGGGGGTCATGCCTGATCGCATGCACCAAGGTTGGCAGGTAGTTTCAGGTGTGATATTCACCTTCAGGTTGTGGGGTTGGTACTACTTCTCGGAAGGAAGTGAAACATTTGCAAAACCCTCTTTTACAGAGTATCCAGGATACTATAATCAGAATCATTACAATGATGATTACCGAACCAGCGCTGGGTAATACGACGGTGGTTAATCGCTTGGTTTGGTGCCAATCAGCAATATGTGAGGCCACTCGGTCAAGAGCAACTTGGTTGTGTTCCTGGGTAAGGAGATGATTGATCGATTGGAGTAGATCTGAATCATTGGTATTCGGTAAATTCTTTAGCTTCTCATGGTGATGGAGTTTAAAAGAAAGTTCAGGAAGGTATAAGGTAAATGTGGGAATGGTGACATGAAAGGTGGAGTGCAATTGAGCTGATATCCTCATGGAAGCATCGTATATGTCACATCTTGAACTATTATACACTAGGACACTATTATTCAGTGTTAGCCGGTACGATTCAGTCTCTGACATTGAACGGTGGCACTCCAGGGTGGCGGTGACAGTCTGTGGGACAGCGAACAGAAAACTGTTGCCAACAGGCTGAATTATTGGTTGACGAAGTGAGACTAGAACACGAGGGCATGGAGGTGCAGTAGTTTCAGCTAAAAACAGTGACGTCTCGCACTCAGTAGTGTTAGTGTGTAAAATTAGCGTGGAGCATAAGTAATGTGTTGTGTGGAAGCCACTGGATAGTTCAGCGCGAGAGAGAGTGGCGTGAGTTTGTCGATCCCGACTAACTATTAAAAATTCTTGAGTCTGCCAAACAACATGGTGGTGAAAGGTAGCCCAAGAGACTGGAAAAGTGTATATTTGATAGCACTCGTATTCGCAATTTGCGCACGTGATTGGTAACCTCATTCGCATCCGAATACCGTCCGAATTACGGGTAAGTCGGACCTGCAACGCAGCATAGTAAAAGGGGAGGTTGCTTTCCCGAACGGCATAAAGCATTTGTTTAGGGGCCAAAATTTGCGACGATACATTGTGTAGGATGTGCAAGAAGGGCTCTGAGGGTAACGGAAGTGGACTGAGCTTTCCTTGCAGTCCGAGTTGAATGGCCGAGTGTAGCATGTGCACGTGTAACTGTGCTGTGTGTATATTAAATAAAAGAATCTGCGTGGTCTTCACAATGTCCAATGTGATAGTCAGATTACGTAATCCCGAGCGAAGATGAGTCCACTCTGCTATGGGACGAAGGCCAAGTGTCGTTAATCAATTTGAGATTTTGTACGAAGGAAGTTTTCCTTTTTTCTTTTTAAATGAATAAAATGAGAAGGAATCCTGCGATCGCGGTGTGAACCTGCGCAGCCTAGGCGCCTCCCACGCATTGGCCACTACGCAGGGGCACCCACCCCGCTAAGGCTGGACACGGCGAGACAGGTGAAGTACTTCATAAATCTCAGAAATAATATTGAGTGGTTTTTCAGCTGTAGAAAACCCGAATGAGGGTAGGACAACTCGAGTTAACTCAATAATCATAGGATCTTTACTTAACAGAAGTGGTCAATAGAGAGATTAACTGTACTGAAGTCGGAAATGAATGTTAGCGAGAGCGAGTCTGTTGCTCGTGAATACAGAGGCTGGGCGTGAAGCAGTGGAGGCGGCGCAGCGCAGCTCTATCAGCGCTGAGCCGGCAGAGTGCTGAGCTGAGCTCAGATAACAGCGTCGGAGAGCGCTAGTGGCTCTGCGTCCGAGACTAAGACATTGTAAGTGCAACTTAAAAGTAACAGTTTGTTGCAAAGCAATAACAAACGAATAGCTGATGTCACAAAGACGTTTGATTCCATTTTAACAGAACAACTTAAGTGTTCAACAGGTAAATTGACTACGTTGTTGATTAAAAGAAACTGCTACTGAACATAACGTACATACGTACGTACTTCCCTTTCCCCTTCCGAAGAGCGGAGGGCATAAACGATAAAAGCCTTGTTCATGTACTTAGTATATGACAATAGAGGTCTGGTAACATCAAGAAGTTACACCAAGGTAGTGTGGATATGAACAGTGTGAGTGTGTTGTAAGTTGTTATTGGGCGTATGAAGTGTTGTGCAAGTGTGTGACTAATGGTAGCTGATGGCGGATACGAATTGAAGGCCAATACGTGCTATCACAGATACTTCCAGTCGAGAAACAATGAAAATTAAAAGGGAATACCGAATATGACACAAAAATAACGTATAACCATAAAGTGTACTAACACTAATCATAACTATAAATTGATAACAATAAGACATGACATTGAAGTAGTAATAATTGACAAGAAATAAAATAAAGGGAATATTTCCCGAATGTAAACTTCCAAATCGGATACGAAATCCGTCAGGGGAAGTTGTTTTTTTTAGTCGGTTGACGAAGTGCATAAGGGACTACGTCAGTAGAATCCGACAGTGTGTGTATATAACAACATTGTTCTTGAAAGTGCAGTTTGTACTGTCAGATGGTGAAAAGCAACGAATCCGTTCAGCAACGGGAAAGGTTGCCATTTGGGGAACTGTATCTGAATCTTTGGCAGAATCCGATGATTTTGCAATGGAATTGCCATGTAGAAGAAAATGGCGATGTATAAAATGTAATAAAACAGCGTCTGGGGCTCATTTCATTTGTGGTTGAGTGCCAAAGGCGTAGTGTGAGCGCAAATTGTCTCACGGCAATTGATGTATGAATTGTTTTGTGGTCAACCGAGGAGCCTAGGATTCGGTGATGTGTAAGTACAAGTTCGCGGTGCGAATGAGCTACCTGCGAGTGACTCGACTAATAAGTTCAGCAGTGCATTAGTGCAATCTGCAGACTTGGATTGATGATTACATAATTTGCGCGGCAGTGGAGCAACCTGCGGGCCGTGCTAAGGCAACCTGTCTAATAATTGAGGGGTAGGCAGTGCATTGGAGCTGTCTGCGATACCGTGGTTCAGAGGGCCTAAGGGCGTCCGTCTGACTTAATAAAGAATTAGTGTAGGCACATGGGTTTCCTGCGATACATGTAATAAAAGTATCAGCGGCGTTATTAGCGACCTGCTGTACTAGGAAAATGTCGACTGTTCAAGCAATAAAAATAGCTCTGAAGCTAGAATAGCATACATGCATAAATAGCGTCACTTTTTGTGCGCGCAGTACATAACACTACATAAAATGAAAATCATGAACTATAAATCACTAGCGCTAGCATAATGACATAATTAAACACAATGATGTATAATAATAACGCTGTAAGTAGTCGGAACGCTCAACGTTAACATGTAACACTCACCATCTGGGGCTGGCTGCTAGGCTGCGGGTGTGTTAGTTTTAAAACTGGCGATAACAAATTCAACTGAAAGGACAACTAGGCACAGTTCCCGTAGCGCTTACGTCACCGGCTAATTAGAGGAAAAGGACGTATCTCACAGTGGATCATCGGCCGATATTTTGGGGCAAGACTGCAACAAGGGAGAGTAACATCTCGGTGTAAATGGGTGGTAAGATTAAAAGACCGGTACTGTCGGAAGAGGGTACCTAACATGTTGTAGGGGCCTCCTCATCGACAGAAGAAGGAAAACAGGATAGAACAATGACCACGGCGGTAGAGTAAAATAAATGGGGAGGGCAAAAATAACTGCGTAGCAACCGAGGAACAATCGCCCACCGATATACGGCAGCCCGGACGACTGGTCGTTTGTGCCTCGTCAGTAGCGTGAAAAACCCGTGGCATTGCATTGGTTTGCCCATATCTGGCCTTGTCCAAGGAAGATAACGTTAAATGTCCTCATAGTTCGATGTGTAAGAGGGTTAGGGCTGTAGTTTGTAGCTTATACAGTGAATCAAAGCAGTAGTGAAACTCCACTTATAGGATTGGCGGACTAAGGTATGCAGAATAATGTAAATCGTTAAAGAACTTCGTGTGATTTATCCAGCTAATGTGAAACAAAACGAGGAAAAGAATTTAAACAATGAATCACATCTGCTTAATATTTATGTTAAGATTTATTGGGATGTTTGAATGAATTTTGTTTGCCGTGTCTTCCGGCTGCATGAAAGAAACCAGCTCGGAGCTGTTAAGCGAGCGCGCAGCGCACGCGTAGGTGCGGAGTAGGCACCGGCACGCCGGCGGTCGTGTGAGGCGGCGTGTAGCCGCGGGAGGCCGGCCGCTGCTGCAGCGACGAGTATCACGCGCTTAGCGTGCACCAGAAATAACGACGAATCAGAAATTGCTAATTATCTAGAATAAGAGTTTTTTTAAAAAGGCTGTTAGTTATATAAAATGATGGTAAATGCACTGTAGTCTGTCATACACGGGGGATAGGGCAGTAATTTGCGGTTTGTTTTTGTAACTACTCGGACGCGCCGCGTGTTGAGACGCTGGAGGCGGCAGCGCACGTGGTGATAAGATACGTCATCGCGCGGAGCGCTGTTACTGGCTGAGACAAAATGATGGCCGCTGGCCAGTTCTTGGCGAGGAGATGGGACAGCGCTGAAGAGAGGAGGGCAGGCGACAGCTGATGTGTTGCCCCGCCAACAGCTGGTCCCGTAAACAAAGCGTACGAGGCGTATGCATTTCAAGTCCTGGCTTTTTCTGTTCCGATTACTTACGGTTAGCTGCAGCAAATACAGAACTACGACATGTAGTACAATACACTAGACGTCAACGTAACAAGTATTAAGAAAAGCTCGGAGTAAAAATACTCCACATGTACTGGTTTGCCAAATAGATGGCAATAGAGGACATTGAAGAATATTATTCGGAGTTAGCAGCCGCGGTACTGCCGACACCAAGTGTAATGGTTGCATTTGAAGCAAGTCAGTTGCGTGACGTCTAATGCGTGGCATAATCATACATATAAAAATGAGCAAAAATACATGACAGGACTGGAAGTTGACAATTGAGAATGGCTGGGAACTCCGTGGTGGCCCGGCACGTCTTGCTTCCAAGTCCCTGGAGAAAATGACTTAAACTAAGCTGCAATAAAACATAACATAAAACTCTAATTAGGCGTGATTAATCACGCGACCTCAACCCATAACGGTGTCGATTCCGCAAGGCGTATCTTGGACAACCCTGTGGAGGTAACCTCCTCCGTTTTCTCCTTCGTCTTTGTTCCACTTGAGGTGGAGGTGACACAGGCGGATGGGGGGCTGCGACCTGTTGTGGTGACACAGCCCTCCCGTGGTAAGGTTGCAGGCGGTCAAAGTGCACTATCACCGTACGATCGGTTAATTGCAGTTCTGCATTGACTGGTGAGGTCAACCGTACAATCCGATACGGGCCTTCAAAGCGGGGAGAGAACTTTTTAGTTCGTCCCTTTTTGATTGCCGGGTTTCGTAGTAACACTAAATCACCTGTCTGATAAGTCGGTAAAACAGCATTTTTGTTCTGCCTGTGCAACTGTTTATTAGTAGCTTTGATATTATTCCTCTTTACCTTATACCAGATCGCTTTTAGCCGGCGGGCTAAACCTTTTACTTCCTTTATTTCTACACCTTCAGGTAGTTTGTCTATTTCGAACGGCGAATTCATCGGCCGTCCAAACACAGCTTCGTAAGGGGTATACCCCGTGGATTCATGTATTCGGGTGTTGTATGCAGAAGAAATATACGGTACGTATCTGTCCCAACCAGCGTGCGTTTTTGCAACATAATAGGATAACATTTTACAAATTGTACGGTGTACGCGTTCAACGCGACCGTTGGCTTTAGGATGGAAGGGAGTTGTACGCCATTTTTTGATTCTTAGCAATTTACAAACTTGTACAAATAAAGAAGACATGAAATTGGTTCCTTGATCCGTTAAAATGGCATCAGGACTTCCAAAAGGTAGTATCACACGATTTACAAACTCTCTCGCCACAGTTTCAGCTGTCATGTCGGGGAGGGGAACCAAAATTAGATAACGCGAAAAGTGATCAATAACAGACAAAATGTATTTGTTACCTTGTTGCGACTGTGGAAAAGGACCTTGGAAATCTAAAGCAAGAATTTCGAAGGGTGAAGATGCCTGAGGAAGTGTTTGCAGCGGCACTCGCGGATGCCTATTTTGTGCTCGTTGTGCACACGGCAGGCAACATCTTACATACCTGTCCACGTCACGTTGTCGGTATTGCCACCAATAACGTGTCGCAATTCGAGCGTTCGTAGCGCGTTTTCCGCTGTGACATGCTTGGATTGTATCGTGGCATTGCCGTATTATACGTTGCTGCAAGCATTCCGGTACTACCAAACGATTTCCATGGGGAGCTCTTCGATACAAAAGTTCGTCTATTACTTCAAATTCTGGCAAGGTGGCGTATCCTTGACATTGAACGTCCACCTGTTGTGCTTCTTTTAGCTCTTCAATTGATACCTCATCTGATTGAATGACACGCACTTTTCTACTTAACGCATCAGCATTATGATGCAACCGACCAGGCTTGTGCCGGACTTCAAAATCATATTCTGATAGTTTCATGGCCCAGCGCATAAGTTTGCTGCTAGGCTCCTTAAGATTCAATAACCACTGCAGAGCAGACTGATCGGTAAGAACTGTAAACTTGCGACCATAAAGGTAACATCTAAAATAATTAATTCCAAAAAGAAGGGCAAGCAATTCCTTTTGTGTAGTACTGTAATTAGTTTCTGCTTTATTCAGTTGACGAGAGGCATACCCAACGGGTTTTTCCTCACCATCTTGCGCTTGGCTTAGAACACATCCTACAGCAAAATCAGATGCGTCATAAGATAAAATAAAAGGTTCAGCGAAGTCTGGGTAAACAAGTAGAGGTGAACTAGTTAAAATAGTTTTCACTCTTTGAAAGGCGGTCGAACATTCATCCGTCCAAACAAAAGGAGTATCCTTTTTCAACAATTTAGTAAGTGGTTTGGTAATAGTAGCATAATCTTTAACAAAACGGCGGTAATAATTTGCAAGGCCAAGGAAGGACTGTAATTCCTTTAAATTTGTTGGAATAGGAAAAGTGTCTACTGCTTCAGTTAATCGTGGATCTGGCTTGACTCCGCTGGAACTGATGACATGACCTAAATACTGCACTTGTGATTGAGCAAAAGAACATTTTTCTAATTTTAAGCTTAAATTAGCATTTTGCAATCGCAACAGCACACTGCGTAGATGTTCAGCATGTTCAGCAATGGATTTTGAAAATATAATTATATCATCAAGATACACAAACCACATAGTAGGTTTCAAGCCACGTAATAGCAGATCTGCAAATCGCTGAAAGGTTGCTGGCGCGTTGCGAAGCCCGAAAGGCATCCTTAAGAAATCATATAAGCCACCAGGAAGTACAAAAGCTGTCGTAGCTCGATCTTGAGGAGCAATTGGAATTTGATGATACCCACTGCGCATGTCTAATGTTGTGAAGTACCGGCAATTGCCCAGACGATCGAGTGTTTCATCGATCCGGGGTAATGGATAATGATCTGGAGTAGTAACTTTGTTTACTGCTCGTATGTCTACACAGAGGCGATAGGATTTTTCTCCGTCTATAGATTTCTTTGGAACGACTACAATTGGGCTAGACCACGCACTAGAAGAGGGTTGTATTATTCCTGCTTCTAGTTGCTGTTGTGTAGTTTCCTCTACCACTGACTGAAGATGGTGGGGAATTCGGTACCCTTTTTGAGCTATTGGCCTAGCATTTCCGGTTGGAATCTCATGTTGGATTAGATCTGTTGCTGGTAAATATGTCCTGTCTTCAAACAACCATGAATACTCATTCAATACTTCATTTATTAGCTTTTGTTCATGCAATGGGAGGTGACTAAGCTTAGCTTTAAACTTATCTGTCAGATGTGACGTGATTGTCAAAAGGTGTTGAGAGGCGGCAGCAGTCTTTTTATTTTTCAGAGAAGGGGTTCTCATTGGCAACTCATCTCCTGTGATAACCTGTAAGCTGGTTAATACTGCACCACGCGGTATTAAAGCTTGCTTGTGACTAACATTGTCTAAACACACGGGTACGCAATTTTCTTTCTGTACTTGCTCTGCTTTGCACAGGCTACGTTTTACGTGGACCTGCATCTGGTCAAGAGTTTCATTCTGGCAGAGTGGATCTACCAAGAAATGAACCTCTTCGGATTCACGTATCCCGACAGGCACCCAAAGGATCTTTCCTGTGCCTTCTGGTATCTCCACGGGATTATCGGCTTTTAGCATCGTTACGGGAGACTCCGAAACTTGGGAAACGGATCCTTTTTTCCCAGCTCCGCCCGCCCGCAACGTGCAGTCACGTCCAAAACGGTGCACGTTGTCGCCGAATTGGACGGTATTTAACCTATAGTCAATAACCCCCTGGAAATGACGCAGAAAGTCACTTCCCAGGATGATGTAATCCGTGCGCCTGTTCCGTACAACCTCCGTCGTAAAAGCATATACTGTGGAGTCCAACATGAACTCATACGCAACAGCTGCCATCAGGTTTCACTATGCCGGGACCAATACCACTGATATGGTACCGCGGCGGTTGCAATGTTCTTTTATCTCTCTTCGATAAAAATGCCAAGCTGATTTGTGCGGCTCTGTCAATTAGCACGCGTATTGGTTTGCAGCGTCTAACACCATCGACAACCGCGCTTGCCATCTGCGTGATTCCCTTATAAGCTAGGGGGGTCACTATTTTTAACGGGGGCCGGGAGGGGTGGCACTTCCTGCCCCGCGGCCGTTTCCCGAATTCTGTGGTTGGTTTGCGTTTCGCCTGGAATTTGCTGGCGGTTGTGGCCTACTATTCGGACAATGCACGCTTTGGTGACCCATGTTCCTGCACTGATGACAATATGGCACGCGACATTGCTCTGCCACATGTCCTTTCTACTACAGCGCCCACACTTAGTATCGTTCGAAAAGACACGTCGCGGCTCGCTTTGCCGCGCGGAGACGGCCAAAAATCGGCTCGCCTCCTCAAGAGTGCTAATCGCACGGCTTCGTGTAAGGTGCGGGGGGAAGCTACCTCGATTTCGCCCCCTACTTGTGGGTTTATGCCACGAATAAACACGTCTATCGCACGACATTCTGATTCTTCCAACAGAACCTCGTTACGAGCAGAACTGGCACTTACGTACGTGTGGCACGCGACGCTTCTAATCCTGTCCGCGAATGCTTCTAAATTTTCACCCGTTTTTTGCTTAAGGGCGGAAAGCAAGTCGCGATAGTAACTAGTACCACGTTTGTCTGTATACCTTTCAATCGACCCTGTTGCAAGGGACTGGAAGGTAGGGGCATTTTTCAAGCTCTCGACCGACTGCACGTAATTCCGCGCTTCGGCGGTGAGTTTCATTTTCATCACGTTTAAGAGAAATTCATCTGGCCAACCGCAAAGCTTTCCGATGTCCTGGATATTCTGGACAAGCGTCTGAATGTCCTCGTGCGGCTTTCCAGCGAACGCCGGAATAAACGCTACTGCTGGGAAGCTCTGCACCAAAGTAGAGGTGGCTACTGCCACAGGTGATTCTGCACTAGTGAGTGGTGGAGTCACCTGCTTGGCTGTTCCTCCACTAGCACTTGCTTAGCAACATTAGATTGCGGAGAAGCCATTTTAAGATCATCTATCTGTTGCTTAAGCTCCGCGTTAGTTAAAATTGTTGTAACTGGGACTGCAGCGCCAAGAGGGGATCTTTATCCTCTCCGGCTGCTCCTGCCTCCGATTGCTGCCTGGTGACCGGCATGCGCGGCCACGCACGTTCTGCCACGCAGGCGACCGGCTGGCCGCGCTGCAGCCTCACCACGTTCGTTCGGTCTAGTTTCCTTTACTTGCTCAGACTCGGCCCCTTTGTAGCACTCCTACTCAACTGACGAGTTGATTTTACAACCGCAAGGCAGGTCGCATCCCACTTCTGACACCACTTGTTCGTCAGGATAGAGGTCAGGAGCGGAGGGCGTTGTAAAATGAAAATTAATTGAAGTGGAATGGACCCAGTTAATTCTTGTAATGATGGTACAGTGGTGCCTACGTAGGGCCGAGCAGCCGCAAGGGTGGTTGCCGTCTGCTCATCAGAGAGGCAGAGGCTAGAGGAGCGACTACTCGGGGCCGAGGTCTGAAGCTAAGAGGGCGCGCAGCTGTTTCCGAGCCGCCCTCGCCGCTTCCGGCCGCGTCCCCACGTGATCACACGATTAGTCTCTGATTGGAGGATTGATTCCGCCAACGCGCCTTGCTAGTAGCGTACCCCCGTCAGCGCAACCGACCCATGGGACTCGAGTCTGACCGAGGAGCACGTGGCAGGAGTGTGCCGACCATGGTCTTCCGGCCAGCACCTTCCACCACAGTATGCCAAAGCCGGCTACGGCCGAACATTATGCATGGAAAATTCTATTTAATAAAATTTCGTCGGCAATGATCCCTCTTGGGTCTCCTCCCTGCACACTACTCTATCCTGTGAAAGCTTTTTCATCTCCCAGTACCTACTGCAACCTACATCCTTCTGAATCTGCTTAGTGTATTCATCTCTTGGTCTCCCTCTACGACTTTTACCCTCCACGCAGCCCTCCAGTACAAAATTGGTGATCCCTTGATGCCTCAGAACATGTCCTACCTACCTACCTTCTTCCAGTCAAGTTGTGCCACAAATTCTTCTTCTCCCCAATTCTGTTCAGTACCTCCTCATTAGTTACGTCATCTACCCATCTAATCTTCAGCATTCTTCAATAGCACAACATCTCGAAAGAGTTTATTCTCTTTTTGTCTAAACTATTTATCATCCATCTTTCACTTCCATACATGGCTACACTCCATACAAATACTTTCAGAATAGACTTGCTGACAGGCAGAGTACAAATAGTGATCCTGTACCATATGGAACAAATCGGGCACAAGATTTGAAGAGCCAGTCTGTAATGTTATGTGAGCCTCACTGCCCTTTTCTTAACTAATTCGTGCCTAATTTTATCTGAGAAGCTTTGTAATGTATGTAAATATCGTAAATGCAGATTTGATTCAAAAAGTACTTGAAGTGCAACTTGACAGCAAGAAACTCTTTAGCGCGCAACCCCCGCAACGGTAGTAGTTGTGAATCTTTGAGTACAGACTCAAAGACAATTGATTTATTAAAAAAAAAGGGCTGTTAATCTTTATCTTGTGGAAAGAGTGCGTGTTGCTAGGCCGTATTGTTACATTTAATGAAAATTGCTATTTCAGTGTAAAACAAAGTATGTGTATGAGTTGCCAAAAATTTATGTATACAAATTTTCTGGAAGTGAAGAATAGAAATATCTTGTATTTGGATAAGGAAGTGAACTTGATTGTCGTCGCCGGCTATCAATCGACAGAATTGTAAGTGTACAAATTTCAATAAAATACAGGAAAGGAAATGCATTCTCTATAGTTTTAATTCAATACGTAACAACCTCTCTTCATTTCTTAAGTGCAGTAATTGGATTACGTTCTTGTATAATAGTATGGAGCAGAACTCCGCCGACCAATTTTGATGCAACAGGACATGTACTTTGAAGGAAGTTTGTGTGCCAAGCAATCTCCTTTTCTCACGAGAAGCAGCTTGCTGTTTGATCTTATTTACATACGCCAGTGGTCCCTTTAGGTATGAAAAGCTACAAAAACTTGCGTTCAAAGCTATCTGCAATACGGCCAAGTAACCAACAGAGTCGTAATTTAAATCTTACTCCTCCAAATTATAATACGTCACCAACTGGTGCAGAGGCTGATCGTTTAAGGAGGCAGCAACCAAAATTCTGGTAGCAGTTAAAAGTTAAACTAAAGTCTCAATCAAAAATCAATCTCTCTCTCTCTCTCTCTCTCTCTCTCTCTCTCTCTCTCTCTCTCTCTCTCTCTCCAAACACATATATAAATATTCATATTATTAAGATAAAAATCATTTTATAAGTGCTGTGGAAACGATCTCACTAAATAATTTAAAAAAGAAAACAAGTTTGAAATTCTGTCCTAGTCTTCTTGAAGAGCTTTTTTTACGTCTTCCTCGTTAGAAATTTGTCTTTTTAGATTGTCTCCCAGCACTTTCCAAGGGTATCCTGTGGTATTAATATCTGGACTTCGAGGAGACGTGTTTTTTCGGTAGATTATATTGTAAGATGTTGATATAAATTTTTTGATCGATCAGACCCTCCACAAAATGTAGTTGATAGACACCTGCAGCAGTCAGACATCCCACGCCACCAGGGAACCCCCACCGTGTTTCCCAGTGGGCGCAAGCTTCGGCGGCAGCCTATCTGTGTTCCTATTACGCCACACCATTCGCTCACAATGCGGTATATCTACTTTATCAGAAAATACGACTACCCAGAAGACTACATTCTTGAATCCATGTTCAAGGGTAAAATAAAAAGATTTCTTTAGATTTCGACTGTCCCAAAATTTCTTTTTAGGTATGCAGCCATTATATCCGTAGGTCTTGCAGGTATATTTGACTGTGTTGGGATATACTTTCTTGCCCATCAAATACACAGAAAGATTGTAACATTTATCTGGATTTCTCTGATGCTAAACCTGACGTGTTCATAGTAAGTGCGCAAGGGTGTCCGGTCCGTGATGGGTTTCTCAGTGTTCTGGCTACGCAAAAGCGTCCTGTTACCGATTTAACCTTTGCTCTATACAGGGTGTTACAAAAAGGTACGGCCAAACTTTCAGCAAAAACATTCCTCACACACAAAGAAAGAAAAGATGTTATGTGGACATGTGTCCGGAAACGCTTAATTTCCATGTTAGAGCTCATTTTAGTTTCGTCAGTATGTACTGTACTTCCTCGATTCACCGCCAGTTGGCCCAATTGAAGGAAGGTAATGTTGACTTCGGTGCTCGTGTTGACATGCGACTCATTGCTCTACAGTACTAGCATCAAGCACATCAGTACGTAGCATCGACAGGTTAATGTTCATCACGAACGTGGTTTTGCAGACAGTGCAATGTTTACAAATGCGGAGTTCGCAGATGCCCATATGATGTACGGATTAGCACGGGGCAATAGCCGTGGCGCAGTACGTTTGTATCGAGACAGATTTCCAGAACGAAGGTGTCCCGACAGGACGACGTACGAAGCAATCGATCGGCGTCTTAGGGAGCACGGAACATTCCAGCCTATGACTCGCGACTGGGGAAGACCTAGAACGACGAGGACACCTGCAATGGACGAGGCAATTCTTCGTGCAGTTGACGATAACCCTAATGTCAGCGTCAGAGAAGTTGCTGCTGTACAAGGTAACGTCGACCACGTCACTGTATGGAGAGTGCTACGGGAGAACCAGTTGTTTCCGTACCGTGTACAGCGTGTGCAGGCACTATCCGCAGCTGATTGGCCTCCACGGGTACACTTCTGCGAACGGTTCATCCGACAATGTGTCAATCCTCATTTCAGTGCAAATGTTCTCTTTACGGATGAGGCTTCATTCCGACGTGACCAGATTGTAAATTTTCACAATCAACATGTGTGGGCTGACGAGAATCCGCACGCAGTTGTGCAATCACGTCATCGACACAGATTTTCTGTGAACGTTTGGGCAGGCATTGTCGGTGATGTCTCGATTGGGCCCCATGTTCTTCCACCTACGCTCAATGGAGCATGTTACCACGATTTCATACGGGATACTCTACCTGTGCTGCTAGAACATTTGCCTTTACAAGTACGACACAACATGTGGTTCATGCACGATGGAGGTCCTGCACATTTCGGTCGAAGTGTTCGTACGCTTCTCAACAACAGATTCGGTGACCGATGGATTGGTAGAGGCGGACCAATTCCGTGGCCTCCACGCTCTCCTGACCTCAACCCTCTTGACTTTCATTTATGGGGGCATTTGAAAGCTTGTCTACGCAACCCCGGTACCAAATGTAGAGACTCTTCGTGCTCGTATTGTGGACGGCTGTGATACAATACGCCATTCTCCAGGGCTGCATCAGCGCATCAGGGATTCCGTGCGACGGAGGATGGATGCATGTATCCTCGCTAACGGAGGACATTTTGAACATTTCCTGTAACAAAGTGTCTGAAGTCACGTTGGTACGTTCTGTTGCTGTGTGCTTCCATTCCATGATTAAAGTGATTTGAAGGGAGGTAATAAGATGAGCTCTAACATGGAAAGTAAGCGCTTCCGGACACATGTCCACATAACATATTTTCTTTCTTTGTGTGTGAGGAATGTTTCCTGAAAATTTGGCCGTACCTTTTTGTAACACCCTGTATATACCGACCACTTAAGCAGTCTCGTTGCAGTGGAAGTTCGAAAACATAACAAAATGAATTTTTTTACGTGCGAAATTTCATCATTTTTTCACTTACTAATGGTTGCATTTGTTGCTATAGGTACACTTTTCTTCTTAAGTTAGAGTGTTTCTTCGATGAATTTTGCAGAGCATACATACCATACGCACAGGTGTATGAAACTCTTAGAATTTATTTAATTTATGAAAAAACGAATGAACTGTTATATTTTAAACTTCATGTTTAGAAAAAACACAAATATTATAGTTAATTACTTCAATTTTTACCACGGTTTTTAATAGATTTGGAAAATTCTACAGTTTTATACACCTTTAAGTGTGGTTTGTGTGCTGTGCAAAATTCATCGAAGAATCTCTCTTACTTACGAAGAAAAGTGTACCTATAGCAACAAATACTGCCATTAGCAAGTGGAAAAAAATGATGAAATTTCACACGTAATAAAAATCATTTCGTTATGTTTTCGAACTTCCACTCCTATGAGTGTGAATTCTGAATCGTTCCTGGTCATGCTGACAAATGTTTCTGAATTTATTTGTAAAAGTATAGGCAGTGGAAATTAAAATGTCCTGTGGTGCCTCTCCTGCCCCAAGTCGGCCCGTTTCACGTCCTACCCCCCTTGAACAAGTGTGCAGCTAGACGAATATTTTTTGGATACACTGTAGCGACTTCCCAGTCTGGCTGTCAGAAGACCGTAGCGCAAGATACATTGACATGTGAACCTGGCGTGAGCGGCAGCACAGCCCAATGCAAAATGTACATATATTATGAATAATAACCAACCCAAAAGCGGTTCACTACAGGGTTTTCCCTTCCATGATACAAAACAGTACGTGGTGGTTTCCGCAGTTAGTCTCTACCACAAAATATGCAGCTTAATTGGTGCATGACATCAAAGTACTCTCCAAAACGTCTCTTCTTTAGGGAGACGAGTTGTTCCAAAGTCTTCGGAAATGACATCACCTGCTGAAAAAGAGCCACATTAACACAATTCCATAAAAAGGCTGCCATTTTGAGGGATGAGTAGCACCCGTGTCTGCGTGTACACACACACACACACACACACACACACACACACACACACACACACACACACAGCTTTAATGGGGGAGTAACGTTAGTTGTGTCGCAGGAACGTTCACAGTATTTATGTATTCTGGATGGTTTAAATTCTTAAGGTGTTTGTCCACTTGCAAGATTTGTCATAGTTAACTGAAATTTCTCAATGCTGTGTCTCGCTTCGTATTGTTTCCACCATCAGTAGATGTGATCCGTGGGGGGACAGTGGTGAGGTGTTTCCCTGAGGTGCGGAATAATGTGTGGGTAACGCGTTGGACTGCTTCTGTGTGTTTTTGTAAAATACGGTTAACATACATTTCAGATTCATGTATCAGACGATGTAGCCGCAAAACGTATAGGAATTGGTTAAATAAAAATGTACAGTTCTCAATTTCTGGCATGTATTTACATTTGCATTTCACTTTCGTTGAAGTATTTACCACTGATTACGCCAAGGAAATACCAGTATTTTCACTACAGGCAACTGCCTGAACTGGGATAGCTCGAACCTAGCACTCGGTATAGCCCAATGTCTAGGCTACGTTGACAGGTCAAGCAGTCGGGCGATCTGCTGTCCTATATTTTAATACATTCCACTACTTTGAGATTCAGTGTCCGTCATGATACCCCATATGACCGTACTTTCGACAGTAAGCGTAGGTGGGATACTGAGTGAAATGCTTTCCAGAAATCAAGAAACACTGCACCTACCTGGTTGGCTTGATCCAAAGCTTTCAGTAGGTCATGCGAGAAAAGTGCGAGTTGAGTTTCACATGATCGATGTTTTCGAAAACGATGCCCATTGGCACTGAGGAGGTCATTCTATTCAACATACTTGATCATGTTTGAGTCCTGAAAATGTTCCAAGATTCTACAACAAATAGATGTCAAGGATATTGGACGGTAGTTTTGTGGTATTGGACGGTAGTTTTGTGAATCACTTCTACTACCTTTCTTATAGACGGGTATGACCTGTACCTCTCTCCAAGAACTGGACGCGGTTTTTCGTTCCAGGGATCTACGATAGAATAGAGGGGCTAACTCAGCAGCAAATTCAGTGATTGTAAGAACAAAAACAAAAAAAAAAAGGTTCAAATGGCTCTGAGCACTATGGGACTCAACTTCTGAGGTCATTAGTCCCCTAGAACTTAGAACTAGTTAAACCTAACTAACCTAAGGACATCACACACAGCCATGCCCGAGGCAGGACTCGAACCTGTGACCATAGCGGTCTCCCGGTTCCAGACTGCAGCGCCTAGAACCGCACGGCCACTTCGGCCGGCTAATAAGAACAACCGGTTTTTTAATCTTAGTAACAAGATTTTCGGTTGGTTATTGGAGTCGGGTATAATCGCTTTTTTGAAGGAAAAAATAGATAACGAATAAACAGCGAATGAAAACGGGTAAAAATTCGAGCTGTATCAGTGGTACTAAAAACTGCTGTTTCTAAATTAAGAAATTGGAAATTTGTGATAAGTTCTTATGTGACCAAACTACTGAGATCATCGGTCCCTAAACTTACACACTACTCAATCTAAGTTAAACTAACTCACACTAAGGACAACATGCGCGCGCACATATGCCCGAAGGAGGACTTGAACCTCCGATGGGAGAAGCCGCGCGAACCGTGACAAGATGCCTCAGACCTAAATTAAGTTTTGATTTGTAAAATTTCCACTGGTCTCACATACTCGATTATTAAAAACAAAGTAACGCAAGCCGTGCTCGTTTAATAACAACCCCGAGCAACAGTCATGTGACACTAGAAATGTGGCGCCCATGCAAGTTACATTGCCCTACTAGACGGCACACGCTGCGCGCTCTCGTTTATTCCTTTGTGGAAAAGGCAGTTTAAAAAAGAACTGCCGTACGATACATTGGGGAGGCGTAACTACACTACTGGCCATTAAAATTGCTACACCAAGAGGACATGCAGATGATAAACGGGTATTCATTGTACAAATATGTTACACTACAACTGACATGTGATTACATTTTCACGCAATTTGGGTGCATAGATGAGAAATCAGTGCCCAGAACAACATCATCTGGCCGTAATAACGGCCTTGATACGCCTGGGCATTGAGTCAAACGGAGCTTGGATGGCGTGTACAGGTACAGCTGCCCATGCAGCTTCAACACGATACCACAGTTCATCACGAGTAGTGACTGGCGTATTGCGACGAGCCAGTTGCTCGGCCACCATTGACCAGACGTTTTCAGTTGGTGAGAGATCTGGAGAATGTGCTGGCCAGGGCAGCAGTCGAACATTTTCTGTATCGAGAAAAGCCCGTACAGGACCTGCAACATGCGGCCGTGCATTATCCTGCTGAAATGTATGGTTTCACAGGGATTGAATGAAGGTAGAGCCACGGGTCGTAACAAATCTGAAATGTAACGTCCACTGTTCAAAGTGCCGTCAATGCGAACAAGAGGTGGCCGAGACATGTAACCGATGGCACCCCGTACCACCACGCCGGGTGATACGCCAATATGGCGATGACGAATACACGCTTCCAATGTGCGTTCACCGCGATGTCGCCAAACACGGATGCAACCATCATGATGGTGCAAACAGAACCTGGATTCATCCGAAAAAATGACGTTTTGCCATTCGTGCACCCAGGTTCGTCGTCGAGTACACCATCGCAGGCGCTCCTGTCTGTGATGCAGCGTCAAGGGTAATCGCAGCCACGGTCTCAGGGCTGATAGTCCGTGCTGCTGCAAACGTCGTCGAACTGTTCGTGCAGATGGTTGTTGTCTCGCAAACGTCCCCGTCTGTTGGCTCAGGGATCGAGACGTAGCTGCACGATCCGTTACAGCCGTGCGGATAAGATGCCTGTCTTCTCGACTGCTAGTGATACGAGGCCGTTGGGATCCAGCACGGCGTTCCGTATTACCCTCCTGGACCCACCGATTCCATATTCTGCTAACAGTCATTGGATCTCGACCAACGCGGGCAGCAATGTCCGTGATACGATAAATCGCAATCGCGATAGGCTACACTCCGACCTTTATCAAAGTCAGGAATGTGATGGTACGTATTTCTCCTCATTACACGAGGCATCACAACAACGTTTCACCAGGCAACACCGGTCAACTGCTGTTTGTGCATGAGAAATCGGTAGGAAACTTTCCTCTTGTCAGCACGTTGTAGGTGTCGCCACCGGCGCCAACCTTGTGTGAATGCTCTGAGAAGCTAATCATTTGCATATCACAGCGTTTTCTTCTTGTCGGTTAAATTTCGCGTCTTTAGCACGTCATCTTCGTGGTGTAGCAATTTTAATGGCCAGTAGTGTATAATATTGTGGACTACAACACTGACCTCTGTTATGAGTCGATGACTGATGAACGTTGCCGTCCTCGGACATATTCTAAAACACAGTACGAGAGAAAATGTATTTTACAATAGCAGTATAATATTTTCAACTGAGCGTCCTGGGAGATCCAGACTAGAGGTGGGCAAACTCGTTCATCCTTGGGAAGTAGTTCACTGGTGATCGCTAGTTTTTGGGAACCGTTCATTTTTACTCGTTCACCGTTCATTTGTGCTTGGTATGTGGTTCTTATGAAAAATTGAAAATTAGTGGCATAAGTGACTGAAGGATTGGGGGGGGGGGGCGCTAAGATGGAGCATTTGCCACACCCCTGGAGTACAGAATTTTTATTCATAACAGAATTCTCACACATTTCCAATTTTCGTGATCATGAAAACATCTCTATAGCGTTATGAGGCTGACCGCAGTGAAATAAGGTGGCGCACGAAAAACCGGTCCCGAGTATAGACTGCTCACCAATTATGCATGATTTGTTGACAGCTACGAGCAGAATAGATAAACATGTAATAATTAGGCAGTGGAGTAAAAACAAATAAGCTAATGGAAACAACAACTTCGGAACAATAGATGACGATTGGTGGGCGACAATGAGCAGTCTAGTACTCGGGGCCGATTTTTCGTTCACCACGCTCTACTACTGAAATGATGTTGTAGGAGTTATCATATTCTATTTACAAAATGTGACACCGGATACTCGATTGTGGAACACGGGCTTCATTCGGTTGTAAGTCAGTCTGCCTTCCATATCAATAAACTTGCTCTTTTACCTTGGATAAAAAGACAGTGAATGACCACTCGTGCGTCTCGTGCCGACATCCTTTGCATGTATAACAACAAAAAAATCTTGCCTTTTTACAAGTATTTCTTCTGCTGTTTATCGAAATAAACTGATACGCCATTCTGTTTCCTGAAAAGATGTATGTATTACATACCAAGTAATTTTTATGTAATTTACGTAATTATAAAGTAAATTTCAATTACCGGTCGTGGACGCTGAATAGAATACGAAAAGAACCAGAAGTTCAGAGTTTAAAAAAGGTTTGAAACAGATCTAGAATGGGCATGCGCAGTGAACAAAATGAATAACTCCTCGATACTGAAGTAACTATGAGCAGTCGGCAGTGGAACTGCGACAAGTGGCCACGCGAAGAAGGACGAGTCCGGCCGAGCGAGACCGATGGGAACGGGACCGAGGCTGGAACGAGACTGGCTGACGTGCCATTGCAGGAACGAGACCGACCGTTTCCCGTTCGCGGGAACTGTAAGTAGAAAGCCACGACCGAAGTGAACTATGAAAGACCGTTCCTTAGAATTCATTCCTCACTCGTTCCGCACACTTTGATGAACTGTTCCTTTTGACCCATTAGTTCACGAACGACCCATCACTAATCCTTGAGACACTTGGATCCCCCCCCCCCCCCCATATGAGGCTTGGGCCTGAGGTATTTTGGATTTTGCCACTCCTCCCCTCGCCTCGCTACCCCCCCCCCCCCCTCCCTCTCTGGGGCCTCCGAATACCACACTAATCACTTGCCTATATGTCGGTGCTTATATACCCATATCAGAATTGCGCGACGTTGAATATACACTGGAGCAACGCACTCAAATGGAAACTTTTTGATCACCCCTTGTATTTTGTGCAACTGTTGGAAACCATTAAGGCAGTAGACTGTGAGTCGTTGGCGCTTATTCACAATACTTTATATTGGATGTTGCAATGTGTTTTAAGTAGATCCAAAACTAAATAAGTGTTACCTGATTATTCCGAAACAAGTACGAAACATTTCCTACTTGGCCCTCGGCATACATTAGGTAAAGGACATTTTATTTCAATTGGTACAAGGTTAGATGCATTTTTTACTTGATTTGATTACATTGATTCACCAATTAGCTCGTTTCGGCATAAACGTCATTTTAAAATGTTGCTGTTGAGATGTAATTATTGTGGTATACGTATGTCTATGTAATACTAAATTAAATTGTGCTTACATCTTGGCGGAATGATGTCCATAATGCATCTTGAAGCGACTTTTCTATCTGGTAATATGTATGTCATTATTGTGAATGATGTAGTTTCCTTTGTATTGAATGTTCACTGGACCTCTGGTCGACTCTACGCCATCAGTCGTGGGATGTGTGGAACTTGGAATGGCTTGGCCTGGGCTCCCCGAACAGAAGGCAAGAAGAGAGATGATGACCACATGGCAGTCTTCCCTTTGTTCTTCTCGCAGGGAATCCACTGTTTTGTCAGCTATGCATTGGACACACTTCACTGACCCACAGCCACATTCTCTGAAGTGAGTACCCACCTTACCTGATGGTGGGCCACATCCAGCTAGATTGCCTGAATTTGGCTGCTTTGTGGTGATCTCTCAACCTACCTGATATTGTACCTTTTGTGCTAGCAGATGACACCAAAGTGGCTGACATGATTTTTACATTTTACCCGTGAAGGTGGTTTCTACTTGCCTCTGAGGTGGGGCACTTCAATCTCCATGATTGCCCTGAGGGGTTGGAATAGAAAGGGTCCCATTGCGGCCCTTGTATGGCAGTATGGCTGGCCCCGCTAGCCTGTCGACCATTTTATTCTCCTTGATCTTTTCCATTTTCTGTTTTTGATGTTTTATCTTACCTAGACTTTTATCATCTCGTCCGTGTTGCTCATTTTCTTGATGTAATGGAGGGTGAGGTGGTGATGTTGGGATGCAGAAGGCCTCTCTTCCTTAGCATACCCTGCTCTGGGGATGTCAAACAGTATTCTGGGCAGAGCAGTTAGGCCACCTTACCCCTCTCACTCACCTCCAACTTCTCCTCTATTTTATCTGTCTTATTATATTTTGCTTAAAACAGGGCTTTCCTGAATTTCTCTCTTCTCTTCATGAGGGTTATTCCTGATTCCATAGATATAGGATAAAGGGGCTGATGACCTCGCAGATTGCTCCCTTTAATTCCACTAACCAACCAACCAATCTCCTGACATTGCTTGCAGCTGGTTGCCAGAGCTCGGACTGGTTCAGTACACACCAGTTCACAGCTGTTCAGTGCCAACTGCACAGAACAGTCAGCAGGGAGCCACACAGTGAGTCTGGCTTCTTACGCCAGGCATTGTACACGGAACACTGTACTGGCTGTGGAAGGTTAAGATCATACATACAGAAATTATAATCAATGGTAATGATGCAGGAAGAGGGAAAGCAGTCAGCCAAAACACTGTGGCCTGTGATAAGGAACTGTGTGCCAGCTGGAAAGTGATTAACATGACATGCCCCAGAAATTTTGAAGAGATTTCATATAAAGTTGGTGTGGGCTACTGAAAGAGGTAAAGTATTGAAGTGAAGTGTCAGTTAGTTCCTCATACATGTATGTGTGCATGCATGCATGCAAAGACCACCTTTTTTACTGTGCAGTCCGATGACTGTTTGGCAGTGGATGTCCAATCTTCACATCGTTCAGCCTCCATTATCTTGGTGTAGGAGCTGCAGCTGACATCTATAATTCGAAATACGTACTCCAGTCGTGGTATTTCTCTGCTTCTTTTCCCACTGACAGGTTGTATTACTGTTTCCAAATGGCCGTTATGTGACAACTGATAAGCAGGCTAACATTCCTTCTCAGATTCTGTTTTGTCTGCAATTGTAGGCGATGGTTACAAGGTCAAACTTTTTAAACTACAAACACACACACAGTTGTGTTGGTAGTATTCACACTCTTTTATTTACAATGTTCCTGTAACCAAGCTGGCGAAAGTAGTAACATAAATAACCTGTCATTGTCTGTTGAGCTGGTAACTGTTCATATAACTGAACAAATCTTTGTTGCCCAGTGCCATAACCTCTTGCATAGTGATGATCATTATGTTCTCTCTGTGGGGCTCCAATATCAACCTTCCAGTATTGGTTGTATCTTCTCCCTCAAGTACTTCACGTCTATTGTTATTTGAGTCAAGGCTGAACACTCTTGGCTGCACTGAAGGCATGGCCATTAATGGCTACCTCCATCCACATATGTGGAGCCCACTGTTGTCCAGTCTGCAGTGGCCGAACACGTTTGGCACGATAGCACAGTCATGTGTGTGGTATACGTAAACACTGCCATTCCTGAAAATTTCTCGTTTTGTCTTTTTTAAGCCAATGTAAGTTTTTGAGAATGTGGCTTCACTGTTTTGAGGAAATGAAGTTACTATTTCTCGTGGATAGACAAATAGCTTAATTGTCCAGTAGTTTTTTCCCTTTTAAAGTCATTGTTCCTGTAGGGATGGAAATTAAGATTTTTCTCAAGATCTGTGCATAGTCTTTCTTGTTTCTTTATGTAACACACAATAGCTTGTAGCCAGATTTTCATTTTGATTGCTCCCTCATCAAGATGTTCTGCAGACATATGGTCTGTACTTGGGGCTTTGGTAATTCCCAACTTATTCAGAGCTGTTGTGAATATGTTTTAAAATGGATTCACCAACAACTGTTGCTTATGAAGAACAGTAAATTCAGTAAATGAATTGTGATTTGCTGTCTCCTTCCAAGTACCAATCTGGGCATCTAATACAGGCCTTCTACACACTCAGTATTTAGGAGGACTGAGAGTTAGATAACCTGAGAAATTACACCAGCGAGCTCTATGTACTATTAAGAGTACCAATGCTGTTGTGCCGTGACATCACTTACAAAACAATAGTATACAGGGTGTTATAAGAAGGTACAGCCAAACTTTCAGGAAACATTCCTCACACACAAAGAAAGAAAATATGTTATGTGGACATGTGTCCGGAAACGCTTACTGTCCATGTTAGAGCTCATTTTATTACTTATCTTCAAATCACATTAATCATGAAATGGAAACACACAGCAACAGAACGTACCAGTGTGACTTCAAACACTTTGTTACAGGAAATGTTCAAAATGTCCTCCATTAGCGAGGATACGTGCATCCACCCTCCGTCGCACGGAATCCCTGATGCGCTGATGCAGCCCTGGAGAATGGCGTATTATATCACAGCCGTCCACAATACGAGCACGAAGAGTCTCTACATTTGGTACCGGGGTTGCGTAGACAAAAGCTTTCAAATGCCCCCATAAATGAATCAAGAGGGTTGAGATCAGGAGAGCGTGGAGGCCACGGAATTGGTCCGCCTCTACCAATCCATCGGTCACCGAATCTGTTGGTGAGAAGCGTACGAACACTTCGACTAAAATGTGCAGGAGCGGCATCGTGTACGAACCACATGTTGTGTCGTACTTGTAAAGGCACATGTTCTAGCAGCACAGGTAGAGTATCCTGTATGAAATCATGATACCATTGAGCGTAGGTGGAAGAACATGGGGCCCAATCGAGACATCACCAACAATGCCTGCCCAAACGTTCACAGAAAATCTGTGTTGATGACGTGATTGCACAATTGCATGCAGATTCTAGTCAGCCCACACATGTTGATTGTGAAAATTTACAATTTGATCACATTCGAATGAAGCCTCATCCGTAAAGAGAACATTTGCACTGAAATGAGGATTGACACATTGTCGGATGAACCATTTGCAGAAGTGTACCCATGGAGGCCAATCAGCTGCTGATAGTGCCTGCACACGCTGTATATGGTACGGAAACAAGTGGTTCTCCCGTAGCACTCTCCTTACAGTGACGTGGTCAACGTTACCTTGTACAGCAGCAACTTCTCTGACGCTGACATTAGGGTTATCGTCAACTGCACGAAGAATTGCCTCGTCCATTGCAGGTGTCCTCGTCGTTCTAGGTCTTCCCCAGTCGCGAGTCATAGGCTGGAATGTTCCGTGCTCCCTAAGACGCCGATCGATTGCTTCGAACGTCTTCCTGTCGGAACACCTTCGTTCTGGAAATCTGTCTCGATACAAACGTACCGCGCCATGGCTATTGCCCCGTGCTAATCCGTACATCAAATGGGCATCTGTGAACTCCGCATTTGTAAACATTGCACTGTCTGCAAAACCACGTTCGTGATGAACACTAACCTGTCGATGCTACGTACTGATGTGCTTGATGCTAGTACTGTAGAGCAATGAGTCGCATGTCAACACGAGCACCGAAGTCAACATTAGCTTCCTTCAATTGGGCCAACTGGCGGTGACTCGAGGAAGTACAGTACATACTGACGAAACTAAAATGAGCTCCAACATGGAAATTAAGCGTTTCTGGACACATGTCCACATAACATCTTTTCTTTATTTGTGTATGAGGAATGTTTCCTGAAAGTTTGGCTGTACCTTTTTGTAACACCCTGTATATGCTAGTTGAAGGGAAAGGATATTCTCTGTGACTGGCTGTGACATATTGTGCTGTGCGTGGTTCCTTTATGTTGCCGTGTCGGGCTATTTGAGAATTAGTTAAAGGCTGAATAGGTAATGTTTCCCAGAAATATGACCCAGGCTTAGTAGATGTTCGATCCCCTGTGTGAAGCAACTTCTGCATGGCTACAAGTATGGCCACTGGTTAGGAGTAGAATAATACAAATTCCAGTCAGAAAATATTGTTGTTTCTTTAAATAACTGGAGAAATAAATAGAACAACTCTTCGGATAAAGTACTGCTATAGGTCCTACTGACCTTGTTAGTATTATGGCAGATGTGCATTTCAAAAGATTTCCAGGTCAAGTATGATTGCAGTGTAGAAAGACATTATCGAAATCAAATCTTCATCTTTTCTGAGGCTTGTTGTGCAAACGAAATGTGCAGAAATAAAAAGGTAGCTCTTTAAAATGGTATTATTAAATATCTGCAGCTATTCACTAATGGCATCAGTTTGACACAGCAAGGATAGTATGGTATTGGAACGGATTGGTGATGAGTCACATTTATCAACTGTTGCTGGAGATGGATCTGCTTGTAGCTCATAGAACTTCTGAGGATGACTGTAAAGACAGTGGGCTACACACTGATGTCGTGTTTCAGAATCGTCCACAATGGAAGCAGTAAAGGGCACTAAGGAGACAACGGCTGTGGGCATCGGTGCCTTTCTCGACGCCGGGGACTGCGCCATGGTGATCTTGGTGGCGGGCGACACGCGGCTGGTGGTGCACAGGGCAGTCCTGGCAGACAGGAGCCCCGTGTTCGCCGCAATGTTCAGGCATGACACGCTGGAGGCCAGCAGTGGTGAGGTGAACATTGAGGATGTAGGGGGGCCAGTGCTGCGCGAGCTGGTCTCGTACCTGTACACCCTGCAGGCCCCCCAGCTGCCCGGCATGGCCCAGCAGCTTCTGGCTGCAGCAGACAAGTACGGCGTGTCGAGGCTGAAGGCAGAGTGCGAGCGGCAGGTGGCCGCTCAGCTGACTGTGGAGACCGCGGCAGCCGCAGCCGTCCTCGCAGTCCGCCACTCCTGCAGTGACCTCAGGCGCGCCGCACTGGCGTTCATTAAGACCTGTCCGTTCGAGGTGATGGCCACTCGAGGCTGGGCAGATGCAATGCTCAATCAGCCTAAAGACTTGATTCAAGTCAGTCAATTGCTTAATGATCCACCACCACAAACCAGGTAAGCATGAGAGACCTCACTTCTTTCTCATTTCTACATGTGGGTGTATTTCCAAGCCTACAATTTTTGCTACTGAGTTTCCTTACATGTGTCTCTACTGTAAAATACACTATCATAGACGATCATTTCCTGATAGCTCATGATGCTATTGTATCCTTCTTGCAACAGGCTCACTGAATCTCTAATCTGAACCCAGTCCATTACCAGATAAATAGCTAACAAAAATCATGAAAGAGCCAATTTGTAGACATCAACTTTCTTAAACTACATGCGTACAATAGTTGTTCTTTAGGTTTTGGCATAAAGTGAATAAAAAGTTCACTCACTGTGTGAATACAGCATGAACCATTCTGCAGTGGACACAGAGTTGTCTTGCTCAGCACAGTAATCACTATTCACACCTCAGTACTACAGCTTTGTCTGTGGCATAGTTGTCGTTCACTTTTTCCTACGTGCATGCCATGTGCCTGTAACTTTCTCAAAATAATTCTTTGTTCTCTCCAAATCCAAACAGTACATTGGAGATTATGGATTACATTAAAGGCACATTATACGAAAGAATAACATGTTTCTCTGTCAGGGCTTGTATGGAAGATGGGCAGAAACCAGGTAAAGTAAGCACCTGCACTAAAATATGTGGCTGCTCATACCTCACGCAGCATGAGACCACCTCATGGGACCACAAACCAGTCCTCTTGGCTGTTCCAGCCTGTTCCACAAAATTCTGAAACTTTCCATCTCATTTTGTTCCACTCTCTTTTCAGCCATTACATAAAGCTCACACATTCCCCTATGTGACACACAGAATAACATGCTCTGCTGTGTCCTCAATGAACGGGCATCAAACCTCCATCTGCCTATCTCAATTGCACTATGATCTGTGCTATTCACTCAGTGAATACCTCAGAATTTCATTCTACTGTGGCACTCCTTGTGACATCTATCCCATTTATTGCTGTTGCTGTTCCATCTCTGGTTATACAAACATTTTTTCTGCACCACATTAGTTATGTATGCACCTAAAAGTCTAGTAGCCATTGACACTGATAAATTGTCTTTATTTTTCAGCTAGATTTTTAATATTTATGCAGTACATTATGAGCTACTTGTCATACTGGAAACCTTGTGCATGAGATGACACTCCTTGCATTCCTTCAAGCAATTGTGATGAACTCATAGCATGTATTGGAAATCATTCAGTGTGTTTTTCTTTTATTCAGTAAAGAGTAACAAGAAAATTTAACTCTGAATCAACGAACTTATTACAGTTGTTATGTATGTTCCTGGAAAAAAAGAGAGAAAAGCACATCACATCTAAATAATTCTCTGTATTACTCCATTGCTGTGGGAAAAACACTAGTTCTTACATTTGAAAAAAAAAATTTAGTAATTGCAATCTCTGTGTACATTTCACAAATTCTCTTGGTGACATACATAAGATTCTTGTTGCAATTCCTGACCTTCATCTTCTTCACTGTCTCATACTTTAGACCACTGGGTAGTAGTTGCTGCAGGTACGTACACACTGTTTGGTTCTGGAGCTGCCAGGGTCTTCAGTTGTCAGACTCCCCCCTTCTCCCTCTCTCTTCCTCATAATGACACTTAACATCACACATTTTATATGCCACAGATGCCTAGAATTTTAATAATTACAATAAGATATATTGCATGTAAGCAGCATATTGTTTTACTGCATTGGTTGACACAGTTCTTTTGCATTTTCTGGAGAGGGCTTCTTGTGAATCCATGATTAATTTCCCTCACCTTGTGTCCATGCCAGACTTTCTTAACATCGATTTCTTATGGAATTTACAATAGTCAGTCAGTCAGTCAAGACTGTCTCTTCTCCAGACAGGAAGATATCACAGCTTACTTTAACCACCCACGTCATGGTCCCATGGATGCTTACAGAGTGAGAATGCTCATTTGAAAAATTCTTAAATTTATGTCAACTATAGTTATTGTATGAAATTTTGATTTATATGTGATTTTTCATACCAAATAAATTCTGCAGTACCATCGCCTCTTTCTGTCATTAAATCATGATTTTCATCTTGCTCCCCTGTTCACTGCTCTGAATGACTTCTCCAGCTCAGTTCAAAACTCACTGTCGACCTTTCCATTATCTGTAGCTTTCAAAGCCCAGTCTTTAATACATGCTTTGAACACCGTCTGATCATAGTGACACGTTAATACGTTTTTCTTTTTTTTTTTTTACAGCCAGATGAGTGCCTGTCCAATTCAAAGGCATTTGTTGATTCTGTGGTGAACTCACATGCTCAAAAGTAGCCAAATTACCTAAATTGTGTTCTGTCTGGTTTGTATGCAACCACATAGTGTAACTGTCTTGAAATTCGTCTGCTATTTCCAGTACAGTTGTCACATATACAAAGTTATTACTACAAGAAACCAACAGAGAGAACTGTTCTCTATGGCTATCAGTCAAGGTAAAAACCAATACGACAATAATGTAAAATCTCATTACTGGAGACAACAGTGCTCAATGCTTGAGAACTCAAATTTATTACAATGATATTTCGAAAAGCAAGATTCAAATTTAAATTACTTACTGTTGTGTTGGGCTGGGACCGAGGACTCCAATCCTGCCATTACTGTTTCTGCTAACTAACCACAAGATATCTTAACTATCATTTTAACCACAAGTAACAATGTGTGTGCATGTTTAAACTTAATGTGATGTGGTGTAAAGTTTTGTTTTGGGCAGGGATTCAACTCCAGCACCTAATAGGGTTGTTAGTGAAGCTCAATAAAATGTTACATAACGAAACATTTCACCACTAGAGGGATAATCAAACTGAAATAACTTGACAACAAAATTTCGCCCTACCATGTTTGAAACCCACTATAGACCATAATTTTCAGGCCATGAACAGTTATAGAATGTCAGTTTATTTCAACACTAGTGAGATATGTTAGTGTCTCATCTAGGAATTATGCAATGAAAAGTTCTGTGCTGGCTGGGACTCTTAACTATGTACATACGATTGCTATTTACTACATACGAATAGATGTTGACTATCAAATGCTCTTTCACCAATAGCTAGAAGTGGAATTGATCATGATAAAAGGTTCTGTGCGTGAGAGTAAAAACCTGTGCCAATCGTTATTTTTGACAATGCGTGCAGAAATGTTAAAAATGGTAATTGCTTTTCACCTATGGTTTCATGTACATTTGTAATTGAGATAGTGTGTCATTGTCCAGAGGAGTTAATTATTTTCTAGTTCTTTATTTTTGTGCTAGAGATTTGTTAATTTACTAAAAGAAGAGATGCATTTGATTTATAAGGACATCAGTCATTGGTAGTCACTACTCTATTCTGAGAATGGGTCCATTATTGTTCATGAAGTGTTCTTTTATTGTAGTTTAAAGAGGAATTTATTTTTTACCATCAAATGTTATTAAGTTGCAAAGAAGCTTTATTTATCCAACATAATACACTGAAGAGACAAAGTGGTACACCTGCCTAATATCATGTAGTGACCTCGCAAGCATTCAGAAGTGTTGCAATACAGTGTGGCATGGACTTGAGTAATGTTTGTAGTGGTGGTGGAGGGCAGTGACACCATGATTCCTGCAGGGCTGTCAATAAATCTGTAAGAGTACGAGGGGGTGGAGATCTCTTCTGAACAGCATGTGGCAAGGCATCCCAGATATGCCCAATAAGGTTAATGTCTGGGGAGTTTTGTGGCCAGTCAAAGTGGTTAAACTCAGAACTGTTCATGGAGCGCCACTGTAGCAATTCTGTACATGTGGGTTGTCACGTTATCCTGCTGGAATTGCCCAAGCCCATCGGAATGCAAAATGGACATGAATGGATGCAGGTGATCACATAGTGTACATGTTACCTGTCAGTCATATCTAGATGTATCAGGAATTCCATATAACTCCAACTGCATGTGTCCTAAATCATTACAGAGCCTCCACCAGCTTGAACAATCCCCTGCTGACATACAGGGTCCATGAATTCATGAGGTTGTCTCCATACCTGTACACGTTCATCCACTCAATACAATTTGAAACGACTCTTCCAACCAGGCAACGTATTTCCAGTCATCAACAGTCCAATGTCATTCAATATAGAAGTTTTCTGGGTCTGGTACCACATCATAATGTATAAAACTACTGCTGCTGGACACAAACCAACGTTTCGGCCATGGTTGCAGTGGCCTTCTTCTACCAGTAGACCCAGAAGAAGACTGCTGCAACCATGGCCAAAATGTTGGTTTTTGTCCAGCAGCAGTAGTTTCATACATTATGTGGTACCATACCCAGAAAACTTTTATGTCAACTGACTCTGGCTGTGAAAGCCTATGCAATTATATCCAGTTTTGTTGTTTATGGACCCAGGCGAGGTGTAAAGCTTTTTGTCGTGCAGTCATCAAGGATACATGAGTGGTCTTCTAGCCCCAAAAGCCCATATCAATGATGTTTTGTTGAAGCTCTTCACACGCTGACAATTGATAGCCCAGCATTGAAATCTGCAGCAATTTGTGGAAGGATTGCACTCTAATCACACTGAACAACTCTCTTCAGTCGTTGTTGGTCCCATTCTTGCAGGATCTGTTTCTGGCTGCAGTGATGTCAGAGATGTGAAGTTTTATCAGATTCCTGATATTCATGGTACATTCACAAAAGGGTCATACAGGAAAACCCCCCACTTCATTGTTGTCTCGAAGATGCTGTGTCTCATCACTTGTGTGCTGGCTGCAACACCATTTTCAAACTCTATTAAATCTTGATAACCTGCCATTGTAGCAGCAGTATCTGATCTAACAACTGCACCAGACACTTGTTATATTTAGGTGTTGCCACTTTCTGCCTGGTTACATATCTCTGTATTTATATATCACTGTTATACCAGTTTATTTGGTGCTTCAGTTTAGTTTCTTGAAGAGGTCATTCATTGTTATTATTTCTTCTGTTACTATTTACACCATTGATCATGGCAAAGACCAGGGTAGCCTTAAGCAAATGTAACTTTAGTAGCATAGATGATCACTTTGGATAAATTCCATGTGGAAAAATTTACCGAAGCCAGTAGTGTGGAAGGAGTCCTAATAAAAGTACCATGCAATTGCTTTAGAAAATGCATAATTTTTTTCTCATGTAGCATACTACATTGATGTTTATAACCTAGCAGAGCAAAATTAATTTAAACAAGTAGATTCATATATAAGATAATTCAGATTTATCATTTGTCAGTTTTTATTTGAGATTCTAAATTGTTCTTTCAGTGACTTACCGGATGTTGTACATCTGAAAGTAGTGAGGATTATTGTGTAAGCATCAGAAAGTGGTGCATGAAATGTCTGTGCCCTGTATGTGGCGAGTGCATTGAAGAAATCATGTCAGAAAATAGTTTACTCATATTGAGTAGCAATGTTTTGTTGTGATGGGCACACCAGTATGGTCCAATCAGTTACTGGCAAATGTGATGCAGTCTGATAATTTAAGCCTTTGTGAGACACTTGCATTTGATGGGCTATGGACTGTGTTGAGGAAGGAAGAAAGTAGTAATTTAGGGTCAAATGTGCCATTGACTGCAAGACCTTTAGAGACAAGCAGAAGCTACATATTGCCAAGTGTGGGGAAGGAAATCACTAGTGCCCTGTCAAAGGAAATGTCTCAGAATTTGTGTTAAATGATTTAAGGAAGTGATGGAAAAGAAATCAGGATGGTGAGGTGGAGATTTGAACCACTGGGTCATAATTTCATAGAAAGAATATGTTTGTCCCTGACAAAAAAACATCCAAGCAAAGGCCAATGTGTGTGCTCTGAATGTAACATTACGTACCTGCTGGAATGATGTTTTTTGCTAAGAAATGCTTCTCAGAGGCGTGTCCTGAGCCGTTGGCATCTGTTGTAATAGTGGTCGGATGCAATAATTTTCATGTCATGTCAAGCTGTAATGTGCACATAAAATCAAAAAAGAAGAATAATTATGATTTTTTTATTTGATGTATCTTATCAACAATGGCAGTTGGTGTTGGTTTAGACTTCCACATACAAAACTTTTCAAGGCATCATTTCAGTTTCAAACATGCCACTCCTAGCAACTGGTGAAAAAGAATTCGATAGTCAACTTCTCTTTGTGTGCAGTCAATAATGATGTTATGTGCAGGGTTTGACTCCCACTCAGCACAGAACTTTTCATTGCATTATTTCCAGTCACAACATGTGCACATTTCACTACATGTGAAGTACACCAATATTTAACATTTGTTTGTGGCTAGAAATCAATTATAGGTGCTGGGTTCAACTCAGTGAGGTAACAAACTACTGTCTCATCATTTCAGTTTTTCATCTCACTGCTGGTGAAATATTTGGGTACCTAACACATTATTGTGCATAATTAACAAGCCTAATATTTTCTGGGATCGAATCCTCATCCAACACCATACTTTACCATCATTTCAACATGAAAACACAAGCACACTTGTTTACCCATTGTTGAAATGATATTTAAGATCTTTAGTACATAGTTAACAGAGACACTAGTTGTTAGATTGGAGTCCTGGATGCCAGTCTAGTAAAGTTTTAGTCTCATAATTTCGTGTTGAAACTTGGTTTTAGAAATGTCATTTAATGCAATAAATTTGAGTTTACAAGCACACCTGCTGAGTGGAAACTCAGGTGGTTCAACTGAATACAATTAGCTCACTGGTAAGTCATTTGTATTAGCAGGACTGCTACTCTCATTGTCAGTGTTCGTTTCAAGTGTTGTCTGTGTTTGGACAGTCACTCAGCAATGCTGGATGCAGTGAGCCGCCCCCAGGTCCCCCCATGGACGCTCTTGCTGACACTATTCCCCTCTCTGTGTGTGCACAGTGCACCAGCTGCTACATTGCTGAGGCCCACCATCACCACTGCTACTGCTACTGCTGGTGCACCTTGTCAGACTCGTGCCACAGTTGTGCTGCCCACATATCCTCCACCTGACGAAGCCACTGTCTCTCAGATGCGGTAAGTTCTCTCTCTATACATGTGCTGCATGTACACAAACTACGATTATGTTGTAAAGCAGATGGAAAAACTGAAAAAGGAAATGTAAAGGCTCAGCCTAGATTTAATGAGGGTAACTAAAGTGAAGTGGAAAGAAAATCAGAGCATATTGTCAGAAGAACAATGGGGCAGTATCGAGAGGATGAGGAAGTTGTATAATGAGAGATTACTTAAGAATCGGTTGGTAGGGAAAATAGTGACTTATTCTCATCAGAATCAGCAAACCAATGACAACAATAATTATGGCATGTAAGCGACATCATCATGGAGGAAATCTAGTGACAGGGAGAGAGAATGATTCGACTGAATTTGTAAGTCTCCATGTAAAGAGATAAACATCTACATTCGTGGGGTGTTGGAATGGTTTCATAGGGGGACAGATAAACACATGTTCGTGAGGACATTTGGGGTGGTTATTAGGAATGAGAGAGAGGAGAAAGAAACTTAACAGTTGACCAAAAAATTTCTTCTAGTAACAATAAATACAGTCATCAAGAATCAAAACAGAAGCAAATGTCAGCAGCTCACCACGGTGTGGAGCAACTTCACCTTCGGTAGATGATGGGTCTGTGTGAACAGTAGATAGAGTACCATAAGCACGCAAAGTCCTCAGTTATTTATGATATGTATTCCTATCTCTGTCTTGCCCTACACTTTTAACCCTCTACAGCTTTCTCTATTACCATGGCAATTATTCCCTGCTGCCTTCACATATACCCTATTATGGTGCCCTTCTTCTTGTCAGAGTTTTCCACATACTGCTGTTGTCAACTATTCTGCAGAGATCTCTCACAGTTCCTCTCCCTATGACTTCACCTAATTTCCACATCCTTCTATACCACCCCATTTAGAATGCTCTGATACTCTTCCTGTTTTTCCCATAGTAGATGATTCATTTTCATACAGTACTGTGCTCCTATCATACATTCCGATATTTCTTACCCAAATGAAGCCTTGTTTTGTGAGGAATGTCTTTTTCTCCTGTGCTACATCACAACCTCGCTTTGTCCCTCAGTGTAAATTAGCTTTACGGGTTACCGAATCTGTACAATTTGATTACTTTGTGGTCCTTACTTTTGATGGTAAATTCGTCACCAATGTTATTCCTGCTATGCCCCAATACTTTCCTCTTTCTTCTTTTCGTAAATCATAATTTCATGCTCAATCGACTGTTGATTACATGCAGCAACTACGGTAATTCTTTCTCACTTTCAGTAGACAAACCAATGTCACCAGTGAATTTTATCAATGAAATCCTTTTCACCTTCAATTTTAATTATATTTTGGGAAGTTGCTTCAGTTTCACCAGTGATTCATCAGGATTCAGTCTGAACATTTGTAGAAACTACCTGCATCCCTGTCTTGGATCATCTTCAACCAGAGCACTATTCCTTGTTAATTATTGTAAATACTATATATGTTACCTGCTGTTCCATATGTCTTACACCTATTTTTAAAATTTCGTACATTGTCACTGTTTCATGTTGTCAAATGCCATTTAAAGATTGACAAATACAATAAGGATATCTATATTTTTCTTACACATTTCTTCCGTTATCACGTCAGAGGTCAGATCGACCTCCCTGGAGCTAAATCTAAACTTGGTGTCCTCTAACAGACCCTTAGTTTTGTCTTCCATTCCTCTGCATTTTATTATTATTATTATTATTATTGTCAGTAATGTGGATTCATGAGCCGTTCAGCTCATTGTGCAAAATTTATCGCACTTACCAGCCCTTACTTGCTTCTGTAGTGTGTAGATGATATTTTTCTAGCAGTCTGTTGTTATTGCTCCTGTCTTATGGATTGTTGTTATTGCTCCTGTCTCATGGATTCTACAGCCCAACTCGAATAGCCATTATGTTGCCACCTTCCCCAACAATCGTGTAAGTTCTGAACGAATGTTGTCGAACCATTCTGCCTTGTTTGTGTGGAAGTTTTCCAAAGATTTGTTAAACTCTCAGTCTAGTAGTCCCTATCACATATTCTGATAGTTCCGCCAACTTGTACAGGTCTTTAATGTACTTTCATCTGCCATGTACACTCTCCTCCACATTTAACAGTGGAATTTCTTTTGAACTCTTGTTGATACCTTTGCATCTAATTTCACTAAAAGTTGTTCAGTCTTTTCTTTGTACTGTATTAGTCCTTTCTATAATTTTATTCCAGTTTCTTCTAATTCTTCCGGCAGTCATTCTACCTTTACGTCCCTCAGACTTCAGTTTGATTTCATTCCTTAGTGACCTGTAATGCTGCATTCCTATCTTTCTCTGAATATTGCTGTATTTTTTTCTTTTCATCTAAGAATTTAAGTATATTTTTCAATTTGCCAAGGTTTCTTCCGAGATCCTTTCCTTGTACCTACATTTCCTTGTCAAACTTTGGCTATTGGCATTTTCAGAGACACAAACAGCTGTTTAGCTGAACTTCCTACTGTGGCATTCATTATCACATTATCTACAGCATCAAAGAAGTTAAAATTCCCGTTCTATTCCTCAGTACTTCTGTATCCCATTGATTTACACATTGATTCCTCATGACAATTCTCTTAAGCTTCACTTCACTTCACTCATCATCATAACTAAATTGTGATCTGGCTGTCCACTGTTCCTGGGTACACTTTACAATTCAATATCTGATTTTGCAATGTCTGTCTGGTTGTGATGGACTCCAGTTGGAATCTCTTTCACTGACTATACCTCCGCCTCCCTTCTTAAAAGCCAAAACCACTGAGGCACAGAAGCAGTCATCTGAATGTACAGAATATAGGCTGTAGACTTACCGTAACTATACCATGCAAAACGTATGTTGCAATAGGGCAAGGAATGCACTTCCACAAGATTGGTGTGGAGAGAACCAGCTGGAAAAGAGCACTTTCTGGAAAATGTACTTTAGTGATCATTGTATGTGGTAAGCCAAATTTCTTAAAATGTCTCAAAGTGGTGCTACCTCCCATCTTGTAAATATTTGAAAACTGATTGTTAAATAAGGAGTCTCGTCAGAAGCTTGATGTGGTAATCATGATGTTTTTTACTCTTGAAATGTCATTGATCCTTAAAATTTGATTGTCTTTTAGCATTGTAACAGCTATAAAGATAAATGCAGATACAAATGCTAGTACTTGAAGCATGTTGGTTGGTCCATGCTAGTCTGATGCCACATGTGAAGGAGTGATTGAGTCCTGGGACACTCTAATGTGACCTTCGCATGACAGTGCAGTCTGTGATTTCGAACAAAGTCTTGCCGTTTCTAGTGTTCCCTGTGAGACTGTATGGACACATCAGAGCCAGGTGGAGGTTCACCACCTCCACTATGGCCACAGCTAGCAGATCACAGTGGGCTTCAAAATCAGACCCCAGCTGTTAAAAGTTGAGTTGTTTGATTCACATTTTCTGTATCATCAGTTGACAGGAAAAAATAATGGGATGTGTGATGTGAATTGTCAGAAGGTTAAGCTACATCTAGAGTCTGTGAAGTGTTTCAGTTCATTAATTTTTTATTTCTTTGCAGGGATTAATTTTCATGATTTTCAGCTGGAACAGTTGCATTAGTGTCTTCCTGTGTGTGTAATATTTGTAGAGAATGTCATAGAGTATTAGGAGCATGAATATTAAGTTGATCAGCTGTAAAAGCTCTGCTGGAATGAAAGAAATACTTTGTATTTGTTCTACATTGGTGGAGAAGTGGACACATTTTAGTTCTTAGCACATGTGACACACAGTTTGCAGTATTAGAATGTATGTATTCTCTGCTGTGTTTGTTCACAGTATGATTTCTAATGCTGATGGAAAAAACATAAAACATTCATTTACTGTGGCAGACTACAGGTTTTGCAGAAGTGAGCAGACATGTGGAAACAACAAGAATGATGTTGAAGGTGTGTGTGTGTGTGTGTGTGTGTGTGTGTGTGTGTGTGTGTGTGGGTGTGTGTGAGCAAGGATTAGTGAACAGTATTATCGACTTCAGAGTGAGTATGTGCTATCACGCTCAAAAGTATCCAAACGACCGGAATTGTTTTGCCTGGTTTGTATGCAATGCACATAACTCATTCTGGTATATTGTTTTGACTACACAAAATGGTTACTGCTAGAGGCCACAATGGATGACTGGTCTGTATGGCTGTAAGTCCAGATGCAAATTAATACAATCATAATGCAAATACTAGGAAACACCTTAATAGAGATTACACCTCCTTCATGCTTGTTAATTCAAATTGATTACAATAAATGACATTTCAAAAAGCAACTTTCTCCTTGAAATTATAACGAAAATTTCTGTACTTAACAGGAAATCGTACTTTACACCTGTTATCATTGTTGACCACATACAAAGAGACATTGACTATTGAATTCTTCTTCACCAGTAGATAAGAGTAAAGGTTTGTACCTGACATGATATGACAAAGTTTGCCGGCTGCTGTGGCCGAGCGGTTCTAGGTGCTTCAGTCCGGAACCGCACGACTGCTATGGTCACAGATTTGAATCCTGCCTTAGGAATGGATGTGTGTGATGTCCTTAGGTCAGTTAGGTTTATGTAGTTCTAAGTTCTAGGGGACTGATGACCTCAGATGTTAAGTCCCATAGCGCTCAGAGACATTTGATAAGACGAAGTTCTTTGTCTGACTTGGATTAGAAAGAGATACCCATTGTTATTGTTGACAAAGCATGGAGAGGCATTAAACACTGAGTTCGAATATCAGTACAGCACCAATATTTTCCACATCTCAAGCGCAAATACCATAAGAAATAAATGCCCTGTGACCTTTCATGGCAATTGGCTCGTTAATAAAAAAAGTTGTGTAAGAAAGGTTACTGGTGGCAATGTTTCAAACTTGCATGGCCCAACCTATAATGACTCTGCTCCAATAGGTAGTGAAGGGATGTTGTGTTTCATGTTGCTTTGGAACCATGGTGGAACTCTACATTGTTCAAATGACATTGCTAGAGCCGAAGAGGTGCTGTTTGTGCTTGTTAAAAATAATTACCTGCTGTGAGAGTTGAACTGAGACCTCCGGCATAGGTAGCTAGAATAATTCCAACATAGCACCAACATACACAGAGCATTTGTTCGTATTTGTGTCATAAAGACAGATGCTGCACACTGAAGGAGAACAGATTCCCTGGAGGTTGATGACAACTTGTTCTGAACATAATTTTTTTTTTTTTTGTACATTCATTATTCACTAGCTGTTTTGAGTACCCAATGTGTGATTTTGACTTTATTTTGTAATCATAGGAATAAAATCACATAGCAGCCTAACTGGCAACACAGTAGGATGTGGAAATTTCTGCTGAAAGTGTTGTTTTCCCCTTGTGATTCTGTGCTGATGTATGTATTTATGGTCAACTTATAAATATGGCAGCAGTAAACACAAAGGCTAATTATCAAGCACACTCTTTTTTAAATGGCATTTTTTCTCATACGATAGTTTAGGGAAGGGGGTAATGGTATTGTCATATGCAGATTTTTATATGAAGAATATCGGTTTATAATCAAAAATGGCCAAATTGACCTGAAAAAAATAGGATGGTGCATAACTTCATGGAGATTTTGTTAGACATGTTGTTAACATATTTATCTTACTGGTAAATGTGATGAACCACCACCACTTAACCTCCATTGGGTATGTGCAGTTAGTGTACAATGATGGGTGAAAATGAAAGACAGGAAGATTAAAAATAATAAACACCTTTCACATGTGAGTTCATAAGAGACAAAGCAGAAGCTACAATTGGAAAGGTTGGGAAAGGAAATCGACCCCATTCACAAAAGGATCCCAATATTTGCCTTAATCGATTTAAGGAAATGTAGGAAATCTAAATCACAATGCTCATATGGCAATTTGAACCACTGCGCATTAACTTCAGAAACAGAAAACTTTAACTGGCCCTAATAGAAAGTATCTGAAGCAAACATCAGTCTGAACCACAAAACATTCCATTATGCATATAGTGTTACGAAATGAATTCCGGTGATATGTCCATTGCACTTGTGATCTGTTTTAAGTGAAGATGTCAATATATATGAAGAGGGCCAAGAAAATGGCAGCTAGTGTTGCTACGGTACAACAACCATCTGTACTATGCTGATTTCAGAAAAGAAGCTGTCCAGGTGTTTGGCTGCAAAGTAATCCCTACCACACTACTACTTCAGATTTAGTGTCCTCGAGCATTAATATGTCTCATTCCCTAATGAACAACCATCAAGAATATTTGTTCATAGACAAAAATGCACTTCAGACTCGGATTTTTGATAACTTTATCTCCAAACCAAGTGTGAAACAGACAAATTGCATGTCCATCGTCAGACTGTTTCAGTTAATGGGGCCATGGAGAATATACATATTGTTGATGATTAGTTTCTATCTTACATCTTTTTGTTATTGCATTAGAAATTCTATAAAAATTTGCTCTGCTGTAATACAAATTAATTGCAGCTTACCAGGATACCCTTATGGCTGAAGCCTAATTTAATAAAATGAATAGTATCTGTAACACGAGCCCACACAGAACATGCATTAGCAAGACATTATGCACTTTTGGCCCCCATCTGGTCTGTGTCTACATGAACTCCTGTGTCCTACCCAAGAAGCATGTTGAGATTACCTCATAAATATATTAACCTTGCTGTGAGAGTAAATGGAGGAAGAAATACAGTTTACAAATTATTCAATTCCGTACATAATCAAGTGGCTTATGCATTAGAAAATACTGTCATATCTGTTGAAGTAAGAAGGAAAAATGTAATTTTTAAAAATGACTGCAATTTCTTAAATTTTTCATCTTTAGATCAAGGGGGTACTAAATTGAAAATGCGAAGAGACGTAAGATAGTGAAGTTAAGATTTCCTTAGTTGCTTTTGATCTGGACTTATATAACTCAGTAAGAGTAGAGGTAAAAAGCCGAAAAAATATTTAGACTTGTAGTATGATTAGGACCTACAGCTAATGCAGTGTTCCTTGCACAAAGCAGCCACGTTACAATTTGACACCCCATTGTTAAACCTTAAGTGAGAATGATGAAATATCCAGTGAATATTTTAGGACAATTATGAATCATATACACTAGGAAGTAAATCGAAGATCACATAGTTCCCAAATGTACTGTACAGTGTTGCCAGTTCTTCGTTAAGACGTAGGGATAGGGAGGTACGTTTGCTCAGCTTATTTGCTGAACTTGCTAGCACTTGGGAAGCACGCTTTTCGAAAACGCAATGAAACTGTCTGCTACTGTGTTATCGGCAATCAAAAGTTCTGAAACGTAGTCTGAATTTTATTCACATATTTGTATCTATGATTTTGGTCTGCAATATACTTATGAATAATATTTAGAGTCACCAACTGTAAATCAAATAACATAAAGAGCATAGGGAATTATTTGGATGGTCCTACTCATCAGTAGCTGTTGTAGATATTTCTTTTAATTTTTATTTTATTTTTTTTTAACTTGTACTGCAGACATGCAGCTCATTCACCAGAAGTGATTCACTTTTCTAACACCACCTGACACTATCAACATTATGACTAATGTTCTTATTGTTCACTTAAAGTTGTTTTCCTTTCATTGGCATCACCTCTAACATGCAACAATCCAGGTAAAAAGACAGTGTAACACTGACTAGAAAGCACGGCCATCCACAAAGATTTTTCATAAACTGCAAATAACACGCAGTTTCAATATCAGAAAATAAACAACACAGGCAAAACTTATCAATGACCAAAGAAAAAGCACTCAGAAAGCTGTGAAAAAAGGAACAAGTGAATGAGTATAGTGCAAATTCGATAATGTTACGTTCAGAGGCTATATTGCTGATGGTGACGTATTTCTTATGTTTATTTGTTGTGTTTACACAAGGCCATGTTTAAAGTGGTTTTGTCAAAATATTTTATTGTTTCATAGTCAAGCTTACGCTGAGATGTGAAATGTGGGTGTAGATGTTTCTTGTCCAGATCTGAAATAGTGTGCAGGAAGGCTGTTCTTTATAACATATCTTTCATGAGTTTATATTTACAGCACAGTCACTTATTAAGACAGGGAATCTTAACACACCTAAGCTCTCATTTCAAATCTTCCATAATACTACCAACACAGCCAACGATTCAGAATGCGCACCACACTTTGTGCTTCTCTGCTATTCCGCCATAGCAAGTCCATTTTTCTCTGCCCAGCTGAGTACAATCAGAGCAAAGCATCTTCCTTTGGCACTGTAATAGATGCCTCTGTGTAATGCCAATATCAACTCACAAGAAATGTTATAAAGAATTGCCTTCCTGTACCTGATTTCAGATCAGGACAGGAAACATTTACATCGACATTTCACATCTTGGGATGAGCTTGACTACCAAACAACTGAATATTGAGAAAAAATGCGTTAAACATTTCATATCACATCACACGGAATCTTACACACACAGGGTGGCCTCACAAAGATAGGCGAGAAGAACAACAATAATCTGATCACTCAGCAAGGCTTTGTACTGGATTTTACCACACAAGATGCCCAACAGAAAGTTAAGGACCTGACTCACATCTTGAGGTGTAAAGCAGAAATGCATTCATGTGCTATTGCCATGATACAAGAGCTACTTGGAAGATCACCACTGAAATATAAACTTACTTTCCATTTCATGTTTGGACCCTTCAGAAGAACTAAATCAAGAAATGGATGTAAAAAGGTAGACATTGTGCCTTCGAATTCTCGTTTCTGGTATAACGTTATCTGGTGTAAAACCAAATTGTGTTAAACAAGAGTTTATCAATATTTGTAGCAATGCTCTTACTCAAAATGAAATGATAGTTCAAAGAAGTGAAATTTGTTTCGATGAATTTTGGATGAATGTCGTTAAATTTTCACAAAAAGCATGTTACAACTTTGGAGATTTTCTCTGAATCATACTTTTGTGTGGAAATGCTGTTGGGAATGAGGTTTTTCAATGAATTTTGAATTTATTGTTGAAAATCAGAAAAAAGAAAATGTCTTGTTGCTCACAGACATTTACGCTGCGATCCATGCTGTTGACAATTTCAAAATCAACAAAAGTTTAATTTTATCTTTATGGAATACAGGTTCGTTGCAGTAAAAACAATAAAAAGAAACAACTAAGTGAAACTGAAAAACAAGAACAACAAGAATTTGTCAGAAAAAGGATGCAATCTAAAATGAAGATGTTATAATCTAAGAAAACAAAAATGTTGGCTGAAGCAGCTAAAATTATGGCAAAAATTGAATATTTGCGAAAATTGGTTTTTGTTTAAATATTTTTTGTTGGCTTTTGATCATATTGTTCATAATAAAACATAAATTAGAATACTTCTCTTTGTGCAACTTATAGTGCCAAAAGCATGACAGGTAGATGAGTTTATATGTTAAGTGATTTCATAAAATACTATTAAAACTGATAAAAAAAAGATAAGAATATAAAATTACACAAGTATAAAGTCTGCATACTTTTGCGCACTCTGAGGCATTAAAATTCGTTGTGGTGCTAGAGTTTTGCATGACAAAATTTGTTTGGCTGTACAGATTTAAAAAAAATCATTCTGAAAAATTTAAATGAGAAACTGAAACAGAAAAAATAGCTGTTAATTTCCTGAAAGTACTGTATAACATATAACATTCTTATAGAATGGCCAGTCACTCAGATGTGACATAAGGGTAGTTATGCAGAGAAACAGGAATATGCAGGGTGTGTGTTGTATGCATCAGACAACACTTGATCTTTTATCTTGACAGACTTGGACGGGTGAGACTTTTTGATGAATATTCAAACTGCTATATCTCATGCAATAATTGATGGCTCGCCACAACGTTTCCTCAAAAATAGCCCTTGCACTGATGTCACTTCATATTGCATAGCCTAGGTATGTAGACAAATTAAGAAAAACAGTATTGTAACATATGATTTGTTGTGAAGTATTGGTTACGGAATCGTACAAAGACATTTTTTGGTAAAGAAGCTAATTTCACATTCTCGGTGCCATGAACAACTTAAACGAGAAAGTTCTAGATGAAACTTAAAAGTATTCTTTGGATGAAATGCAACATTCTAGATGCACTAATTCATGAGAAGTGATTGTGTTTCTGTGTGTCTGCCCTTTATTGCTTCTGTCACCTGACTGTTCAAACCACCAGATGATCATAAGGAGTGTAGCTTAAATGGACAGTGTTCTATAAATGAATGCAATTCAAATACCATACAAATTACAAAGTGCAGTACCCTGCAACTGTTCAAACTCGACTTATTCAATTATACTGTAGGTTATGTGTTGCACATTGTAACAAGGCATGCTTCAAGTTGTATGATATATTTTAAAGATATTACTTGTCATGTCCAGCAGAGTATGTATGTATGTATGTATGGAACTGGGGACCTAGAAACGACAGAGGCTCTGTCCCCGCCGTAGCCCTCAATGAGACAACCCCACAACATGGCACAGCAGTCCACTGCCCCACACCAAACCTAGGATTACTGTACGGTTCAGCCCCCAATGGACCCCCCAGGAATGTCTCATTCCAGACTGGTGTAACGCCAATGTTTGCGTGGTAGAGTAATTATGGTGTATGCGTAAGTGGAAACAGTATTTGCGCAGCAGTCGCCTACATGGTGTAACTGAGGTGGAATAAGGGGAAGCAGCCCGCATTTGCTGAGGCAGATGGAAAACCACCTTAAAAACCATCCACAGGTTGGCCGTCGCACCGGACCTCAACACTAATCCGCCTTAACCTGAATAAGCTGAGAAAATTCAAATTTGGTAGTCACCCTGACATATAAGCAATCATTTCAAACCTTGGTAGCGCAGCCAACATATCCAACGATTCGGAATGCACATTCTAATCTTCCCATGTTTTGCTGTGCTATTCTGCCGCACTGGGTCCATTTTGTTCTCTAGCTAAGTACAAAAAGCCCAATCATCTTCCTTTTGTGTCGTAATGCATGCCTCTGTGTGTAAACTCACTCAGGAAAGACATTATAAAGAATTGTCTTCTTATACTCAAGTTCAAATTGGGACAACAAACATTGACACATCTCAGCATAAGCTCCACTATGAAACAACAAAATATTGACAAAACCACATTAAACAAAACTGTGTGTGAACACAATAGATAAACATAAGAAGTACATAACCATCAGCCATAGTCTCTCACATTATGACATTATCGAACTTGCACTATACTCATTCGATTGTTTAATTTTCTTCTCAGCTTTTTGAGTGCTTTTTGTTTGGTGATTGATCAGTTCTGCTTGCACATTCACTTTCTCAATCTTGAAACAGTGTTACTCGCAGTTTATGCTAAATCTTAGTGGATGGTTGTGTTTTCTAATAAGTGATACTGTCTTTTTAGCTGTGTTATTACATGTTAGAGATCATGCCAATAAAATCATTCTTCAGGAAATCTGCTTTAAGTGAATAATAATAACAACCTTATTTACTCATAATGTTACTGGTTGCAGGTGGTGCTAAAAGAGTGAGTCACTTCTGATGAATGAGCCTCTTGTCTGCAGTACACGTAAGACACAAAAAACGGAAATAGTGCGAACAGCTACTGATGAGCAGAACAAAGTTTTTCTGGAACTGAAAAACAGCCAAGTTTCATTTCCAGTGCCTGCAGGACCTGCAGAGTCTAGACGCCTCTGTCATTGGAAATGTGATCAAGCAAATCAAATCCAAAGTTTTGGCTCTAAGGCAAAAACAGCTAGGACTCCAAATGTGTGCGAAAACACAGGGTGCTATTCTCGGTTAACAAACCTCAGTATTTCATGTCATGCGTGAACAGAAGACAGGATGCAGAATAATTATCACAGAACTTAAAAGAACTGGCGGGGGCTGTCCTCACAACACAGAACAGCATTAAAAAGGAAATCCATGATAGTCTTGCTGACCTAATGTCGGGCAGTGCTGTTAGTTGTGAAGCACAAGAAGACTAAATCTTCAAGGAAGTCTTAGCACTGTGGCATCTCGGGGTCTTCTAGTAGACAGTGAATTAAAAATAAAAAGTAAATACATCACAAAAGAGCAGATAGGTGACAGGTATAGGTATTGCACAGTGGGCAGGCCTTCGAATTCTTAACCACTGCCCTCTTTGTCACCACCTGCCTGGTACTGATGACCACAGAGGACATCGTGTGAAAAGAAACGGATGGTGTAGTGGTTAAAAATGAAATGGAAAAAAAGTGGCTAAGGCAGCCAGTTTCTAATCTGCATGTAGTGGGTTCGAATCCTGTCACTTCCCTGAATTTTAATTTCCCCATTATTTCAAAGTCCTAAAGATCTCCACGAAAGGTGCATGTCTGAGTTCAAATCCTGGTTTGACTTTTCAAGTTGTGGCATGCTCAGACCAAACTGCATGTGACAAATTATGATTTTTAATGTCTCTCTGTGGTTTGTCAACAATAATTATGGGTATTGGTATCGCCTCCAAGCCAGACACACAACTTTTCGTCACGTCAGGTTTGAACATGCCACTCCTAGGTACTGGTGAAAAATAATTTGATAGTCAACACTTCTTTGTATGTAGTCAATAATAATGATGTGTGTAAGGTTCGATTTCTAGTCAGCATCAAAATCTTCGTCATGTTGTTTCCAGTTCAACATGTGCACATTTCAATGCTGGTCAAATTAACCAATATACTCGTGACTTGAACACAATGTCGATAGATGCTGGGTTCGAATCCTGGCTAGGTATAACATTTTCCTCCCTTCATTTCAGTTTTTCATCTCGCTATGGTTAAAAATGACGATTTCTAATGTTTGATTGTGCTTAGTTAACCAGCCAGTTACATACTGGGTTCGAATCTCTGGTCACCACAAAAGTTTATACCATGTCACTTAAAGTTTAAACATGCTCATTCTTTGTTACTTGTGACTGAAACCATATTTAAGATATTTTGTGTTTACTTAACAGGAACAATAGCTGCCAGATTGTATACCAGACCCTTGAGCAGTAAAAATATTTTATTGGTATAATTTCAAGGTGAATGTTTCTTTTTCAAATGTCGCTTATCGTAATATATTTGCGCTTACATGTGTAATGGCTGTGTGATCTCAAATAGTGTTTTCTGATATTTGCATTATCATGGTATTACTTTGCATTTAGACTGACAGCCATACAGAGCAGTTGTCTTGTGGCCTCTTGCAGTAACCATTTTGTGTAGTCAAATGACTGTACCAAAAATAGTGCAGAGGACCTGCTAGACAGTTCAGTTATGTGGGTTGCATGCAAATCAGGTGAAACACAATTCAGGTCATTCGTTTAGGTTTGAGCATAATAGTACACACACACACACACACACACACACACACACACACACACACACACACACAGAGAGAGAGAGAGAGAGAGAGAGAGAGAGAGAGAGAGAGAGAGATACCAACTCACGCTCTGTTATGTCTGAAATGATTTGACCAAATCGCCATCTCTATGTCATAAACTTCCAGTATTTGGTGAGGCTGTGTCAAGAAATGAGCCAATAACCGGATTGAAATTTTTTGGCTGTGTATTAGGAAGGTGCCCCTTTGAAAACCTGTAAATGTGATTCCTCTTGTGAGTGACTTCCAAGCTGCAGACAGAGAACCAGTGTTAGCTGCAAGAAGCTTGTGTTGTGGAGGTGAGCGACTGTTTAGATATAGCATCCTGAGATCAGAGGTGACTTCCAGGAATCAGTGTGGCAAATTGTGAGAACGTAATTCCTTCAGAGGTTGTATGAAGCAATTTTGAGTGGACGATGAAGATTTTTTATAAGAGGGATAGAACAGATCTGCTGTACCTTAACACACACAGCATTGCACGCTGTTTTGTATTGTAGAAGGGGATATAGTAAATTTGTGCAGGGCAGATTTGTATATCCAGAACAGAACTGTTTTCTGGTGTGGTAGTTTTCTTCATTATGTGTATGTTGTGTACTTGTACCAGAGAATGGGAATTTCTGTGTTTTGTGCAGGAGCATCTCTGCAAAGGAGAAAGATGAGAAGCTGTTGATGGCAGCTTGTCGGGGGGCAGTGGAGGAGCTGAGGGTGCTGCTCGACGCGGGTGCCAACGTCGAGGCAAGAGCGGATGGGTGCGGGTGGGAGGGAACCGCCCTGCACTGTGCGGCACAGCAGGGACATGTGGAGGTGGCGAGGTGCCTTCTGGACGCCGGTGCGGTGGTGGACGCCAGGGACATCGACCAGAGGACACCTATGCACTTCGCTGCAGAGGACGGCCACACGCTTGTTGTGCAGCTGCTGCTAGAGGCCTCCGCCGACCCCAATGCCACAGATCTCACTGGGTGGACACCACTTCTCTGGGCGGCAGCGAGGGACCACACAGATGTGGCGGCTTTGCTGCTCGCGGCAGGGGCTGACAGATGGAGCAGAAATGTTGATGGGCGCACAGCCCTACATTTCGCCAGGGAGAACAACAACAGAAGTCTCATGGAGATGCTGTCCTGAGCCAGCCAGCCAGCCCAGCAATCTGCTTCGCAATAAAACTCTTATAACTCTTCCACATCCATTGTTTTTTTTTTAAATTAAGAATGCAAATATTCAATGCTACTGTCACTCATAAATTGTACCCCCCCCCCTCAAGTACCAAACTGTACACAAATATTCTAGCAACACTGCAGCTAAACTGAGACAACGCCAGATAAGAGTAATGTAATTCAAGTAACAGGCAACCTTTCTCTCAAGAAAAATGAATCGAGCACTAAAATTCGCAAATGTCAACATAGACTGGAAACTAGCTCAGTTCATTTCAAATAAACACAATTACTCTAATATCTGATCACAATATTTCGCCCAGTGTACAAGCTGCTGGTTCAGTGTTGTAATGTGCAGCTTGCCGAGATCACTGGGATATGAGTTCTCGCCTCTCAATTTAGTTCTGTATATTCAGCAAACTTTGTACAGTACCTTGCTTCCCGTGTTTAATTACAATTTGATATTAGTAGCAATATTCACACCACATAATGCGCTTATCATCTGGAACTATGCAGTTGGTACACATTTAACTAAACAGAATCAAAACACAATCTCATTCCACACAGCTGCAATGCTGTCCTTGCAAAACGCATGACCATGTATTGAACGATGTGGACCTTTATACTGATATTACAGGGTAACGCAATAAACTAACCCCACTTTCTTCCGCATTCCCGTCCCGTCCGTCTGCAGGGCACTGTTCTCAGCCAGGGGCCGCCATGCAACCCGCCACGCCACTGCCGCCAGCGCCCTCACTGCCCCAGGCGGCTGTCTGCGTAACTACGGCTCCCATCAGCTCTGCGACCGACACTGGAATGAAAGGTCTATTTCACTAGCAAAGAACTAAACCAATGGTGCTGATAATATGCTACGAAACAACTAAGCACAGTGAAAGAACTTAGCAGGTTGTGAAAATAAGACGACAGCAGCAGTCCCAGTGGTTAAACACTGAATTACAGCTGAAAACCAAACACCACCTACTGCGTATCATCAAAACTCATGTAGTGGCAATGTAACGTGAACCTGGCACAAATTAGCTGCGAAATTTACAGATGGTTCATTGCAGACAACTTGGTTTATCAAGACATGCGAAAGTCACTAGAAGCTGTAAAATAATCGGAAATTGATGATGTCACACACAAAATGTAAAGGAAATCCTGCCCTTACAGTATTGTTGTCTGTACTTGGTGTAAAAGATTGCAACAACCAAAGTAATTGTAGCTGTATTTGAGGCAGAACAGACACGCTCAGATTTCAGCACATAAAAGCAAAACAAATTTCAGATCACACACAAGTCTTGTCACTCATCAGTCACAATGCAGCTGCAGGTAATAAAGCTGCATTAACTTAAAAGAGCAGCTATTCCATATGAATACAGGTACCAACTGCCAGGGTCGACATTCTGGGCCCCAGGTAAATGTTTCTAGGCCCATGCTCAAAATTTTTTATTTTAAGATTTCTTAATTTGGATAACATCAGAAAGCGTTAATGCAAAGAAATGTATGAGATACTTTTTTAAGAAACTTTAACCCTCGCAGTTTACATAAATTTGACATTTGACCAAAATGTTCTTTCACTCTAGCTTTTTTTTTAGGAATTACCCGTTTCATAATTCCGATACAACATAATCAGTGAACAAACTCTAAGCTTATTGCCATTGTAGCCAGTCCAACAAGCTGCTCTTGCCCCACTGTCGTTCTGTAACAGTTCTTAACTCTTGCAACAATGCTCAGTGACCACTCTGCTTGTGGAATAACAACAGGCAAAGTGCAGAAAAATCTGTAAGGCTGTCATTGTGTTTTGCAGTACGTAATTAAAATTGCACTTACGAAGAGCATTGAGAAGGCGCAGAAGTAGTGGCTCCGACCGAAAATTAGTTGCATGAATCTTTATTAACAGCAAATTCCTCCTTTCAGAACCTGCTTATTAACGTCCACACTGTAGAAGAATTCGGTATTTTCTATGTGCTCAGACAGTAGACAACTATGTTAACTTGTGTAGTTCCAGAGCAATCCAAATGTGGCCATGTTGTCTATGAAAGCATAGACGAGTTTCCTACGACTGCACAACATTGCAAACATTTAGTTTAAAACTGTCATTTAGGCTCTGGTTTAAATCATATTCTGGCATTTCTTCTGTTTCATCTACAAAGTATTTTCTTTTGTGGTTCCATATTTTCTGCTATTTCGCAACATTATGTGAAAATAGTATCCCAGCTTTTCTCAGTTGATTTAACAGTCCATCAAAAACTTAACAATTGCAGTTATATCATCTGTAGTTGTTTCTCTTGCTTGAAGCAGAACGTTACGTATGTTCATTGCAGGTAATAATTTGTTCCACACTGAAGACATCAAGAGACACGGAAACGATTTCAAACACTTCTGAATAGTCTTTTGTTCAGTATGTTGCTCCCACAGTTGAAGTTATTTGCTAGTTCAGCCGCCATTTGTAATCCAGGCAAATGCTTAGCAAATGGACACGTGGCACCTATCAGCACAAACCACCTCATTGCCGATATCTGCCAAAGGGCGATCGATTATTATCTTCTTTTAAGGCTTTCCATCTTTAGGGACGAGAATGAAAAAAATAGTTTTTGAAACAATTCCAAAAAAAGTGACTACATCGGCGATACTCTATGCAGCATGGACGCCGCTGGGCGAGCACAAGGAGAAAATTTGCCAGTGGATTTTCATTCAGTTTATGCGCCTTAGCTCCCTGCTAGTTTCCACTCATATATCTCCTGCTGTTGTAACCATGCTATAGACAGTAACGTCTCATATCAACGCAAGTCACAATACCGACTGACTGATCAATCATCTGGCCATAGTCAACGAAGTCGAGAAACGACCTCTAATTCCATATTTTCTTCATCAAGGGCAAAGTAGCACAGTATGAAAACATTTTGCTCTGTCTGGACTCCATCAGGAGCCGCATTCACCATAACAGAAAGAATATTCATTATGTTCTACCTCTGTTAAGATAAATCCTTTCTGAACATCGTGTGATAGATAATGAACCTATGCGTTTTCCTTCATTGTTATGGTGCGCCAACTTTTCTTAAATGCTTTTTTTGTAACTGGATCACACTTGGCCAAAACTGTAAGTTGACCTAAAAATTGCTGTTTCTACAGTCTCCATCTAAGTCACTTATCACCTCTAAAATGTATACATTTCGATTACGTGATGCAATATTTAGTTCCAATACTGCTCCTCTTACTCTGTCTCACTCCAAAGGATTTCGTACGGTTGAACTTCTGTTCAGCGCAATTTCTAATGTGGACCATTCTAAGTACGCCATTTTATGCTCAGCACTACTTTCACAGTCACCCACTTCTAGTTTTAGCTTTTTCCGGCCTCTGGATAATCTCCAGTCGCAGCCTAGAGCAAAATCAGACTTAAGAGAGATCCATGCATAGCGAAAGCACTCGTCAAGCAGAACAGTTGCATGCTTGCTTCTGTTTGCTCCAAAGAAGCCAGCACCTTTCTGAAGTATCCCCATTCTGTTAAGCGCTCTGAGACTCATCTGAAGGGAGAGATTGATTACATTCTCGATCCCACAGGCCCCTTTTTGGTGTTTGCTCAGGTCGTCGCCTATCAGCTTCTTCTAATTCTAAACTGCTGAAGCTCTTTCTTTTATCATTCCATCGAGCATTACTGAAATCTAAAAGGTTCTCGTTCTCTGTTGACACAACCATTAAAACGTGTTCAGATTATGGAACGATTACATCATGTCATTCGACTGTTCTAATACTGTCACTTTCGCTTTTCTGTGCACACTCCTCAAAGTACAAGGCAGTCTTACTCCCGTCTCTCTCGCTCTCGATCGACGTGGTCGAATCCCCGCACCGCCGACGCCACAGAGAATCGAGCCCACACGGGAGCTTACCAACAAACTTTCTTCCCACGAACCATTCGTGTCTGCAAAGTCCACTCAAGAAATACAGTTAATACTGCACTGTCCCCCACTTCTGAGCTGTGTTGGAAGTTTCAAGTCTCTAGCTTACTGGGATGTTCTCCTTGTCAGTATTTCTGTACGTGCCTTTTCTTCGCTGATTCGGCAATTATAATACATACAAAAAGAACATTGTTTACGAAACTGAGGTGCCAAATTTGGTTGCCACTGCCCTGGTTGTTCATTGTACTCGCGCCCTTGGTTATGGTCATTTCGCCACTGCGGGTTACAGTGACCATTGTATCCATTGTTCATGTGCCCGTCGTGACGCCTTTTCCTACTTTGATTCGTACACCCACTACCATTATTCAGCTCTCAATTTGGTTGCCTCCATTTGTTACAGTTACCATTACTGTTAGGTGTTTGCTTAATACTGTTGCAGTTGTTTTCATCTGTTTCCTGACTACAACCTCAATGATTAAGTTTCCATTCACTTTTCATGCCTTCGATAAACAAGTCTACAGAGTCAACAACCTCCGTAAACTATTCAATGTCATATTCCAGTACATTAATAAAGTACTTTTTATGTCACTGGGTAATGTAATTTTAATTAGCATTATTACGTCCCGGTCAGACATTGGCTCATCCCAGTGTCTTGTCTTATTAATATACTTTTCAAAATACTGTGGTGGATTCCCAGCATGGATTGAACTTCTCATAACTGTACAAATCCTTCCTTGGTCTTTCCTGTATACAACTGGACAAGAAATTTTGTAAAAATATGTACTCAAACTGCTGCATTGTATGGTATCTCCCAGACACGTTCATTGCCCAGAGTCCGCATCACCTTGTATGAGTGATACATTAAATTGAATTCTTTGCCGCTCCATTCATCCCTGTGGAAAAACATGTCGGAAACTTTTAATGAACACCATGGGGTGTATGGCATGCTTTTAGCTGTTGAACTGTCTATGTTTAATAACATTATCCTCTTTATGTGACAGTGAATTACCACTGGCCATTTCCATCTTCATATCAGGTGGTGAACCGTATGGCATTCCGCCCTGTGAATTGCTGTTGTCAACCGGTGGTGCGTTGTTTATGTTTTTGCTCATTTCCAGCCAAGGAACCTGATTGGCTACTAGTCCTCAACTGACAGGTTGCTTTTCCAGTTCAATTAGTCTCTGAGCGACATCTCTTTGCCAAACGGATAACTCTGCTGGTACATGTGACCTTAAGTGAACTAACTGGTAGAGAACTTCCCCGCGAAAGGCAAAGGTCCCAAGTTCGAGTCTCTGTCTGGCACACAGTTTTAATCTTCCAGGAAGTTTCATATCGGTACACACTCTGCTGCAGAGTAAAAATCTCACTCTCCATCTGTTATCATCCCGTCCGCTCCCCTTGTCACTGTTTCTGTATGTTCCTTTTCTTCGCTGATTCTGTTCTCATAATACACACAAAAACAACAGTTATTACGAAACTGTGTATTAACTTGATAGTCAACCTTCTTCCATTACAAATGAAAACGGTGAAAATCATTTAATTAGAAATTAGGGTAATGTTACAAGAATTAGAAATTGTATCTTGTAAGATAGAACAAAAATGGAAAAACACACAAATTTTATCGTTAAAACGATAACTGATTATCAGATTTATGTTAGTGACATCAGTTCTAGTTCTAATTAAATGATATTCCCCCTGTTTTTTATATCTGCAAAATGATTGTGGCTTTCCCAGTCTGAAGTAGCTATTAACAAGTCGTCTACATATAGTGTTACATGGTCCAGTAGATCAGGTTCTAACACTGTGTCTAGCGCTGTTATAAAAACTCCTGCACTGATATTCAAATCAAATGGCAAAACGTCCAATTGGTAGCTTCTCCCAGAAAATACAAAAGCAGTGTATTTCCTTGATGATGACTCAGTAAGGGGGATCTGCCAGTAGGACGATCTCAAATCAACAAAAGTCGGCTGGCCGAAGTGGCCATGCGGTTCTAGGCACTGCAGTCTGGAACCGCGAGACCGCTACTGTCGCAGGTTCGAATGTGTGTGCTGTCCTTAGGTTAGTTAGGTTTAACTAGTTCTAAGTTCTAGGGGACTAATGACCTCAGAAGTTGAGTCCCATAGTGCTCAGAGCCATTTGCACTATTTGAACAAATGTCGAATATTTGATACTTCTATATTTGTTCATCTAGGTTGATGACTGTCGAACAACAGTGCCCACATGAAATGGGGTGTTATGATGCAGCATCTGATTGTCTGGAGTGTCTGGTCTCAACCGATTCACTACTTCCTGAGCCTTTCAGAGACGTCTTTATAAACCACTTCCTTGACATTTTGTCCTGGAGGAACAATCTCACAAGAGCATGCACACGTTCGACATTTTCGTTGGGTTTTGAAATTGAGGGTCTTCCTGAGCAATGCTATCGACCTCCCAAAAACGATTTGCGTGTGCGAGAAGCCCGTGCTTTTGATAACGAATGTTCCCCATGAGCCTGTTTCTTCTTTTGAAAGGTAACAACTTGGGGATTCCACAAGTTTAATACAAACCTTGAAGGCATAAGATTGATCTAAGTTATGCTATTCCATTTTCACATCATCACTGATAACACTCTCAAAAATCACGCGACGGCTGTACAGAACTGAAATTCGGGCTGAGAATCTGGAAAGGCTGAACACACTGATCTGCACAAGTGGAACAACACAGCTTTGCCACATCATTCAGTGTCGTCAGTCTCATTACATCGTATAGTAAAGATGGAGTAGCAATAAAGGCGCATCTGAAAAAGGAAAAACGTTTCTGAAGAAGACAAATTTAATGACATGCAATATAAATAGAAATGTTAAGAAGTCTGTTCTGAAGGTATTTGTCTAGAATGTGACTTGAACGGAAGTGAAACGTGGATGATGAATGGATCAGACAAGATGAGAACAGAAGCTTTTGGAATGTTGTGCTACAGAAGACTGCTGAAGATTATTTGGGTAGATCGAGTAATTAACGTGGAGGTACTGAAACATATGTATGTTGATGGGTCGACGTTTCCTGTCAGACTGTGCAGCGGGCAGTTATGGACTTGTTCAAGCAGCAGGACACAGTGTTTTAACAAACGGGTATCTTCAGCCTGGTGCATCGGTCGGATGATTGTCTCAAAGCTCACGGCGATTTTGCCTGTTTGTCATACGGATTCTATACTGTACACCCATCAAACAGAAGCTTGTTGATCACCTCTTATACCTGCATGATTAATGCAACCCACCCCACCACGGCAAGGCCCATCGTTCGTGGGGGAGCAGACTCAGGTGATATGGTTGCTCAAAGGATCAAAGGACATGTGAATCTTATTTCAAATAAATGCCATATCCATAGAGTTATAGATGCTGATGTCTTCAATCTACTAGGATAGGTTGGCGACAAGGCGTATTTAATGTCGGTGGCTGCCCTAAAACGCCGTCCGAAACTGCACTAAATACTTTCCTCTAAAATTATTTTTGAGCAATATTTTCAGGAGAGCACTCTAAGAGTAAATATTTGCGAAAACGTACTTGACCTCTTAGCAACCTATAGTCCTGAGCAAACACCCTGAAGAGCCAAAGAAAAGCCGGCTGGAGCGGCCGAGCGGTTCAAGGCGCTACAGTCTGGAACCGCGCGACCGCTACAATCGCAGGCTCGAATCCTGCCTCGGGCATGGAGGTGTGTGATGTCCCTCAGCAGTTGAGACCTATAGTGGTCAGAGCCATTTGAACCATTTGCCAAAGAAACTAGTATAGGCATTCGTATTCAAATACAGAGATATGTAAACAGGCAGAAGACGGCACTGTGGTCGGCAATGCTTATACAAGACAAAAAGTGTCTGGCGCCATTGTTAGATCAGTTACTGTTGCTGCAATGGCAGCTTATCAAGATTTAAGTGAGTCTGAACGTAGTTACAGTCAGTGCACGAGCGATGCGACAACATCTCCGAGGTAGTGATGAAGTGGTGATTTTCCCATATGACCATTTCACAACTGTACCACGAATATCAGGAATCCGGTAAAACATCAAGTCTCCAACATCGGTGCAGCAGGGGAAAGATCCTGCAAGAATAGAAACATTGATGACTGAAGAGAATCGTTCAACGTGACAGAAGTGGTAACCCTGCCGCAAATTGCTGCAGATTTCAATGTTGGGCCATCAACAAGTGTCAGCGTGAAAAGAATTCAATGAAATGTCGTCGATATGGGCTTTTGGAGCCGAAGGCCCACTCCTGTACTCTTGATGACTGCACGACACAAAGCTTTATGCATCACCTGAGTCCATCACCACCGACATTGGACTGTTGATGACTGGAAACATATTGCCTGGCCGGACCAGTCTCATTTCAAACTGATGAATCCATGGCCTCACATGTTAGCAATGGACTGTTGAAGCAGCTGCAGGCTCTGTAATGGTGTGGGGCGTGTGCAGTTGGAGCGATATGGGGTCACTGATACGTCTAGACATGACTCTGACAGGTGACATGTACCTAATCATCATGTCTGATCACTTGCATCCATTCATGTCCATTGTGAATTCAGACGGATTTGGGCAATTTCAGCAGGACAATGCGAGACAACACACGTCCAGAATTGCTACACAGTAGCTCCAGGAACACTCGTCTGAATTTAAACACTTCCCCACCACCAAACTCGCAAAACATGAACATTATTGAATATTCTGAGATTTCTTGCAAAGTGCTGTTCAGGAAGAATCTCCACCCCCTCGTACTCTTGCGGATTTACCGACAGCCCTACAGGAATCATGTTGTCAATCCCCTGCAGCACTACTTTAGACATTAGTCGAGTCCAAGCCACATCGTGCTGCGGCACTCCTGCGTGCGCGGGGAGACATCGCACGATATTAGGTAGGGGTACTGGTTTATTTGGCTCTTCAGTGTAGTAGGAAGCACCATGAACAGTAGAGGGTCCAGTGGCCACAAGGTCACGGTGTTGAGACTGAATACGGTAACATCCAAATCAATCACAAATAAATGTAGAATACATCTGTTTAAAGATGAAGATGAATTTCGCTTGTCGCCTCCATTCTTTCGAAACATACTTTGGAATTAGTTTTAATCTGCCAGAAAGTTTCATACTTTGGAATTGTGGACCAGACGCTTAAATTCAAAGAAATAATATTGGTGAAAACTCACAGACTTGTACCAAATAAACTAAAAGGAGACAGAATCGATTCACCATGGTACATAGAACAGGTGAGGATACTATTGCAGAAAGAACTAAAAAATCATGCCGAATTTAAAAAGAACATAAAATGCCCAGGATGGACAATGTTTTACAGAAGCTCGAAATTTAGTGTGAACTTAATTGTGAGATGCTTTTAATGATTTTTACAACGAAATTGTGTGTGTAGATCTAAGAGAAATGCCAAAGAGAAGAGGGTGATACTATGATCAGTTTTGATTCGATGGCACTGTTCACAAATGTGCCTGTGACAGACTGTCTGGACCTGGTATCTCAGTCCTATGTAAGTGAAGTGCTGGAGCTATTTCGGCATACTCTTAGGTCTTTTTTCCGTACAACGTCCAGTATTACGATCAAACGAACAGCGTTGCAATGGGTAGACCATTGGCACCATCTGTTGCAAACCTCATCATGGAAAATTAGACACACCGCCAATGAAGCCCAGCTGTTTGATTCGACACGCTGACGACATGTTACTCATTTGGCCCCCCAAGGACGTTAGGAACTTGACGAGTTCTTGGAATACATCAACAGTTTCAACAGTAATATCCAGCTTACCATGGAGGTAGAAAATTCCGTTCCTTCATGCCATGTTCTGGGACATATGGTAAGGACCACTCACTGCACAGCAGTGCTCCAGGAGAGGATGGACAAGGGTAGTGTGGGCAGTCTGTTTAGTAGACTGTCGCACCTTCTAAGTGTTCCATCAATAAAACAGTCTTGGGTTTACCTACACCATGACATTGTCTCTGTGATCATTTCAGTTTAAGTTGCTGGTAACTGTAATCCTTCAATATTTAGTTGGACTGACAGCCTTTAGAGCCAATAGTCTTGCTGCGTTGGTAGCACCGATTCCCGTCAGATCACCAAAGTTAAGGGCCGTCAGGCTGGGCTAACACTTTGATGGGTGACCATCCGGTTTGCTGAGGGCTGTTGCCACGCGGCGTGCACTCAAAGCCCTGGTGAGCCAAACCGAGGAGCTACTTGATCGAGAAGTAGCGGCTCCGGTTCCCTAAACTGACATATGGCCATGAGAGCGGTGTGCTGACCACATGCCCCTTCATACTTGCATCCACTGACACTTGTGGGCAGAGGATGACACGGCGGCCAGGCGTTACCGTTGGGCCTTCATGGCCTGTTTGGGCGGAGTTCAGAGAGCCTTTAGATGGATATGCGATTATTGTATTGATGTATATGAACAAGAGCATCAACTGCAAACAATTTCCGAACACCTCGGATAATCTCATAAATTTATATAGACTAGGAACAGTAGAGAGTCTGTAACACTTTCCTGGGGAATGTCAGCTATCACTTCTGTTATACTCGGCAGCTTTGTCAGTTACTACAAACTGTGACCCTTTCGACAGAAATTCACGAAACCAGTCGTCTAATTGATACGATACTCCCTGGATATGTAATTTGAAATCATTTATCGGGACTTGTATCAAAGGTCTTCCGGAAATGTAAAAATATGAAATCAGTTTCAGTTCCCCTTTCGCCAGCACTCTACACTGTTTGAATAAAGAGCTAGTTGTTTTTACAAGAACGATATTTTCTGAATCGGTGGTGACTGTGTGTGAATAGTCCGCCTTCTTCGCGGTAATTCACAAAGTTAAAACACATTATATGGTCCAAATCCTACTACGGATTGATGTCGTTGACTCAGCGGATTGCTTCTTTTTCCTTTCATGAGCATTCATGTTGCCTGTGCAACTATCGTGTCTTTAAGAACGCATGTTCTGTTCAGGGATCGGTTGTAGATGACTGCCGAGTGTGAAGCTACTGCACACTGAAGAGACGAAGAAACCGGTACACCTGCCTAATGTAATGTAGGGCCACCGCGACCACACAGAAGTGCCGCAAAACGACTAATGTCCATAGTTGTGCTGCAGGGAATTGACACCATGAATCCTGCAGGGCTGTTCATAAATCCGTAAGAATACAAGCGGGTGAAGATCTCTTCCAGACAGCACGTTGCAAGGCATTCCAGATATGGTCAATAATGTTCAAGTCTGGAGAGTTTGTTGTCCAGTGGAAGTGTTTAAACCCAGAAGCGTATTCCTCGATCCATTCTGCAGCAATTCTGGATGTGTGGTGTGTCATATTGTCCTGCTGGAATTTCCCAAGTTCGTCGAAATTCACAATGGACATGAATGGTGGCAGCTGATCAGGCACGTCGCTTACATATGTGTCACCTGTCAGAGTCGTGTCTAGATGTATTATGGGTCCCGTATCACTCCAACTGCACACGCCCTACACCATTACAGAGCCTCCACCAGCTTCAACAGCCCCTGCTGACATGCAGGGCCCATGGATTCATCAGGTTGTCTTCATACCCGTAAACGCCCATCCGTTCGATACAATTTGAAACGAGGCTCGTCCGACCAGGCAACACGTTTTCAGTCATCAACAGTCCAGTGTCAGTGTTGATGGGCCCAGGCGAGGCGTAAAGCTTTGTGTCGTGCAGTCATCATGCGTACACGAGTGGGCCTTCAGACCCGAAAGCCCATATCAATGATGTTTCGTTGAATGGTTCGCATGCTGACACTTCTTGAGGGCCCAGAATTGAAATCTTCAGCGTTTTGTGAAGGGCTTCACTTCTGTCATGTGGAACGATTCCCTTCAGTCGTCGTTGGTCCCGTTCTTGCAGGATCTTTTTCCGGCCGCAGCCATGACGGAAATTTGATGTTTTACCCGACTCTTATATTCACAGTACATTCGTAAAATGGTTGTATGGGAAAATCCCCACTTCATCACTACCTCGGAGATTATGTGTCCCATCGCTCGTGCGCCGACTATAACACCATGTTCAAATCTTGATAACCTGGCATTATAGCAGCAGTAACTGATGTAACGACTGCACCAGACGCTTGTTGTCTTATATAGACGTTGCCGACTGCAGTGCCGTATTCTGCCTGTTTACATATCTCTGTATTTCAATATGCATGCCTATACCAGTTTCTTTGGCGTTTCAGTGTATCGGCATACTCTGAATGGACGCTTACTGGTATGCAGTTTGGACCAAAATAATTGCCTTTATTACTTGAATTAAGCTGCTTCGCTACACCGATGAAATCTACCATTAAGTTACTCATGTTTGCTGCTGTTCTCGATTATGATAGTGGAATACTTGTTTTTCTTCTTTTGTGAAGTTATGTAGGAAAACTTTGGTAGCAATGTCATCGGTAAAATTACCATCATCATCGCGCATTGAGGGTACTGATGGTGTCTTGCCAGTGACATACTTTACATACGAATAGAATTTCTGTGGGTAAACGTGTTCTCGGGTTTCCAGCCGCGTCAAGTTACACAAACTTTCGGCTAACCAATATTTGGCCAATGTCGAGTGGTATGACTGCCACTCGACTGCTGCTGTGACGTCACTGGTGCCAGCTGTGACGTCACTGGTGCTCACAGCATGGCGATATACGGGCATACGTTCACTCGACATTCGATGCGCCCACTTCAGCCGTCTCTATTTAGGGCGCTACCAGTAATTTTATTTCAATGGTTGGCTTCCTTAATGACACAATAGCAGAAGTCGTTAGTGCGAGCTACGACCGACGTTTCAACAAATTTTATCTGGTGTCCGTTTTCTAAAGTATGCTTAGCTAACAGATTTCCCCGCGTAGCCTAGGTGATAAAACCTCTCGTGCTCCTTCCTTTGTTGTTACACTGTGCGTACTATTTGTCCGATGTAGGACTGGCCACTCTCGCAAGGTATCTTGGAGACACCAGGTGTTCTGAGATTCGCTGCATCTTCGACTGGTCTCAGTATCTGACAGATTTTTGTCGGAGGCCTGAAGATCGATTTCAACTCGTGTCGTTCCAGCTGCTGGCTTATTTTGCCCGACATGGAGCGACAGAACGGCAATAAAGCAAGTTTCTGTTCCAGCTCCTCGTCGGTTGTCTTATTCGAGTCCTGCTTGAAATCACTTCATTTATTTGATGGACGCTACAGCCGTCGTTCCGGAAGACTTTGCGTTGGTTGCTTAGCTAATGGGGCAGGTTATCTGTGTCTGACATCATTCGCGTGTGTCACACAGCCTACCTTCTTTATACAGTAGTGTTCTAAGAACTGTGACTGACGCTCGAACAACAGGGAACTAACATGACTCGAGATTAAAACATAGTGCATTGATAATGTCTATGCACTAGCCGAAATCTGGATTTGCGTAATAAAACCTGCAAGAAAAAGGACGACTGATTGCTGCGCTCTATCATTTAAAATTTATAAATTGAAACAGTGTTTCAGAAGAGAGTGAGTTACGGTTGTAGCGTAACTCCGATGTTATGCAATCTTTACATCAAGCAAGCAGCAAAGTAATAAAAAGACAGATTCGGAGAAGAAAGTGATGTACAGGTAGAAGAAATGAAAACATTGATGTTTGCCAATGACACTGTAATTCTGTCATACGCAGCGAAGGACTGTGGGCAATTAAACGAATCGATAGCGTCTTGTAAGAAGAGGATAAGATGAACACCAACAAAGGCAAAGTAAGCGTAATGGAATGTCGCCGAATTAAATCAGGTGATGCTGAGGGTATTAGATTAGGGATCGAGCTACAAGATGGAACATATAAGTTTTGCTGTTTGGGCAGGAAGAAGACACAGAAAGGATGAAGGCACCACAGGAACAAAGGTACGAGCTGATACCAGTGCCATAGAGACTCGCCGCTTGCGCAAGTTTCACCATCCCCACGGGCGGCGCTGAGGATGAAGATATCGACTTCCCCTTGCCCAATTGCCGGCGTAGTACAGTCCGCTAATGACAGGACGACTTCGGACACAAGCCTACTCGGAAGATAGAAGAGCAGCTCTCGCCCACTCAGTTATAGATCATCATCCAGGGCTGACTTAGACAGGGAACATCCTTTAGTGAACTCTTAGAAGTGAACAGACAGTTTTTGTAAATTGCATCTGGTATGTACTGTGAGAAAAGAGAACCACTTGTATGAATATCAAGAGCTCAGATGGAAACCCAATTCTAAGCAAAGAAGGGGAAAGCAGAAAGGTGAAAGGAGTATATAGAGGGTCTATACAAGGACGATGTACTTGAGGACAATAATATGGAAATGGAAGAGGATGTAGATGAAGATGAAATGGGAGATATGATACTGAGTGAAGAGTTTGACAGAGCGCTGAAAGACCTGAGTTGAAACAAGGTCCCGGGAGTAGACAACATTCCATTAGAACTACTGACGGCCTTGGGAGAGCCAGTCCTGACAAAACTCTACCATCTGGTGAGCAAGATGTATGAGATAGCCGAAATACCCTCAGACTTCAAGAAGAATATAATAATTCCAATACCAAAGAAAGCAGGTGTTGACAGATGTGAAAATTACCGAACTATCAGTTTAATAAGTCACAGCTGCAAAATATTAACGCGAATTCTTTACAGACGAATGGAAAAACTGGTAGAAGCGGACCTCGGGGAAGATCAGTTTGGATTCCACAGAAATGTTGGAACACGTGAGGCAATACTGACCCTACGACTTATCTTAGAAAATAGATTAAGGAAAGGCAAACCTACGTTTCTGGCATTTGTAGACTTAGAGAAAGCTTTCGACAATGTTGACTGGAATACTCACTTTAAAATTGTAAAGATGGCGGGGGTAAAATACAGGGAGCGAAAGGCTATTTACAATTTGTACAGAAACCAGATGGCACTTATAAGAGTCGAGGGGCATGAAAGGGAAGCAGCGGTTGGGAAGGGAGTGAGACAGGGTTGTAGCCTATCCCCGATGTTATTCAATCTGTATATTGAGCAAGCAGTAAAGGAAACAAAAGAAAAGTTAGGAGTAGGTATTAAAATCCATGGAGAAGAAATAAAAACGTTGAGGTTTGCCGATGACATTGTAATTCTGTCAGAGACAGCAAAGGACTTGGAAGACCAGTTGAACGGAATGGACAGTGTCTTGAAAGGAGGATATAAGATGAACATCAACAAAAGAAAAACGAGGATAATGGAATGTATTCGAATTAAGTTGGGTGATGATGAGGGAATTAGGTTCGGAAATGAAACACTTAAAGTGGTAAAGGAGTTTTGCTATTTGGGGAGCAAAATAACTGATGATGGTCGAAGTAGAGAGGATATAAAATGTAGACTGGCAATGGCTAGGAAAGCGTTTCTGAAGAAGAGAAACTTGTTAACATCGAGTATAGATTTAAGTGTCAGAAAGTCGTTTCTGAAAGTATTTGTATGGAGTGTATCCATGTATGGAAGTGAAACATGGACGATAAATAGTTTGGGCAAGAAGAGAATAGAAGCTTTCGAAATGTGGTGCTACAGAAGGATGCTGAAGATTAGGTGGGTAGATCACATAACTAATGAGGAGGTATTGAATAGGATTGGGGAGAAGAGGAGTGTGTGGCACATCTTGACTAGAAGAGGAGATGGGTTGGTAGGACATGTTCTGAGGCATCATGGGATCACCAATTTAGTATTGGAAGGCAGCATGGAGGGTAAAAATCGTAGAGGGAGACCAAGAGATGAATACACTAAGCAGATTCAGAAGGATGTAGGTTGCAGTAGGTACTGGGAGATGAAGGAGCTTGCACAGGATAGAGTAGCATGGAGAGCTGCATCAAACCAGTCTCAGGACTGAAGACAACAACAACAACAACATGTTCTGTGAAGTTTAGCTGCGATTATTTGTACTTAGGCATTGAGGGTCGTTTTTGTGATGTATTATATGCAGTGTTGTTGATTCAACTAGTCACAAAGATAGGTAAACATTTCAACTCGTTTGTGTGATATCTATCCTGTTACCTGACCGTGGGGAGAAAATTGTCTTAGCGGTGTACTGCACCAAATGCCGTTTCACGAACTCACAAACACAGCATGGCTTCACATCCGTAGCAACTTGGCCTCCACAGCAGTAGCGACGAGGCCTTTACAAAACTGGCGGCGAGGGCAATGGCGAGAATAGTGAGTGTGAAGATTTTTTACCATCAAATACAGATGTCAGGAAGTCTCTTCTGAAGATACTTGTCTGATGTGGGGTCCTGCGTGGAAGCGAAACGTGGACGATGAGCGTTTCAGACAAGAAGGGATTAGGGACTTCTGAAATATGTCGGTAGAAATGGATGCTGAAGATTAGGTGGATAGGTAACATAACGCATTAGGAAATACTGAGTAAAATGGGGAGAAAAGAAATTTGTGGTATAACTTGTCTAAAAGAAGAGATCGATTGATAAAACATAGTCTGAGACGTCAAAGGATAGCCAATTTATACTCCTTTCATCATAAGAATAAACCTGGTGTAAACAAACACAAACACGATGACTGGTCAGAAGCCGAAGCGCAGGGTACACTGGTGTTGTTACACACTTGGAAGTAGGTCCTACTTATGTTTCACGTATCTTATTACTAAGTTACGTTAAATGAAACTTTAAGATATTCTAATGTACACTGCTGGCCACCGTAAATGCAACACCAAGAAAGACAAGAGGTAGCACAACAAAATTTATTTTGTAGATAACATGTTGACCAAGTATCAAATGATTACGTCAACAGACGTCTGTGACATGTGGTTCCTGCCAGAATCAGTAGCCAGAGTAGCTGCCATTGTTGGAGATCACCGCTGCCACACGTCTCGGCATTGAGTCAAAGAGACGTTGGATGTGTTCCTGGGGTACAGCAGCCCAAGCAGCTTCCACACGTTGCCAAAGATCATCTGGTGTGGCAGCTGGGGATGTAATCTGGATCACTCATTGAGCAACCATGGACCACATGTTTTCTATCGGCGAAAGATCCGGAGAGCGAGCCGGCCAGGGAAGCAATTCAATCTGGTTATAGACGAAGAACCTTTGGACAATGCGGGCCACGTGTGGTCGCGCATTATCCTGTTGAAATATGGCTGTGGCCGAGCCCTGAAGGTAAGGAAGGACAACTGGCTCCAGCACCTCGGATATGTAGCGCCGGCTATTTAAAGTACCGGCAATGCGTACTAGAGGCGTGCGAGAGTAATATCCAATACCGCCCCATACCATAATACCCGGTGCAAAACCAGTGTGGCGGTGCATAATGGAGCTGTCCAGCATCCTCTCTCCACGGTGTCTCCACACACGAATCCGACCATCGTGGTGCTGCAGACAGAAGCGTGCCTCGTCAGTAAAGACAACGTCATTCAATTCTGCCGTCCACATCCGTCTGTCATCACACCATTGGCGACGGAGACGTCTGTGGTTCTGCGTCAATGGTAGACGAAGCAATGGACGTCTTGCGGACAGACCACTATGCTGTAAACGGCATCGAATGGTACGCGCAGACACTGGATGATGCGTTACAGACGCAATGTGCTGTGCTATGGATCGGGATGTCACTGAGCGATCCGTCACTGCCATGCGCACAATTTGCCTATCAGCAGGTGCAGTGGTGCACCGAGGTGAATGCGATCGACCACGTCGGTCCGTCGTACCCTCCTGCATCCAACGGTCACATACCCGCATTACAGTTGTTTGGTTTCGTCCAACACGACTAGCGATTTCTCTGTATGATAATCCACAATCTCGGTAAGCCACTATCCTTCCTCTGTCGAACTCGGATACTTGATCAAACGATGTTCGCTGTTGTCTACGAGGCATAACTGATCGTCTTGTGAAACAACCACAAGGTAAACACACGTGCCGAACGTACACTCGTCGAAATCGCCAAGCCTTAAATGGCGCAATGATGTGGCGCCACAGGCGCGCGTGATGTGCGTCTGTGCTGAAATTCTAATCAGTTGCATATCTCATCGCTGCAAACTCATGGTGTAAATTTCACTTGATTCGGATGCTTCCTTCAGGGTGTTGCATTTACGGTGGCCAGCAGTGTATATTGCACGCAAAATTCGTGTTTTCATTTCAAATATAAATTCTTAATTTATGATATTTCATGAAAGATTGTTAATAACGATTGCTTTAAATTAAGAGAAACGTAACTTTAATTTTTAGGACAAAACTGAAAAATAAAACACTCCTTATTTAGACTGTGTCCGTTGTTTTATACCATAGACGTAGCCTCACACGAACCAGAGTGGTAAGTGTCGTAGAAACACAATCACTTTAACAGCATCGAGCACACCATACGAATGTTGCATTTTTACATTTGCCACTGTATCATTACAATACGAACCCAATAGAACTTATCTGGAGCCACGTTCCGGAATTTGTCGCGAGAAATAACACCATTTTAAGCCGCCAGACGTACTGGAACTGACGCACGCACCTTCTTCGGATGCTACCGCCGGACGTTAGCGGAATATAGAACGGCACGTAATAAAAGAAGAGGAGAAAATGCAGGGCGTCGGTGGCTTCGTGGATTCTGTTGTCAACGTAGCAGATGACACTTCCAGAACTGAAATGCATTTCTCGGATTCGCATAAGAAAGGAGCTAAGCGATTACCAAACGACTGACTAATTAATATCACCAGTGGCTCCAGTATTCAGCAATACGGTGAAATCCCTGAAGTATGCTTTTGCATTGCACACAGCTCGTCGAGAAAAATTGCACTGTGCCTTAGTTAGAAACTTTCGTTACATGCTTTCCGACTGGTCACCTAAGAACCACGCTGTAGTTTTCTCGAATATTAGTTTTTTTAAAAATGGGCCTGAGCACTATGGGACTTAACATGTGAGGTCATCAGTCCCCTAGACTTAGAACTACTTAAACCTAACTAATCTAAGGACATCACACACATCCATGCCCGAGGCAGGATTCGAACCTGCGACCGTAGCAGCAGCGCGGTTCCGGACTGAAGCGCCTAGACCGCTCGGCCACAACGGCCGGCAATATTATTTCATTCTCTTTAAAAATTAAATGACATTCGAAGGTATAGTGTTTCCCGCCCGTCTCTTTTCACGTCTGAACTGCAACTGCTCACTCCATTGCAGGTTAGTTGGACCGCTGGCTGGCCAGTGCTGTCCAAGTTAAATGTGGCGGTAGAGCTGGTGTCCAGCATTACAGCTGAGTGTATATGCGTGTAACACAGCATAAAACGTATCCACATCATCGTAATTGACTGCACTGAAAACAGCTTGGCTTCCGCTTCATATGAAACGAAATCCAATGGGAATCAAGGAAACGCGGAAGAATACATGGTGTAATGTTTGCATTAGGTTTATGCTTGTGATGGACAGAGTGCAGTACTGGATGGAAACGTGAGTGGCGAATGTTACAGAGGGGCTAACACACGAATACAGTCAGCAGGACGTAGGTTGCAGTAGTTTTTCGGAGATGAAGAGGGTCGCACATTGTAGAGCTGTGTCAAACCACTCTTCGTACAAAAGACCACTATAACGACGACAACAACAGCAACACCTGCGTTGGCGGGGAGGGGAGGGGGGACGGAGAAATAACGGAGTAGTTTTGAGAGTTTTTGACAAATGGTTCTGAGTGCACTTGCTTCTAAGTCAATATCCGTTGCATGGTGTGGTCCTGAACCGAAACATCTGACCATTTGTCGGCCTCGGATACGAGTTTGGTTTGTTTAGGTCGAGTCACCTAACTAGTCCATAGAAGGCACGTCTCCATCCTGTCTCCTCCCCCTTCCCCAGCCAGTATTAGCTCTCCTACTACAGTACCAGAATTTTTTTGTTGCACTGAGTGCCGCTGGGGTCGATATGACCCCAAGTAATTAACGCGGGATATATCGGCAGTATTTTATTTATTTTAATGGACTGACATAAAAGCACCCATTACTCACTGAAACTAGGTAAACTATGTATACAAGCACTTACAGATCTTGTCTTAATCCTTGATCTTATGGCCGTGCGGTTATAGGCTCTTCAGTCTGGAACCGCGTGACTGCTACGGTCGCGGTTCGAATCCTGCCTCGGGCATGGATGTGTGTGATGTCCTTAGGTTAGTTAGGTTTAAGTAGTTCTAAGTTCTAGGGGACTGATGACCACAGAGCTTAAGTCCCATAGTGCTCAGAGCCATTTGAACCTTGATCTTATACATGCTTTCATTTAAAACAAAGCAACTCTTTACATTTAATACAAAGAATCTCTGAAAAGGAAAAGAAAGCATCTTCTGTACGTTTCTAAATGTTTTCTGTCCACTGAACGTTCGCACAGAGAGCACTGCCCACGTCTTGTCCCCGTATGTACTTCTGCTGTGGGAGGAGGCTTTGCTGCGACGACTTCTCTTTTTCTGTGCTAGACTTGTTCGCAGTTCCAGAAGAAATTCTCTTCTTTTGTAGTTTTTTTTATTCCAGTCAGGATTTAAATCCAGTCAAATTATGAAAGCATTTAGGACACTAATATCCAAAATATTATAAAAAATAACATGGGCATCTTCTCGTTATACGTTTTGTGGTGCAGGTCCTGACTAACTAACTTGTCCATTGTGTCTACACCTGATTTAGTTGCATTATAGTCTAGGATTATAACAGGTTTTGCTGCTTCGCCTTCAACTATTTCCTCTCTGAAATGCATAGTAATTAGCAATGTCACTATCTTACTCTTTTTTGGGCAATAGTTGACTATTGTAGCTGATTCCTGGAATCCGAAGAGACATGAAGCTGCAGTTCTTCCCCTTCCTTCGATAAATTCCGCAGGTACATCACGACGACTTTTTCTTAGCGTTCCTAGCAGAGTTATTTGTTCTCATTCTAGTTCCTTCGTCAACTCCAAACTTGTAAATAAATTATCTGTTGTGATATTTCCACTACTCCCAGATAGATGTCCTGTCAATTCTAACACTACTCTTTTGCCCTGATTGATTTCTCTAGGTTTCGCCCTTTCCTGTGTACACCTGCAGGTGTGTGACATAACAATTACTGCTGTCACATGCTGCCCATATCTTTATACCATACTGTCCTGGTTTTGAGGGGCTGTACTGCTGAAATGAACACCTCCCTCTAAAAGTTACCAGTTCTTCATCAGCTGTAATATTCTCATGTGGTTCGTATATATCATATAATGTGCTTACCCCCTGTTCAAATAAATCCCTTACAGGAGCCAATTTATCAGGGCTATGATTCTGTCGCCGGTGCTGAGCATCATCAAACTGATGATATTTCATTAAAGCGGTTCCTAGCCATAGAACTATTGAAAACAGGTCGACCATGCTCTTCGTTTCATAAATTCGCTATGCCCTCATTGTGACCTTTGTACACTCCTGCAAGAATAATCAGGCCAAGAAAGCATTCTAATCCTTGACTATCAAGATGTGTCCGTTTGTTGCCGAAAGGAATGTTACCTTCTTTGTTGGTCAAATGTTTACTGCATTGTATTTACGTTCCTTACAGTATGGCTTGTGGGACCTGGAGCTGTCTTATTTTACATACGTCATCATCATCATCAGTTATCTGCTATATTAGCAGGTCCTTTGCCTCTCCAATTTCTGCGATCCATTGCTTCCTTCTTAAGGCTGCTGTATGTTGTACCGTCCATCATGTCATCCAGTATCTGGAATCTCTTCCTTCCTCGCTTCCTTTTCCGTTCTACATAACCTTCTGAAACTTCTTTCTTAATATATGCCCAATCCAATTTCTTTTTCTTCTCTTTATTACATCTAGTAACTGTCTTTTCCCTCCCAATCTTCTCAGTACCTCTTCATTTTTTACTCTGTCCATCCAACTTATTCTTTCCATCCTCCGCCATGTCCACATCTCAAAAGCCTCCAGCCTTTCTCTGTCTTTCTTCCTCATAGTCCAAGTTTCAACGCCACATAGAAGAACACTCCATACAAGACATTTTATGAGCCTCTATCTGAGTTCTCTGTCCAGACCGCTGCAGAAAATTCTTCTTTTCTTATAAAACGCCTCTTTTGCCATTGCTATCCTTGTTTTAATTTCTGTGGTGCACTTCCAGTCAGTGTCTATCCTGCTTCCAAGATACTTAAAATTTTGCACCTATTCTAGTATTTCTCCATTCAGCATAATTTTTATTTCCTTATTTCCTCCTAGTGCCAATACTTTTATTTGTGTTAATTTTCATTACATATTTTTTTCCGTTAGTTTCAATGGTGTCCACCAAATCCTGTAATTCTTTTTCCCCTGTGGCTAGAAGGATCATGTCATCAGCAAACCTCAAACACCCTACTCTTCTTCCTACAATTTCGACGCCTTTCTCATCCAATGAGCACTGGTCAACCATGTTTTCCAAGTGGAGGTTGAAAAGTGTAGGTGACAGACAGCATCCTTTTTTTTACTTCTTTTCCTAGTCCGATCCAGTTTGTACTTTCTCCTCTCACTTTAATTGAAACTTTTTGATTAAGATATAATGAGTTTACAAGTCTTCTGGTTTTCCAGTCCACTCTATTTTCCCTCATTATAGTCGCCAGCTTGTCCCAAACCACATTGTCAAATGCCTTTTCTAGATCGATGAAGCACATATATAGATCTATTCCTTTTTCAATAAACCTTTCTCCCAAGATTCATAGGACCTTTATTGCATCACTGGTGCCCGTATTCCGTCTAAAGCCAAACTGCTCCTCGCCAAGATTCTCCTCCATTACTTTTGGAAGTCGTTTATTAATCATTCTTAATATCACTTTGGCTGCATGTGAAATGAGGCTAATAGTCCTGTGCTCGCTGCATTTCTTGGTTCCTTGTGTTTTTTCGGTAATGGAATCATTACTGTTGTCAGAAAGTCCTCAGGCCATTCACCACTGTCATATATTTTATTACATAATCTCAATATTTCTCTTATCCCATCTTGGTTCAGGCATTTTAATATTTCTCCCGGTATCGGATCTGTACCTACCGCTTTGCCATTTTTCATTGCAGCTATGGCAGAGTTTACTTCTTCGATTATGATGGTTGGTCCTTTCTCGTCATCACTTATACTGTTGTGTGATTCAAGTTCCATAGTTTCTGGTTTTGCTAATTGTGTCATATAGCTGTTTTAGATATTCTTCCCATCTCTGCAGGACATCGTCCCGATCTTTGTACACTACCTCTTTGTCTTTACTCAAAATTTCCATAGTAGCACTTGCTGTTCTGTTTGGTTCCCATGTCATAGTCTTTACTTTTTTGTATAGTAAGTCATATCTTCCTTTCCTGTCCAGTTCTTCAATTTCATCACATTCCTCTTTTAGCCATTTTCTCCTAGCCTGCTCTGTTTCTCTTCGCAGTTCATTATTTAACCTTCGGCATATACATAGGTACTTACAAATTATTATTATTAGTACTATCATTAAGGCTTTTGCAAACATATGGTAGAGTATATATAGTTACTTGAAAACATTCTGATTAGAGAGGTCAACAACTTCAGAGAGTACAGTTTGCAAATCTCAAACAGCTTCATCAGAATCTTCAGTTGACTGACTACCTCCAGAAAAAATAGCATCAATCTCTTCATCGGCATCAGATGGTATATCCCCTAATTACTCTTCTTCATTCAAAATTGCTTGTACTTCAGCACTACTCAAAAGTTTTCTAGTCATGATGTAGTTCTTGCACACGCTGCGCCAAAACACTAGCAAGAAGTGAGGCAATACACAACAATGGATGAGGCACGAAACGGCAACAATGGGTCTAAATAATAAGTGGGAAATGTTAGTTTCATTGTTGCAGGTGTTTCGAATAACATCTGTTCAACGTAACATTTGTCATTCTGTCTTCATAATGTTGCATTCAGAAAACAAAACAAAATTTAGATTGAGGTCATGCTGACCCCAGTGGTACTCAGTGCATAGCCCATGATTAAAATTTAATATGTTGTAGATGTAAATTTTGAGAATAATCATTTTGAAAACAAAGGAGATATATACAGGGTGATACAAAAAGAATACCACAACTTTAAAAATGTGTATTTAATGAAAGAAACATAATATAACCTTCTGTTATACATCATTACAAAGAGTATTTAAAAAGGTTTTTTTTCACTCAAAAACAAGTTCAGAGATGTTCAATATGGACCCCTCCATACACTCGAGCAATATCAACTCGATACTACAACTCGTTCCACACTCTCTGTAGCATGCCAGGCGTAACAGTTTGGATAGCTGCTGTTATTTCTCGTTTCAAATCATCAATGGTGGCTGGGAGAAGTGGCCAAAACACCATATCCTTAACATACCCCCATAAGAAAAAATCGCAGGGGGTAAGATCAGGGCTTCTTGGAGGCCAGTGATGAAGTGCTCTGTCACGGGCTGCCTGGCGGCCGATAAGGTTTCATAACTAACCTTTTTCGTAGGACTCTCCATACAGTTGATTGTGGAATTTGCAGCTCTCTGCTAGCTCTGCGAGTCGATTTTCCTGGGCTACGAACAAATGCTTGCTGGATGCGTGCTACATTTTCATCACTCGTTCTCGGCCGTCCAGAACTTTTCCCTTTGCACAAACACCCATTCTCTGTAAACTGTTTATACCAACGTTTAATACACCGCCTATCAGGAGGTTTAACACCACACTTGGTTCGAAATGCACGCTGAACAACTGTCGTCGATTCACTTCTGCCGTACTCAATAACACAAAAAGCTTTCTGTTGAGCTGTCGCCATCTTAGCATCAACTGACGCTGACGCCTAGTCAAATGTACAACTAAATGAAACTTTATAGCTCCCTTAATTCGCCGACAGATAGTGCTTAGCTCTGCCTTTTGTCCTTGCAGAGTTTTAAATTCCTAAAGTTGTGGTATTCTTTTTGAATCACCCTGTATATTTCAAATGTGCTTATGGGGTCACATTGAACCCAGTGGTACTAGGAGGGGCGCCTTTATTGAGAAGCTGGTATACCAGTATCGCGTATTCTCACCTCTCAAGTCGTATTCGCGGTATCTGACCTTGTGCAGCTGCCCCACGCGCTTCTGTGTGAGTGCGTGTTTACGGCGGAAGCGCGGCCGCGAGTGCTGGCGTCGTATCTCCGCTGTGGCCAGAGGCTGCCGGCGGCCGGCAGATAGCAGCCTGCCTGCGCCGTCCTCCGCTTCCCTCTTGCGACAGCCCGGCTGTGGGCGGGAGCAGCCGCGAGGCGTGGGAGGACAGCCGCGTCACTGTTGCGACATACTGAGGCTACAGTGTGGGCCAACACAGAAAGAACACGGCGATGAAAAATACTACACCATGTGATCAAAAGTATCCAGACACCCCCAAAAACATACCTCTTTCATATTAGGTGCATTGTGCTGCCACCTACTGCCACGTACTCCATATCAGCGACCTCAGTAGTCATTAGACATCGTGAGAGAGCAGAATGGGGCGCTCCGCGGAACTCTCCGACTTCGAACGTGCCAGGTGATTGGGTGTCACTTGTGTCAACGTCTGTACGCGATATTTCCACACTCCTAAACACCCCTAGGTCAACTGGTGACAGTGAAGTGGTAACTTGAAGGGACACGCACAGCACAAAAGCGTACAGGCCGACCTCGTCTGTTGACTGACAGACACCGCCGACAGTTGAAGTCGGTCGCAATGTGCGATAGGCAGACATCTGTCCAGACCATCACATAGGAATTTGTATCAGGATCCACTGCAAGTACTATGACAGTTAGGCGATAGGGGAGAAAACTTGGACTTCATGGTCAAGCGGCTGTTCATAAGCCACACATCGCGCCGGTAAATGCCAAACGACGCCTCGCTTGGTGTAAGAAGCGTAAACATTGGACGATTAAACAGTGGAAAAACGTTGTGTGGACTGACGGATCACGTTATACCATGTGGCGATACGATGGCAGGGTGTGGGTATGGCGAATGCCCAGTGAACGTCATCTGCCAGCATGTGTAGAGCGAACAGTAAAATTCGGAGGCGGTCGTGTTACGGTGTGGCCGTGTTTTTCATTGATGGGGCTTGAACCCATGTGGTTTTGCGTGGCACTATCACAGCACTGGCCTACATTGATGATTTAAGCAACTTCTCGCTTCCCAGTGTTGAAGAGCAATTATGGGATGGCGACTGCATCTTTCAACAAGATCGAACACCTGTTCATAGTGCACGGCCGGCGGCAGAGTGGCTACACGACAGTAACATCCCCGTAATGGACTGGCCTGCACAGAGCACTGGCGTGAACCCTATAAAACACGTTTGGGATGTTTTGGTACTCCGACTTCGTGCCAGGCCTCACTGACCGACATCGATACCTCTTCCTCAGTGCAACACTCCGTGAAGAATGGGCTGCCATTCCCCAAGAAACCCTCCAGAACCTGATTTAACGTATGCGTGCGTGAGTGGAAACTGTCATCAAGGCTAAGGATGGCCCAACACCATACTGAATTCCAGCATTACCGATGGACGGCACCACGAACTTGTCATTTTCAGCCATGTGTCAGGATACTTTTGATGACATAGTGTATATTGCCTTCAATGCACGGTATCCTAGAAAGAACGGGTGCGTCGTCCACATCTGCAAGGCGTAAAGACGGCGACGTGACCATTTTCCTGACATTTCGCACAATTTCAGTCTCTAGTACCAGCAACTGGCTACGTCTCAATCCTTCCTGTTTTGTTTACTTAATTGCTGAAAACTGCCACTAAGTGACATTAGGGCTTTTCTGGGACTCGCTAACTGTATGGATTTTGGCTTCGTTGTCTGGGTCCTGGCTGAGTATCATTTACGGCATACACAAAGTTCAGTATAAAATCAATAAAGTTATCGACAGATGCCTTGAAACTACTTACGAACACATCGCAGCACTTCATACATTCTAAAGAGTAGCACGCTGACAAAATTTGATTTGTGGTGAACTAATAAATGGTTATTAACGGGTGAATGGTTATCTAGAAAGTGATTTGCAAACAGTAACTGCGGGAAGGTAGCCAATGTGGAGCTCTCCAGTCTACTTGTATGCCACAAAATTTTTCTGGGTCGCCACCAAATTTGATACAAGAAATGAATTAATCACTGAATTGGTAGCCGTAACTAACATTTTAATAAAAAGATCGAGGTGAATATATGGACTGAGCATATGGGAACAATTTAAGTACAAACGTTAAATCAAATAGTTCAGAGCAAGCAGGAGCTTGAGCCTCAGTAAAAAGAATAAGGTAATCAGACAAATGTCTACAAATATAAGGCCTGCCTTTAGCGCCTCACAAACGCCAGGTGGGATGTTTTAAAAATAATGTTACAAATGGGGACGTGTTGCACGTAGGTTAAGTGGTCATCAGATTTGCCATTTATTCGGTACAGTGTCGTGTACCATAGTGGTAAACCGTAAATACGCCCTTTATCATAATTCTTTGGTCACACCAAATGTGGCAGATAATTCACGTCAAAATGATCGTACTTCGTCCGAGAAAACTATGTCCCGACACCATTTCCTGCGTTTCACTCATACCATTCAACTGATCTTACTGTCTTAAGCCGACTCGCGAAATGGTCGTACGGGAAAATCTGGACTTCATCGCTACCTTGAAGATGCTGTGCCCTACCGCTCGCGCGCCGACTGTAATACCACGTTCAAACCCACTTAAATCTTGTTAATGTGCCATTGTAGCAGCAGTAACCGATCTGACAAATGCGCCAGACACTTGTTATATGTAGGCATTGCGGACCGCAGCGCCGTAGTCTGCCCGTTTACATATCTCTGTGTTTGAATACGCATGCCTACACCAGTTTCTTTGACGCTTCAGTCTATTTGTTAAGATAATTGATTTTTGCCGTTGTAGTATTGTTGTAAGAAAGTACTTATGGCTTACAGGCTTCTATTAATGGCCTTGGAAAAAGCGACTTTCGTCAGCAAACGTGCACTAAAGAATATGAACTGCTTCGAGGCAGAATTACTGTTCTTTCTTATCTCTCTGCTGACGTAACTGGCGTCCTCGTATCTAGCCGCAGCACTTCAAACCATAGTCAACTGGCAACGACAGCCGGTCCGCCGGTTCCTTCACCATCGTGGGTACTGAAACTATACTCCCAACCGAGTGTATTCTACAGTACTGCTTTGCTCACTGAATGCTGCATGAAATCTGCAGACGCGATACGAACTGGTAAAACTGCAAAATATAAGGAAATAAAATTTGACTTGAAACTAAGGGGTAGCTTACAAACATCAAGCTAAACACAGCGTTATCAACCTATCTACCAACCAGCCAGCCACGTGGTCTTGGGCGCCTTGCCACGGTTCGGGCGGCTCCCCCGTGTCGGAGGTTCTGTGTTTTGTCCTCGGCGTTAGTTTAAGTTAGATTAAGTAGTGTGTAAGCCTAGGGACCGGTCACCTTAGCAGTTTCGTCCCATAGGAACTTACCAGTTTTCCAAAAATTTTTCCAATGAGCCATTTGGGGTGAATTCGGTCCATAATGCTAGATTACATTCCTCACATCAGGCTGTTCTCGAGAAGGAAATGATCTGAACAGGACAGGCATTTGCGAGATCTTTCGCAGAAATGTTTATGCTTGGTTCCGGTTTACTGGCGTGTTAGAAACTGGAGGAATTTATCTCTGAACCTCAAGCGGACTCTTACTTTTAGCAGACAGACAAATTCACGGAAGTAGTCGGCTCAGTATCTTAGCTTTGATTTCGCACTGCGCAATGATTTCCGCTAGACCACAAAGAGATAATGCATGAGAATAGAACAAGTGGAAGCCGACATTTCCTGTAGAATCTTCCGCATCCCGAAGTGATGTAAGTTCATGCATACGGCCATCACGAGATTTTACTTCTGTTATTACAAAATCAAGTCTAATGTACGCAATGATTAGCCGAGACAGCTGGTGAAGAGTAATACGATCAAACAAGAAAACAAATGAAATTTCCCGGAACATTAAAACTGTGTCCCGGACGGAGACTCGAACTCGGGACCTCTTAGGAGATGAGGTACTGGCAGAAGTAAAGGTGTGAGGACGGGTCGTGAGCCGTGCTTCGGTAGCTCAGTTGCTAGAGCACTTGCTGGCGAAAGGCAAAGGTCCCGAGTTCGAGTCTCGGTCCGGCACACAGTTTTAATCTGCCAGGAAGTTTCATATCAGTGTACACTCCGCTGCAGAGTGAAAATATCATTCTGGAAACATAATGTAAGCATTACTCCTTGTATTCTTCCGCGTTTGCTTGATTGTCATTGCATTTCGTTTCACGTGGAGCGGACGCCAAACTGTGACCAGTACAATCATGAGGATAGGTTTTATGCTGTGCTACACGCACATAGACTGTGCGATAATGCGGGACAACAGCTTCACCGACGCATTACACTTGGACAGCACTGTCCAGCCAGCGGTCCAACTAACCTGCAATGATGTGAGCAGTTGCAGTTCAGACGTAACAAGCGACGAGCAAAGAAACAATATAGCTTCCGAACGTCATTTAATTTTTAAAGAGAATGAAATAATATTCGGAGAACTCCAGCACGGAAAGCATAAAATGCACTCGTTCTCACCAGACGTAACATTATAATTACAAACAAGAGTGATGCAAGAGCATACTGCAGGGATTTCACCGTACTGTTGAATAATGTTGCCACTAAAGTTATTAATTACAGTCAGTCGTCTGGTAATCTCTTAGCTCCTTCCTTATCCGAATCCGAGAAATACATTTCAAATATGGAGCTGTCACCTGCTACGTTGATAACCAGCCTATCAGCAACAGAATTCACGAAGCCACCCAGGCGCCGCATTTTCTCCTCCTCTTTTATGACGAGCCGTTCTATATCCCGCAGCGTTCGGCAGTGACGTGTGAAAAAGCTTCGTGCATTAGTTCCAGTACGTCTGGCGGCTTAACAGTCTTGTTAACTTCTCGGGCCAAATCCCGCAACTTGGCTCCAGATCAATTCTGTTGGGTTTATATTGGAATGGTACAGCAGCAAACGTAAAAATGCAGCATTTGTATGATGTGTCCGATGCTGTGAAAATGATTCTTTTTTCATGTTTCTACGATGCTTATCTACCTCTGTGGTATAAAACGATGGACGTAGGATTTTTGATTTTCCATTTTTGCCTTAAAAATTGTTATGTTTTCGTAATTTAAGCAACTTTTATGAACAGTATTTCATAAAACATCGATAGTTAAGAATTTGTATTTGAAATGGAAACAGGAATTTCACGTCCAATATGTTATTAGAAACAAGAAGATGTGCATTATTCATAAAAAAATGATGATGTGTTTTATAATTACGAGATGTGGGTATTTCAAATTGAACGAGAAAAAAAATGTAACTGGTGAGATTCGAACCAACGAACCTTAAACTGTACTTGGATAACATTCCATGCGCTACACTTACATTATTGGTAAACGTATCAACTGTATTACACACACTCGCTGGGAAAACTTCAAAGCTGATTATCTCTGTAAATTTATGACAAACCTTAAGAACAGCCTATTTCTCGGCACTTTTTAACGGTTTTCCACACGCGTGTTTCACTACGGAACAGAGAGATGCCTCAGCCATTTCCATACTGCGCGTAAACAGCGCGACAAGCAGAGCACAACGCTGCAGAGGCTGTGACTGTACACGAAAAAAATGTATCAGATGGCTCTAAGCACTATGGGACTTAACATCTAAGGTCATCAGTCCCCTAGAACTTAGAACTACTTAAACCTAACTAACCAAAGGCCATCACACACAACCATGCCCGAGGCAGGATTCGAACCTGCGACCGTAGCAGCGTGCGCAGCTCGTGGTCGTGCGGTAGCGTTCTCGCTTCCCACGCCCGGGTTCGATTCCCGGCGGGGTCAGGGATTTTCTCTGCCTCGTGATGACTGGGTGTTGTGTGATGTCCTTATGTTAGTTAGGTTTAAGTAGTTCTAAGTTCTAGGAGACTGATGACCAAAGATGTTAAGTCCCATAGTGCTCAGAGCCATTTGAACCATTTGACCGTAGCAGCAGCGTGGTTCCGGACTGAAGCGCCTAGAACCGCTCGGCCACAAAGGCCGGCGACTGTACACGATTTTTGAAATAAAAGTAACGTAGCCAAAGCGCGATCAAGAAAAACGTTGATGTCTGTTACTGCATTTGAATATCTTTAAGTTTCATTTAACGTAACTTAGTAATAATATATCTAATACGTAAGTAGGACCTACTTCCAAAGAGCGCAACACCAGTGTACATGTGCTACGGCCTCTGACCAATAATCGCCATTGTATTTGTTTAGATCAGATTTATTCTTATATATTATACAATATATGTATTTTTTACTGTCATTTCTTGTTAACAGTATCAGCTTATTCACAAGAATTAGGAGCTTTCAGCCAGTTAATACTAAGCAGAAATCCAATCTCCATTTGGCTCGCACTTCCTTAACTCTTGTGCAGAGACTTGTGCAGTATACTGCGGCATCCATTTCCAGTGATCTGCCGTAAGAATTCAAAAGTCTTAGCAGTAATGCACGCGCTTTCAAATCGAAACTGAAGAGTTTCCTCATGGGTCACTCCTTCTATTCTGACGAGGACTTCGCCAGCCGCGGTGGCCGAGCGGTTCTAGGCGCTTCAGTCCGGATCCGCGCGACTGCTACGGTCGCAGGTTAGAATCCTGCCTCTGGCAGGGATGTGTGTGACGTCATTAAGTTACTTAGATTTAAGTAGTTTTCAGTTCTAGGGGACTGATGACCTCAGATGTTAAGTCCCGTAGTGCTCAGAGCCATTTGAACCATTTGAGCCTGTGGGGGACTTCCTTGATAAATTAAGCTTATATTGTTGACTGCGTTTACTTAAACTTATGACTTGACCTTATTTGGCCTCATAAACATTTTATTTTTTCTGTTATTACTTTTATAATGTAATTTCGTGTACTAACACGTCCCATGAAACTTGGAGATTTGCTCCTCAATTTGGTCCTATGGAAGTGGACGTGTAAATAAATAAAAATAATAAACATTGAGGACAGTTAGAGCTAATGATTTGGCCACCTATCGTACATTGATGGGATGGAATCGAGAGGTCAGTTCGTACACAAAACGTTGCGCTGGCGAAACTTTCGCAGTTATGGACTGCTACAGGGGCTTCCAACGACTCGCTGAGTCCGTGCCGCACCACGCCAGGCAGAAGGTGGTGCGACACGATACGAGGAGGTGTCTGGTGGCTTTCGTCACCGAGGTGTAGGCTTACACAAATATTTTGACGATGCTAATTGACATGCACTCTTTGAGTTTTGAAGGTAGAAGAGATAAAATATGAATAGTGAAAGGTTATTTACAAATTTTACAGGAACCAGACTGCGGTTGTGGGAGTTCAAGGAAGAGAAAGGAAAGTGTCCGTGTTGTGAGACATTCCGCGTGTTCAAAATGTTCAAATGTGTGTGAAATCTTATGGGACTTAACTGCGAAGGTCATCAGGCCCTAGCCGGCCGATGTGGCCGAGCGGTTCTAGTCGCTACAGTCTGGAACCGCGCGACCGCCACGGTCGCAGGTTCGAATCCTGCCTCGGGAATGGATGTGTGTGATGTCCTTAGGTTAGTTAGGTTTAAGTAGTTCTAAGTTCTAGAGGACTGATGACAGAAGTTAAGTCCCATAGTGCTCAGAGCAGTGTGCGATTTGCAGGGGGGGATGGGGGCATTTCCCCCCCTCTGCATCAGACCATCCCCTCCTCTGGTTTTAGTTTATGCATCCCAACCTGGGATGTTTATTTCCCACGCACTGGAGTAAAACTTTACATATAATTTAAATTTGTGGAGCCGAACACTGAAAGTTTTTAATATAGTCTTACTATTAATACTATTAATATGTTCGTTTATTAATTTTGAAAAAGTGTTATGTAGTAGGTAAGCATTTCAAAACATTTAGAACTAAATGACAAGACGACGCACGCCTCATTTCCGTAGCATGCCACAATTTTGCAAGACGTCGCCCCAGCGTAAACGAGACTTTCTAAGCCAGGTCTGTATTGTATGGTGGATGTGATGTGTTGCGTACGAAACTAAAACCTGCAATCAGATCCAAACGTCGTGGAAAACTGTGAAGAGGTGTCATCCTGCAGCAAGATAACGCTCGCCCACATTCTGCCAAACGGACAGCCGACGCAATAAAGGAGTTGAGTATCGAGGTGCTGGAACATCCACCATACAGTCCAGACCTGGCTCCAAGCGATTTTCACATGTTTGGACCCTTCACGGAAGCACTACAGGGAAGGAGATTTGAAAGTGATGAAGACGTCTTTGCTGCGGTGCAAAATTGGTTATAGATGCAACCGATGAACGTATTTTCTGATGAAATAAAAAAACTCGTAAAACGTCGGGAAAACTGCATTGAAGTCCAGGGATGTTAGGTAGAAAAATAACGCATGTTTCAGTTTTCTATCATCAGAATAAGTACAGCTTTTCACAAATGTGCCTTTGCTTTTTGAATTCCTCTCGTATACCTGTATGTAGATGATTTTGGAAATAAGCTTCACCTATAATGTACTTTTAAAGATATAACAAGGGATGGCTTTTCTGATGGTGCATACGCGTGAATAGTGAGTTTCGGCATTAACATCTATTTATAAATAACTGTTTAACCATGGGTAACGCCACGGTCAAAGCTAGTAACATATACAGGGTGTCCCAGCTATCTTGTCCACCCAAAATATCTCTGGAACAATAACAGCTATTGGAAAACGACTTTCACCGGTATCAATGTAGGGCTGGGGCCCATGAATGTACATATTTGGAAACATTCTAAAACGAAAGCATATGTGTTTTTTATCACAAACTTATGTTTTTTTTTAAATGGACCTCCTATATTTTTTCTTCAGCAATCCATAGCATGACAAAGCACATACACAATGGCGTCGATTGCATCGCAATATTCCCATTACATCCCGAGATATTGAGACGCGAAGTTGACGCTTGAAACACCCGACATGCGCTGCTAGCGCACGTCCTGAGGCTCAGGCGTGAACCCCATGCTGCCCGTAATCGCGATGTGATTGACATGCGTAATCACACCTCCATACTTATCAAGAGGTGCGAAACGAATAATACGGTCTGCTGCGATTACGGGCAGCATGGGGTTCACGCCTGAGCCTCAGGACGTGCGCTAGCAGCGCATGTCGGCTGTTTCAAGCGTCAACTTCGGGTCTTAATATCTCGGGATGTAATGGGAATATTGCGATGCAATCAACGCCATTGTGTATGTGCTTTGTCATGCTATGGATTGCTTAAGAAAAAAATATAGAAGGTCCATTTAAAAAAACATAAGTTTGTGATAAAAAACACATATTCTTTCGTTTTAGAGTGTTTCCAAATATGTACATTCATGGGCCCCAGCCCTACATTGATACCGGTGAAAGTCGTTTTCCAATAGCTGTTATTGTTCCAGAGATATTTTGGGTGGACAAGATAGCTGGGACACCCTGTATAATTGTACTAACCCCCTAAGACTCCCCCCCCCCCCACACTGATAAAAGCACAAATCGCACACTGGCTCAGAGCTATTTGGAGCATCAGTCCCTAAGCTTACACACTGCTTAAAATAAATTATCCTAAGGACAAACACACACACCCATGCCCGCGGGAGGACTCGAACCTCCGCCGGGACCAGCCGTACAGTCCATGATTGCAGCGCCCCAGACCGCTCGGCTAATCCCGCGCGGCCACTGCGCGTGACGTCGGACATGTGGGGAAGATATGGTTGTCGGTGGGCGGGGGCCCGGGGCAGAGGGGAGGCTGCGGAAGGTCCAGCCGGGGGGCGGCGGTGCGTCCGAGAGGCCGGCCGCGGATAAAAGGCGGGACCCGCCAGCGGCCGCCACTGCAGCGGCTGGTGCGACGTGGGACGGAGTGGCCGTGGCTGGTGAGTCCCTGCGCTTTCCTTCCGTCAGTGCGCCGTATGCTGCGTCTGTCACCCCACTCACCTTGACAGTCCCTCGTTCTCTGTGTCACCCACACCTGATGGCTGCGAATCCAGGAAACCAAAGAAAAAAAACCTATTTTCTTTTCTCTTTTTCTCGACTTTCCCACACGAGCCGCAGCACTACAGCTATTCTGATGCATCCTGCATCGGTACGAGTCAGTTACGCCACTTAAGCACGCTACTGCTGCTCAAAGCGTAACTTAACGCGACCCGGTCTGGCCGAATTTCCTTTGGCTGTCCATACTAACGTCGGACTTTTCTCAAAACCTACTTGTCCGAATCCACCCAAATTTGCATGTTTTATGTGTATTACATACAGGGGATAGGCATGTGAACACCTGTACATACTTGGGAATGATTTATTAGTAAGTGGTTGGACCCCAATTTGCCCGTAATACAGCTATGATTATTCTTGGAATACCGGCATATAATGATTGTATAGTGTCCAGTGCAATGCTATGCCACTCTTCGATCAGTACCTCTCTTAACTCCTGTAGTGACGAGGGAGGCGCAAATCTGCTCCGGAGTCTGGCCATCATTACCGCCCACAAGAGTTCGATAATGTTCAAGTTCGGGGACTGTGCTGGCCAGGGAAGACGCTGCAGTTCAGCTGCATGCTCCTCATACCACGACTGTACTGTCCTGGCTGTGTGAATGGGTGCGTTATCGTCCTGAAATACGGCATCACTGTTTGGATCATGGGATGCACGTCATCACGTAAAATGTTCACATAATCTTTGGCTGTAACACGGCTTTTGAGAGTAATGATGGGACCAGCAAAATACTGTGATATGGCTGCCCACACCATCACACTTCCACCTCCATGCTTAACCGCTGGAATGAAGCAATCAGGATTCTGGGCTTCATTTGGCGTAAACCCCTCCCGATGCTGGAAATAAAGAGAACGCTGACTCGTCGGACCACATGACGTGTTTCCACTGATCAGCCGTCCACGATTTACGCTCCCGGCACCATGTTTTACGCTTCTTTGCGTTGGTTGTCGCCACTAATGGTTTCGGTATAGCAGCTCGTCCACGAATATTCGCTTTATGGAGTTCTCAGTGGACAGTATCGATAGATACGGGGTGTCGAATATGGCTATTGAGCTCTGCAGTCACTTTAGCCGCCGTAGTTTAGTGCTGTTTTTACACAATTCGTGTGATTGGACTTGGTGACAAGAAATTCTAGTCTTCGAGACTCGATATGTATTAAGTACAAATATGCACACGATGGCATGTAGATGTGCCCAGATGGACACATCACCAAACCAATCGCTTCCCAACGTAATTAGACACTGAAACAGAGAATATTTCTGGAGATATCATTAGTAACAGCATCTCTGTTGGCGACTATAAAACAAATAGTTAAATGCATCTGAATACTATAACAATTATTTGTAGTAGCATAAGTACAGAAAAATGCCGCTGTTACAAGCAAGCACACCCCCATCCCTCGCTCCCTTTCGGCGAATCATCAGCTCGTAATGTCACATACAACAGTTCCACTTGAAAAATATAAAAATAAACCCAAGTTGATATCAATATGACAGCAACTCATATGGCTATGAGAAAAGACTATGTGTCATTTAGACAACACTTTTCCACAATTAATTTGGCGTAAGCAAGAATTAGTGTCTTAAACAGTTTCAGATATTGCTTAGCTGAATTAGGCAGTGTCTATTGGGCAGAACAATGTGATGTATATCTTGTAAGAAACTGAATCATTAATAGTGTGAAATATTAATCTACACTAGCTAATTTACATTAAATCTTGCTGACTAAAAATTACTTGTAACTATATTTGTCACAGGTTGTTCTGCAGGGTATAAATTTTTTGAAGGTATTTCGAGGAAGAAGTTGTTTACCTGGCCTGATAACTTCTTCCTGGCATTATGTGCGGCAGAAGCGTTTGGTGGTTCATCTGCATTTTTGTGACGATAGTCACAGATACCAGCCTCAGTGACCCGGCCTCCAATACAGGTGAAATATTTGTTCTTTTTTCAGATCGTGTAAGTTCGGGTAGAATTATGAATAACAATTTTGTATTAACTGTGTTCAGTTATTTAACTAAGGTATCCACCAATTCCATTTGCAGGATCTGATTCTGAAGTCGCAGACAATCGTTTAAGAACCGACAAGGAAGGTGAGTATTTTTTCCCATTATTCAAATGGCTCTGAGCACTATGGGACTTAACATCTATGGCCATCAGTCCCCTAGAACTTAGAACTACTTAAACCTAACTAACCTAAGGACAGCACACAACACCCAGTCATCACGAGGCAGGGAAAATCCCTGACCCCGCCGGGAATCGAACCCGGGAACCCAGGCGCGGGAAGCGAGAACGCTACCGCACGACCATTTCCCATTATTCCCGAACACTTTTCATGGTTCAAGAACTTCATCTGATGCCAGTTTATCTCTTTGTGGTACTCTTATTTAGTGATTAAGAACTGCTTTGAGTCACAGCGTTATCATGTGAGTCTATTGCCACAGTACTCATAATCACCAACATTCATAACTTTTGCTTTTGGTATTATAGTTTGCTATTTGGAATGTTATTTATTTATCTGTCGTATATATGTTCTATAAATCCTTACAGTGACACCGTAGCCTGGCTGAGGAAAGCATCAGTTCTATTTTCACGAAATGTTTCAGTAACGTAACGCATCATTAGGCATCTCAAGTAGAAGAAATGTTGTGTTGTGCTCAATGTCATGCATCGATTTTTTGAGATACACTGACGCTGTAATGTTCACCTTAGAAACGCTAGAACAAAAGGTGACACAAAACTGCTAAATTCGATTAACTCGGATGGTTATTTACTGATATTTGCATATATAATCCTACTTCCGGTATTTCCTTGATATCTTTTAAGTGAGATATGCCAGATAAACTTGCCTTTAAAACATAGGTCCAGAAACATCACCTTTTTCTTGTTGATTGTACCAGAACTTCTGCTTGTGTCGTGATATAGCATGTATTTTGTTATGTTGCATGCCGCGTGAAACGTATTTTGTGCTGCAGCATCAGCTGTAACCAACATTTGTACTTTATACCTTTCTAGCAGTGGTGTCCTCGTTCAAAGAATCGGTAATCCCGAATTTAAATGTAAATCAATCTGTATAAACGTACATTTTTGTGAATTTTCGGAAGCTACGAATGTTTTGCATAATAAATTTCGAAAAAATTCGGCGTTTGTGACGTAGTTACTCTGGAAAAAACTGTAACTAATAGACCGTGTTGCACTCAGCTCTCCCCTTCAAGAGGAATGTATGCTGTCTACATTTATCGCAAATTAACGTTATTTTTGAGGTTGACAGCGATCAAAATCTCAAAAATTTTAAATAAAATCAGGAAAGGTTATCCCAGGTGTTTCTGCGGCGTTAACGTAAATCTCGTTTTGCGCTCTGATTGCTTCAGTTCTTACTGGGAATTAGCAGTAGTGTCAGCTGCACTGATTGAGAAATTAAAAAAGAATCAAAAGGCTTATTTTAGTGTATCCTTTTTTACTATTACGTAAAACATTACACTAGCCCACTCTTAACGTGGTTCTTGAACACGGGATGAGGTAGTTAACGTTTGTAAGCAGATGGAATTCGCTCTGACTACTGTTAAGTGACTGGAAGCTGCAGGAACATTATACCCATCCTCCTAACGAACAAGGTCGAGACGTTTTCCACTGACACCGAAAACGAGCCAGTGAGACAGACTCACGTCTTCAGAAAGTCCTGTGTCCCATGTCAAGAGGAGGCAAATGCAAAAGGGCTGAGTCCATTAACCACTGGCATTTGACACATGTGATGAATAACAGTAACCCCTTAGAGAACTGCAACAACGGATGGAAAGGAACGCCTCGTTGTTTGTTGGTTGCTTGGTTGATTTAGGGGAGGGGACAAGACAGCAGAGGTCACTAGTTCCATCGGATTAGGAAATGACGGGGAAGGGGATTAGGAAATGACGGGGAAGGAAGTCGGCCATGTCCTTTCAAAGGAACCATCCCAGTCGCACCAGCCTACGAGAAGCTACTAGAAGTGATCTACAAAACTACCTCCAATATCCTTAATAACCATTTGTTGTAGGACCTTAGATAATGTTATGAGCATGAACTTAGTGAGATATCTCTAATGTGAACGACTGACCTCCTCCATGTCTTCTAGCAAGGATTTCAGAAACACCGATCATGTAAAACCCAGCTCGCACTTTTCTCACACAACATTCTGAAACCACTGATGTTAAAAATTTACTGTTTTCTGTATCATCAATTTTAGGATATACACATAGAAGACAAAAGTCATGGGATACCCCTAATATAAATATCAGACCTCCTTTTGCACCGCGTAGTGCCACAATTCGACATGGAATGTACTCAACAAGTTGTTGGAAGTACTTTGCAGAAAAATTGGGCCATACGGCCTCTATCACCAACAGTAATTGTGGAAGTATTGTTGATGCAGCATTTTGTGCACAAACTGCCCTCTCGATTACCTCCAATAAATGTTTGGTGGGACTCATGTCAGGCCACCAGATTTTACTGTGCCCTCTTGACAACTTGGGTCTCTGACTTCATGGGATCTGCACCACATTCGAAATCTATCATCGGCTCTTATCAACTGAAATCTGGACTGATCTGACCAGACTACAGTTTTCCATGGGTCTAGTGTCCAATGGATATGGTCAGGAGCGCAGGAGAGGTGCTTCAATCGATGCTGTGCTGTTAGCAAAGTCACTCATGTCTGTCGTCTGCTGCCATAGCCCATTAACGCCAAATTTGGCTGCACCATCCTAAGGGATTTTCGTCATATGTCCCACACAGATTTCTGCTGTTATTTACGTAGTGTTGCTCGTCTTATAGCACTACAACTCTACACCAACGGTCTTGGTCGTTACGTGAAGGCCGTCAGCCACTGCGATTACCTTGGTTAGAGATAATGCCAAAACTGTAGTATTCTTGGTACAGTCTTCACACTGTGGATCTAGGAATATTGAATCCCATAACGGTTTCAGAAATGGAATGCACCATGTGTCTAGCTCCAACTTCCATTTCGCCTTCAAAGCCTGTTAATTCTGGATGTGCAGCCATAATCACCTTTAAACATAAAAGACCTGAGTACAAATGACAGTTACACTATGGACCGAAACTATCCAGACATTTGGCTGAAAATGATTTACAAGTTCGTGGCGCTCTTCATTCGTAATGCTGGAATTCAATGTGGTGTAGTCCCACCCTTAGCCTTGATGACTGCTTCCACTCTCGAAGGCATACGTACAATCAGGTGCTGGAAGGTTTCTTGGGGAATGGCAGCCCATTCTTCACGGAGCGCTGCACTGAGGAGAGGCATTGATGTCGGTCGGTGAGGCCTGGCACGAAGTCGACGTTCCAAACCATCCCAAAGGTGTTTCTATAGGTATCAAGTCAGGACTCTGTGAGGGCCAGTCCATTATAGGGATGTTACTGTCGTGCAATCACTCCGCCATAGGCTGTGGGTTATGAACAGGTGCTAGATAGTGTTGAAAGATGCAATTGCAATCGCCATCCCTGAAGTGCCCTTTAACAGAGGAAGCAAGAAAGTGCTTAAAACATCAGTGTAGACCTGTGCTGTCTTAGTGCCATGCAAAGCCACAAGGGGTGCAAGCCCCCTCCATGGAAAACAGCACTACACTACACAGCAAAGCTTCTGAATTTTGCTGTTGGCACTACACTGCTGGCAGATGACGTTCACCACCCATTCGCCATACCCACACCCTGCCATCAGTTCGCCACGTTATGTACTGTGATTCGTCACTCCACACAACGTTTTTCCACTGTTCAATCGTCAAATGTTTACGCTCCTTACACCAAGCGAGACGTCGTTAGGCATTTACCGGCGTGATGTGTGGCTTATGAACAGCCGCTCGACCATGGAATCAAAATTTTCCCACCTCTTGCCTAACTCTCATAGTACTGCAGTGGATCCTGATGCAGTCTGGAATTCCCATGTGATGGTACGGATAGATGTCTGCTCCTTCAACTGCCGGCAGTCTCGGTCAGTCAACAGACGAGGCCGGCCTGTACGCTTTTGTGCTGTACGTGTCCCTTCACGTTTCCAGTTCACTATCACGTAGGAAACAGTGGACCTAGGGACGTTTAGGAGTGTGGAAATCTTGCATACAGTCGTATAACACAAGTGACACCCAATCACCCGACCACATTCGAAGTCTATGAGTTCCGCAGAGCGTCCCAGTCTGCTCTCACGATGTCTAACGATTGCTGAGGTCACTGATATGGAGGATCTGCCAGTAGGTAGCAGCACAATGCACCTAGTACGATAAATGTATGTTTTTGGGGCTGTCTCGATACTTTTGATCACATAGTGTACGTTAATGCACTGTTCTTTTATACCTTGCGTTTGAGACACTATCGTTAACTGTATATGACCATGCCTCTACCCCATGACTTTTGTCTAGACGCAAAGGGCTGCATAGTGACTCTAGTAACACTATGCTTTCGAATCGTTGACAGTGGAACCAGTTCAGAGGGTTAAGGAGACCGCAGCTGTGGATCTGGCCGCCCTTCTGGACGCTGGGGACAGCGCAGTGGTAACGTTGGTGGCAGGCGACACACGTCTGGTGGCGCACAGGGCCGTCCTGATTGCCAGGAGCACTGTGTTCGCCGCCATGTTGCGCAACAACACTCTGGAGGCCAGCAGCGGCCACGTTGCCATCTCAGACGTGGAGGGTCCAGTGCTGCGCCACCTGCTGGCCTACATGTATACACTCCAGGCCCCCCAGCTGCACAGCATGGCCCCGCAGCTGCTGGCCGCTGCTGAAAGATATGGACTGTCCGCCCTGAAGGCAGAGTGTGAGCAGCTGGTAGCTGCACGAGTGTCTGGGGGGAGTGCTGCGGCCACAGCCGTCCTCGAAGTCAGGCGCTCCTCTAACAGCCTGAGGCAGGCCGTGGTTGACTTCATAAAGGCTCACCTGCTCCACGTGATGGGACAGACCCTGCACAGCCAGCGTGAAGATCAGGTGGAAGTGAGCAGCCCGCTGTCTGTTCCACCAGCAAAAGCCAGGTAAGTGTGACACAACTCACTTGTACATACTGTCGAATTCTACATATACAAGGTGATTATAAACTTTCAAAACGCTGTAGAAATAACGTCAAATTGCAACAGAATATTATAGGACAAGGGGCATAGCGTGTGGCAGAAAAAAAATATTGTGAAAATTGATCAATACATAGCGCTTTATGTGTGGGAATACGCCAGTGCCGGCCGCAGTGGCCGAGCGGTCCTAGGCGCTTCAGTCCGGAACCGTGCGACTGCTACGGTAGCAGGTTCGAATCCTGCCTCGGGCATGGACGTTTGTGATATCCCTAGGTTAGTTAGGTTTAAGTAGTTCTAGGGGACTGATGACCTCAGAGGTTAAGTCCCATAGTGTTCAGAGCCATTTGAATACGTCAGTGAAAACACTTGTCATGCACCTGACCCACTGAAGTTGGCATAAACACGCTGAGTATACATCTTTTTCTCCTTTCGCGTCTATGATGTTCGGAATGACTGTCTCAATGCAGGATCACGCTCTGCTTGTAAAGCTGTATTACACAAATGGTGACTGTGCACACGTCACTCTGCAGAAGTTATGGACATTGAAGGGTTTGAAAAAAAGACTGCCATGGGTCTGTAGAAAATTATTCGGAAATTCTAAAGGACGGGATCTTTTGGTGTGCAACCTGGTAGGAGGAGGAAACGAACTGATTCGACGTCAGTAGAAGCAGTGGCCACAGCAATGTGGGAGGAGACGAGTGGTGGTGTGCAAACATTGGACATACCCATGAGCATGGTGCATAAAATCCTATGAAACATCCTTCTTTGCAATCCATTAAAAATTACCCATGTGCACGAGTTGCTTCCTGTTGACCTGCCAGTACGAGAGACCTTGGCTTTAGAATATCTTGAGGCATGGAAATGGACAATGATTGGCTGTGGACAGACGAAGCCCACTTCCATCTGACAGGATATGTCAATACACATAATTGTCGAATATCGGCAACGGAAAATCCACACACACAATCAACCAGTACCACTACTTCACCCTGAAAATGTCACTGTGCGGTGTGGGTTTATGGCATAATTTATCATAGGTCAATATTCTTTCGAAGAGGCAGGTGTTTCCATTCCTGTTACCTGTACCATACTGCTAAGCATTATGAGCGTCTTTCGCGTTACCACGTCATTCCAGCTCTGCAAGAGCGTGGATGGAGATCATTTTTATGCAAGATGGAGCACCTCCACACATTGCAAATCCAGTTAAGCAGCTGCTGAAGCGCCATTTCGGAAATGCTAGAATTATCAGTCCCCATTTCCCTACAGCCTGGCCATCCCGATCACCTGCTATTAATCCGTGTGACTTCTGGCTGTGGGGTTACCTGAAAGATGTTGTGTTCAGTGTTCCGATTGCAAACTTAGCTGCATTGAAGGCGCGCATTGCACAACGCATTCTGAATGTAACCCTGGAAACACTTCTATCAGTTGTGGAACATGCTGTTTCTCGATTTCAACATGTTGCAGGAAACGGTGGACAGCATATTGAGCATGTGTTGCGCCAGTCACACGGATCTTAATAATCCGATATGATTTTGATTAATGCTTTTTATGCGGTTTTTGGCATCAGGACAAAACCCAATGTGATTGATGCTTTTCATGCGCTTTTGTCCTCAGGATTATTAAAAACCTATGTGATTGATACTTTTTATGCGGTTTTTGGCCTCATGATGGTTGAAAACCGATTTTTTCCATCCGATATGATATGACATGACATGGCCACGGTGAATAACTGTATTACACCTGTACACCCATGCAGACTGATTAGTGCAGTCTGTTTATCGTCAAATGTACACCTCAGGCATTGTTGTATGATTCACTTGTCATTTGCAGTTGACCACTATTAAATTATGATGCTTACAGCGCCATCTCTTGCTACATTTTTTAACTATTTATTTTTCTTCTGCCATACGTTTTCCCCCTTCTCCGATAATATTCTGTTACAATTTTACATCATTCTGACTAGTCGTGTTATTTCTACAGCGGTTTGAAAGTTTGACTTTAATTAGAATCGCTCTGTATCTTCGCAAGCCAACAATCTTTGCCTCTGCGTTTCCTTAGATTCGTCTGTGCTGTAAAATAGAGCATTTTCTGTTAGCTCATAAAGCTGTCGTTGACTTGTCATGAGAGGTACATGGAATCTCTAAATTGAACTATGTCTATTAGCGCACAGACTGGCTAACAAAATTCATGGAAAAGTCAAGATTTCGTAGCTTCACAAACTGAGTTGACTTGATGTTATTAGATCTGTTAAACTGCTTAAGCGAAAAAGCTCTTAATTTGGTTCTGACATCAATCCTCCGAACAAAAGGTTCACTGCCTATGAAGAAAACAGCAGCCATTCTAGTGGTGGACACAGTGATGTTCTGCTCAGAAAAAAAAGCAGAAAGCAGGCTTTATTGTATGTGCTTGTGCTGTTGAGGCCACTGTAAAGATGTTTATGCAGAGCAGCATTTATTGTTTGCTTTCTTTTCTGTTACTAGCAGTGAGCTCTGCATAAAGGGAATATATCGGTCTCTCGTTCTATACCTGCACCAAGAACGCTGCAGTATGCTGCTGTGTGGTTGAAGGATGGTAGCCACGTATTTAAAATTTCTCATTTCTTGTGCTGTCATTCTCTAAATGTTGACCTATGCAAACGTTAGCTGTCGTAAGGCCAAAGGTCAGAGTAATTGCAATTCCCACATTAGCACTACTGTTTGATGCGCAATGTATACCTTTTCTCTTTCTAGGTACATGTGTACAATCTCCATAATAGGATCCACTTATTCTCTCCAAACGGTGCAGGGGAATTGGAATTTTTATGGAGTATACTGGTCCTCAAAAATAAGATTTTGGTTCTCCATGAGAGCAGGTATGGAAGTCTCTATTACAGAAAGTCTCATAAGTACATGGGCAGGATGGGTTAGCTGGTTACTCCACATACAACACCTGACAAGACAACGAGCCAGACTGCACAAGAGCAGAGCAACTTAGGGTGGTTCCAGATGGTGCTGGCCCTTCCATTCACCTTTCTTGTCAGTTGATTCTCATGATATGTAGAGGACTTTAGTCCACTCCTTTCTATAACTCAAACAGGGAGGTATTTCTTGGACAAGGGCGCTGTACTTACTTCTTAGAAGAGCCACGGTCAAATCTCATCTTGGTTGTCTTGCATGTAGCTATCCATAGCGATACTAAATGCTGTCTAGTGAATTCCAGTGCTTCATTCTACCAGGAGTTCACTAGTCCATCCACTGCAGTTACTGATCAGTCTGTAGCATCCTCAAAATTGATATGACCTCCAGATAGAACTGTCCTCAGTTAAATACAGTACAAGTCCTCCTTACATGTCTAGTGTGTAGTATTACTCATAACTTTCCTTTAATATTCAGCTATATTTAAATGTTTATACAGCTCTTAACCGACTGTCTGATAAACTAGAATTCCTGCCTTCGAGATAATGTTGTCTGCATTGTCTGACTTATTTCTCATTTAGTTGTATCTTGTCTCGTAAACCACTAAAAGCTTATCTCTTCTGTTCATTGTAATGTAACACGAAAACGAATATTTGAAACAAACAGCAGTCTTTTCAAGGTATCCTACGATAATACATATATTTAAACGTAATTCTATCTGCAATACTCAAATGTATATTTCGTAAATGTTCTTGATAATCTAAATCGGATAATGTTATAATTCCCACCCATTATCTTCTTCATTGCCACATGTTACTATATAGTATATGGTAATTGTATGTTTTCCTATCAAAACATCAACTTCAAAGATAGTCTTTCATTCACATCACCTGTATGTCTACAAAGACGTTTATTTTATGTCAGTGATAAATTCGTAGACAAGTTTGCTAGATTAAATAACCGGAACACACATTAACACGAAACCACAAGAAAACTGTCGAATATGGTAATTACAATACATTGAACAAAATACTCATTTGACTACATCTCCTCGATCATTGGCTGCATTCGTAAATTCCATGCCTAGTTTCACTCCTACCACAGTTGTTTTAATTTGTCAACACATTACACACAAATTTCTGTGAAGACACTAACTTTGCTCTGCTCCTTTCTGAAAACATTCCAACTATGTTTCTGGATTGCACTGAGATAATAAATTACTGTAATATATTTCATAATGTGTTATCCTAAACACAGCAGTAAACTTAAATTACTAACCACAGGTATATAATTATTACACACACACACACACACACACACACACACACAGTTCAGTTTTCAGACATTTCCTTGTACTGTCTTCTCGTTTCTGGCCAAAATCACATTTGTCTTTAATAAATTTCTATATGCAATCATAAATTCTTGATTATTTACAAAAAAATATACTTTTTCAACTGAATTATGCAGTCTCTTTACTACTATTTTCAATGACTTATCGAAGATTTTATTCTAACAAGAACAATAGTCCCTACAACTTATACAATGAGTTTTGTATTAATTTTTATATTCTAATGAAGTGTGGGAAATGGGCAAATGGGGTCTGGTTTAGCAAAGAAATTGTTCGTTTCCTATGACAATCAGGATAATTAAGTAAACTATTAAGCGAACTGGGGAATACTTTATTCTGAATTTTCATAGCCTAGTTTCGCCCTGAATAATCTGTCAAAGCTGGACAATTGGGGTATCAAATATACCACCGTTACGTGCAGTTTTGCAAAAAAAGATGAATTTACTTAAAGAAAAAAATCAGGACAGTTAAGAAAAACTTAATTAATCATTTCAAGGGAAACTGAAATATTTCATTAATAATGCTACTAGCTATGTAAATAAAGTGTCAAAAGCTTAATCCCTTCAAGTCCTAACATTTTCCACAAATATAGTTAATTGTTGTGCTATTTGACTATTAAAAAGGCTTCCTTCGAATCAAGTTATACATTTAGGGTCTTTCGAGGACATCAGAGGCTAGGAACGTAAGTGAGATATCACAAACTTCATCTATTCAAAGTATAGCTACTTCGTGCATAAAAAGTAGCACTGATGTAGTATTTAACTGTCAAAATGGATGACTTCTAAGCAAGTATTAAATTCAGGACACTTTGAGAACCGAAGACCCTAGGAGAAAGGGAATTCATGTTGAGTGGTCTGGGTGGTCAAATCATTTGCTCAAGTTATCCAGGGTGTTCTTCAAACTAGTCGAGAACAGTTATGACCCAATAACATCATATCATTGATTGGGACCATGAAGTCCAAGTAGCTGAACACGACCATTTACAGTCAACGTTCAGTTGGACCAGAAAGGCCAGTCCGTTCCACGTAAAAACCGCCCACACCAATATGAAGCCACCACCAGCTTGCAGTGACTTGTTGAGAACTTGGCTCCATAGCTCCATGAGGCCTGCGCCACACTCAAACTTTACTATGAGCTCTTACCCACTGAAATCGGAACTCATCTGACTGGGGGGCGGTTTTCCAGTCGTCTGGAGTCCAACTGATATGGTAATGAGCCCAGGAGAGACCCTTCAGCTAACGTGCTGTTATCAAAGGCACCCATGTCGGTCGTCTGCTGCCACAGCCCATTAATGCCAGATCCCTTGACCTAGGTTTCGATGTTTCTAAAAATATCGTCTTCAGAAGGAATGGGTCCTGTTACATCACATGATGGAAGATATTTTTAGAAATATGGGAACCCAGGTAAAAGGCTAACAAACCTTTGTTTTGCAACTGGTTGGCTGATTTTTTCAACCTGTGTCCAGATTTTCACAGTTGCTGTTTCAGACCCATGTTAAGATTTTGAAATGTCTCATGTCACCACAGTCCTGTTGGATACGTTTGTCGCAAATCCAACATTGGTTTCTGCAGCTATTTCAAGCTGTAATCCTTGTCTGTTAGCACTGACAAATCTTCTGAACTGCTGCTGCTTTCGGTCGTTAAGTGAAGGTTGTCAGCCACTGCATAGTCCCTGGTGAGAGATAATGCCTGAAATGTGGCATCCAGGGCACACTCTTGACACTGTACATCCCAGAATACTGAATTTCCTAATGATTTACAGAATGGTATATCTCGTGCATGTTGAACCAACTGCCATTTCGCGTTCAAAGTATGTTAATTGTCAACAGAGGAGTGTTCAAGTTGGTGGAGGCTCTGTAATGGTGTGTAGCTGGAGTGATATGGGACCCCTGATAAGTCTAGATACGACTCTAACAGGTGAAACACACGTAAACATCCTGTCTGATCATCTGCATCCATTCATGTCCATCGTGCATTCCGACGCACTTGAGCAATTCCAGCAGGACAATGTACACCCCACACATCCAGCACTGCTATAGAGTGGCTCCAGGAGTACACTTCTAATGGCCATCAATCTCCCCAGACATGAACATTACTGAGCATATCTGGGTTGCCTTGCACCATGCTGTTGAGAAGAGATCTCCACCCCCTCGTACTCTTAGGAATTTATGGACATCCCTGCAGGATTCATGGTGTCAGTTCCCTCCAAAACTACTTCATACATTAGTCGAGTCCATCCCACATCATGATGGGGCACTTCCGCATGCTCGCCAGGGCCCTATACTATATTAGGCAAGTGCACCAGTTTCTTTGGCTCTTCTCTCTCTCTGTGTGTGTGTGTGTGTGTGTGTGTGTGTGTGTGTGTGTGTGTGTATGTGTGTGCGCGCGCGCGTGCGAGAAGCTGTGTGTGAACTGATTGATTTAGTGACTGGTTATTCATGTTAGCGAATCCGCTACTTTCTTTGGCAGCGTGTGTTCTGTTGTCAGTGTGTGGACAGACCCTCAGCAATATTGTCCACTGTAAGCTGTCCTCTGGCCTCCACGTGAACACACTTTGCCATGTAGTGTCTCTGTGTGCAGCTCGCCAGTTACTGCAGGCAGCCGGACGACCCCCTCCACTCAGCCACTCAGTGACCACAGCTGGAGTCGCGACGCAGCTCCACCGACCACCATGTCTACCCACAACACTCCCCCACCTGACTGCGTTGCCATCAATCTCCTGAGGTGAGTTGCGCCACTACACGTGTCTCTCTTCCACATTCAAAACACACGTTATTTGGGATTTCACAAAGTTTTATAGTCATGAAACCGAATGTCACTTTACCATGAAAATCGGATGTATATAGCACGCAAAAATAAAATTTTCGACTAATTTTTGAACACACCTGGTGCATGGGTACAATCTTCAAAATGTGTTGCGAATTGAGTTAGTAATAGAGACGCAACATTAAAACGTCATGCCGGGAGTGGTAGATTTTTGCGTATGCCAGTATTTATAACATCTATCCTGAACTATGTGTCTTCATCTTATATTTGTATGTATTTTAAATGTGTATGTTTGTTCAACATCACATTATAAACTACTGGAGTGATTTCAAGCACATGTAACACATCCTGTCTGGAATGAAACAGTGCGGAGGTAACATACATCTAAATTTCGAAGGGGTGAGGATGAGAAAGTTATATACACTACTGGCCATTAAAATTGCTTCACCAAGAAGAAATGCAGATGATAAACGGGTATGCATTGGACAAATATATTATACTAGAACTGACATGTGATTACATTTTCACGCAATTTGGGTGCATAGATCCTGAGAAATCAGCACCCAGAACAACCACCTCTGGCCATAATAACGGCCTTGATATGCCTGAACATTGAGTCAAACAGAGCTTGGATGGCGTGTTCAGGTACAGCTGCCCATGCAGCTTCAACACGATACCACAGTGGCTCGGCCACCATTGACCAGACGTTTTCAATTGGTGAGAGATCTGGAGAATGTGCTGGCCAGGGCAGCAGTCGAACATTTTCTGTATCCAGAAAGGCCCGTGCACGACTTGCAACATGCGGCCGTGGATTATCCTGCTGAAATGTAGGGTTTCACAGGAATCGAATGGAGGGTAGAGCCACAGGTCGTAACATATCTGATATGTAACGTCCACCGTTCAAAGTGCCGTCAATGCGAACAAGAAGTGACCGTGACGTGTAACCAATGGCACCCCATACCATCATGCCGGGTTATACACCAGTATGGTGATGACGAATACACCCTTCCAACGTGCGTTCACTGTGATGTCGCCAAACACGGATGCGACCATCACAATGCTGTAAACAGAACCTAGATTCATCTGAAAAAATGACGTTGTGCCATTCGTGGACCCAGGTTCGTCGTCCAGTACAGCATCGCAGGCGCTCCTGTGTGTGATGCAGCGTCAAGGGTAACCGCATCGACGGTCTCCGAGCTGGTCCGTGCTGCTGCTAACGTCGTCAACTGTTCATGCAGATGGTGGTTGTCTTGCAAACGTCATCACCTGTTGACTCAGGGATCGAGACGTGGCTGCAGGATCCGTTACAGCCATGCGGATAACATGTCTGTCATCTCGACTGCTAGTGATACTAGGCCGTTGGGATCCAGCACGACGTTCTGTATTATCCTCCTGAAACCACCGATTCCATATTCTGTTAAAAGTCATTGGATCTCAACCAACGCGAGCAGCAATGTCACGATATGATAAACCGCAATCGCGATAGGCTACAATCCTACCTTTATCAAAGTTGGAAACGTGATGGCACGCATTTCTCCTCCTTACACGAGGCATCACAACAACGTTTCGCCAGGCAACGCCGGTCAACTGCTGTTTGTGTATGAGAAATCAGTTGGAAACTTTCCTCATGTCAGCTCGTTGTAGGTGTCGCCCTATCGCCAACCTTGTGTGAATGCTCTGAAAAGCTAATCATTTGCATATCACAGCATCTTCTTCCTGTCGGCTAAATTTCGCGCCTGTAGCACATCATCTTCGTGGTGTAGCAATTTTAATGGCCAGTAGTGTAAGTACATCGCCATGTATGCATATACCCAACTTGTATTCAACCAGTATTTGAGACTGAGAGCACTTAGTGACTCGCAACTGACCCCTACAAAATGATGGAAGGATATTTCAGTGTTATTCCAAATTACGATGTAATGTACCTTGGGACATGCATTCATGTCTGGAAGAATATGACATTGTAATTCGGAATAACGCCATCATTGCAATATCGTATTTATTCCTCGACACCGGGCAAACGACTTTCAAATAAAATGTCTCCCCTGTATGGGAATATACATAATGTATGTACAGTTTGTAGGCACATGGTGGGTGGCATATGGAACTTTGTGCCTGGCCATTAGTCGTGCTCAGAGAGCCTAATGGCATGAGGGCACAGTAGCCGAGCGTGTTCGGTCATAGGGTTAGCTGCCCTCTGTAATAAAAAAAAACTGAGAAAATGGATCAATGATGAACTTGAACAAGCGACGTGGGACGTCCGCATGGAAGAAAAAGAACGAACAACGTAAGATGATAGAAGAAGTAGAAGAAAAAAAGGTGAAGCGACCACTCGTTATATGTGGGGAAATCCCAGTTCAAGTCACGGTGTGGTACAAATTTTCACTTTCGTCATTCCATTCTACAGCTGATGTTAGTCCATATTCGCAAATGCAAATACATGTCAGGAAGGCAAAATTTTTTTTTGCTTTTTAAATTTTCGCTCCTCATGCAGAAAAATTGCCGTTTCAGGCAAGGCGTTTTCCTTTATTACTTCGTCACTACATATGCATATGCTGTTCCTAACGCATTTTGTACACTGTATCCATACATACCAGAAACCGTGGTTGAAAAATCATATCATTGTACGACACATAGTTCAGGATAGATGTTGTAAATACCGGCATACGGAAAAATCTACCGCTCGAGGCATGACGTTTTAATGTTACGTCTTTATTACTAACTCAATTTGCAACACATTTTGAAGACTGTACCCATGCACCAGGTGTGTTCAAAAATTAGTCGAAAATTTTATTTTCGCGTTCTATATACATCCGATTTTCAAAATTTTTTATCATGTTGTACACATGTCTCCGATGTGTGTTTGCCCTTCCAGTTGTTTTGAATATTTAGTTTATTGCTAACGCTCAAAAAGGTTACATGTTTTTTAAGTTCTCGGCGAATATTTGTCGTCGAAAAAGATAGATCAAAAAATTAGCAATAAATTTTGTTTGAAAGATGGAATAACGTGCAGGAACGCGTTCTACATTTTGATCGTGATCTTTGGCGAATCTACTATAAGTAAGACAGGAGTTTACGAGTGGTGTAAACGTTTCAAAGAGGGTCGAGAAATTGTTGAAGACGTCGACCGCTCTGAAAGCGGTAGCATATCAGTTACTGACGGCAATGTCGAAGAAGTATGGGTAACAGTTTTCGAAAATTGTCGAATCACCATCAGAGAGGCTGTTCATGATTTTGCTATGTCCTTTGGTCCATTCCAAGCAATTTTTCGGACGTTTTGGGCATGAAATGTGTAGCAGCAAAGTTTGTTCCAAGATTATGGAACTTCGACCAAAACCGACGCCACGTAGACTTCACCCAGAAACTGCTGAATGAAGTGGACAACTGTCCAGAACTTCTAAAGAAGTTTACAACATGTGACGAAAAATGAGTGTACGGATATGACGTCAAAACTAATGCCCAGTCGTCCTAATGGTAACTGCCTGAGGAGCGAAGACCGAAAAGGTTCGACAACTTCGATCATGTGTGAAGGTTCATCTCACTGTTTTCTTCTATTACAGTGGGATAGTGCAGCATGAGTTCCTGCCTTATGATCGTGCGTTCACTAAGGTATACTACCTGGAAGTAACACGCCGTTTGCATGAGGATATCCGAAAAAGAAACGACCAGAATTGTAACAAAACCGTTCGTGGATATCGCATCACACCACAATGCTTGTTCGTGAGGTTTTGGCAAGACACAAAGCCTTTGTGTTCACGTGGCCAACCTATTCTTCGGACATGAACCTCTGCGACTTCTTTCTATTTCCGACGCTGAAGAGAACCATGAGAGTACGTCGTTTTGCCAACACTGCTGCGAGAAAAAGAGGACCGCCGAAGGAGCTGATAACAATAACGAAAAGTGAGTTCCAGAAGTGCTTCCAAGCTTCTAAAAGGAGGGGGTGGCACAGGAGTGTTATATTTGACGGAGATTACTCTGAAGAGAATAAAGCTGATGTTGATGAATAAATAAAGATCTTCAAGAAAGAGAAAAATTCCCTTGACGTTTTGATGACACCTCGTTCATCAGTGAATGTACCTGCAAAATTATATCACAGTGATAACACACATATCAGGAGAGTGCACCATGCCTGCCAACAATGCGAGGCAGATACAGTTGGTCATCCATCGAGGTGTTAGCCAAGCTCGACAGTGCCTGACTTCAGTGTTTGAATGGGAACTGGTGTTAGTACCGTGGCAAGGCCATTCGATGCCAGGAATGCCACTCACAAAAGTGTCTGGAGAGCTGTTTCCTGTCACTGTTCACCTTAATGAGGGAGGAGGCTGTCCTGTGTTCGCACCTGGGACACACTGCTATAGGTTGACATCCCTGCTGACCCTATAAGCATATACAGGCAGGCAAAGCAGAAACTCCTCCCACCGTAGAACACGTTTGTGGGGGTTTCAAAATCAGATTCGCAGTGCAGAGTTTCCTCTCCTTTACCAGCCAAAAACACTGAGGCATATAAGTGTGCACATAATTGACAGAACATAGACTTCCAGTATGTTGGCCATCCACAGTACTTGTTAGGTGGGAGCAGGAGGTTTGTAGCAGTGGAACATTCCGAAAAATGCACAACAGTGGTGACCATACTTGTCAGTTACAACGCCACTGGTCATATCAATTTGCATGTGGTTCCGTTGCAACAGCAGTAGATAGAAAAATGTCTGGACCTAAACCATGTCGATTGCTCTGTGCAAAAGTGCCTGATTCCACAGCTCAAACTTTCACTCACATTTTTAGTATTGTTTGAATCTGTAGATGTGACACTGACCTCTGTCACTTCTCCGTGCATCTCAAAACTAACTAGCACCGTTGCTAGTCTTTACTGTGTAATTGTGAGTCCTTGTGAACCAGTGCACACGCCAAAGACAGGCGAAGGCGCCATGTCTCTAACGAGACCACGCCTTGGAAAGTAGCACGGGGGTCAAAAGAACTTACAGCCTGTTGGCCACTGTACAGTCGTTCATAATTCACATTTTCCTGTCTAACCTTTCCATAGAAAAGATCAAGAGTCGTTTCCCAGAGTTATCAGAATTCTAATATCCATTCTTAAAATATGAAATTGATTTTCACTCGGAAGGGTGACATTAGCAACTCCATGTGCATGTGATATTTATAGAGGAAGAAAGCGAGTACTTAATTGAATGATGGATTTTGGATTAACCAAGAATGATATCACATTTGGCAGGATAATAACATGGAATTGTTCTAAATTGTCCCTAGCTTAAAAATAGTTCGCTACATTTTACTGCTGAACACCGTTTTTAGTATCAGAATTTTGGCGCTATGCTCACTGTAGTGAGGCTGTTGAATGCAAAAGATATGGTGCATTTCTGAGGACACACTTCAGTGCCTAGAGTTCTACTGTGTGCTCAGGAAGTCAAGATTTACTTGGAGCCAAATTTATCAAAATGCATGCATGTGTCATTAATTCACTGTCATATCCTGCAGGTTTTACTGTTGCCTTAAGACACATTGCAGCCACAAGACTTCACGTTCTTGTGTGTATGTGTGTGTGTGTGTTTGGAAAAAATTGTTAGAACATCTGTGGTTTTTTGCAGGACATTATCTGGAGAGGAGAAGGGCAGGAGGCTGATCCAGGCAGCTATTCAGGGCTCAATGGAGGAGTTGCAGGCCCTGCTGGCAGCTGGAGTGAACGTGGGGGCGAGAGACATGAAAGAGTGGACCCCCCTCCATTGGGCAGCTCGCAAGGGATACGAGGAGATGGTGAGGCGTCTGCTGGCGGCGTGTGCGGACGTGGGGGCGAGGGACAAGTTCCAGCAGACGCCGCTGCACTTGGCTGCGTGGGGCGGCAGCCCGGCCGTCGTCAGGCTGCTGTCGGCGTCCTCTGCCGACCCCAACGCCAGGGATGTGGACGGGTGGACGCCGTTGCACTCTGCAGCATTCAATGACGAGACGGAAGCAGCGACGGCGCTGCTGGAGGCAGGGGCCGACAGGGGGGCTATAGACAATAATGGGAAAACCCCGCTGGACATCGCCAGACAGTACAACCAGCAGCAGGTGATAGACGTGCTATGATTAACCTGTGGACTAAAATAAATAAACCTTTTTACAGAACTTTTCGTTGTTTTCAGAAAAAAAGCATACAAAGAAACCTGTCTTTGTACCCATTCTTACACTGTGAGTAAAACTCCTGTAGTAACACCAGATGGATACCACAACGATAAAAGCAGAGGTATAATGAAAAGTAATAAGACTCGAGCTTCCATTCTTGAAAACTAGGTAAAAATCGAGAAATATTCCATTAACAATAAACACTACGTATCTGCAACACATTATGTGATCAGAAGTATCTGGAGACAAGACTGAAAATGACATACATGTTCGTGAAGTCCTCTAGCAGTAATGCTGGAATTCAATATGGTGTTGGCCCACCCTCAGTCTTGATGACAGCTTCCACTCTCGCAGGCATACGTTTAATCAGGTGCTGGAAGGTTTCTTGGGGAATGGCAGCCCATTTTTGACAGATTGCTGTACTGAGGAGAGATATTGATCTGTGTGAGTGAGGCCTGGCACGAAGTCGCCATTCCACTACAGGGACGTTATTGCCGTGTAACCACTTCGCCACAGGCCGTGCATTACCAGCAGGTGCTCAATCGCTTTGTAAGATGCAATTGGCATCGCCGAATTGCTTTTCAACAGTGAGAAGCGAGAAGGTGGTTAAAACATCAATGTAGGACTGTGCTGTGATAGTGCCCACCCCTCCCCCCCTTATGAAAATCACGACTACACCATAAAACCACCGCCTCCGAATTTTACTGTTGGCACTACACATGCTGGCATATGATGTTCATCGGGCATTCGCCACACCCACACCCTGCCATTGGATCGTCACATTGTGTACCGTGATCGTCAATCCACACAAGGTTTTTCCACTGTTAAATCGTCCATTGTTTACGCTCCTTACACCAAGCGAGGCGTCGTTTGTCATTTAACGGCGTGATGTGTGGCTTATGAGCAGCCGCTTGACCTTGGAATCCAAGTTATCACAACTCCCGCCTAACTGCCACAGTACTTGCAGTGGATCCTGATGCAGTTTGGAATTCCTGTGTCATGGTCTGGATAGATGTCTGCCTGTTACACATTACGACCCTCTTCAACTGTCGGCAGCCTCTGTCAGTCAACAGACGCGGTCGGCCTGTACGCTTTTATGCTGTAAGTGTCTCTTCACGTTTCCACTTCACTATCACATCTGAGAAAGTGGACCTAGGGATGTTTAGGAGTGTGGAAATTTCGCAAACAGACGTATGACACAAGAGACACCCAATCATCTGACCACATTCAAAGTCCGTAAGATCCGCAGACCACCCCATTCTGCTCTCTCACGATGTCTAATGACTGCTTAGGTCGCTGATATGCAGTACCTGGCAGTAGGTGGCAGCACAATGCACCTAATATAAAAATGTATGTTTTTGGGGGTGTCCGGGTACTTTTGATGTCATATTGTTTCCAATTACTGAAAAATGCTTGATAGAAGCATGTTTGGTACTATCTAAAACCACTGTAAATTTATCCATCGACAAATTTTTGCTTTGTATGGTCTGTAATCAAAATGCAATTTCAGTTCAGATCTAAGAATAAATTTACCTCTCTGCTTGCTGTGCAGATAGTGCAAAAACGGACAAATGTAGTTACAGTGTGACGTTTTATAAACATATTCATACCACTTTAGCTCTGATCTCTGAGTAAATTTACACACGTGTCTGCAGTAACCATAGTTCAGTAGCTACTGTGTTAATTTACAGTCAGCCGCTGGTACCAATATACACACCACATTAGTTGCTTATCATGAGAAGTCATATTATCAGTCTATTGTCAATCATTAAGAATGGTATAACAACCTCCAAACATTTCCACACAGCTGTGATGTTGCAGTTACAAGACATGATACCACGTGTCAGGTAACATGGGTCATCACAGCCACATTACAGGGTGCAGTAGCAAATGTTCCACCTTCCCACATTTCCCTTCTGTCCACCTTCAGTGAATTTTTTTCAACCCAGCGCCATGTCAGCAGAGCACCTGCAGAGGCTGCAACACAACAAGCCGAACCTCAGCTGTTAGTCTGCGGAGCTACAGCTTGTGGTAACTGGAAATGAGAATTGGCAAATCCTGTCAGTACACTTAGCAAGTCACACAGCTCAAACTGCACACCACTACCAATGAATGAAAGGCAATCGTGTTCTTAATATTTCGAAAAATGGATACTTTGAAATTTGTCAGAATACATTGTACCACCGGAAATGCATATCTTCCTATTTCCATCTATTGCACTGCAAATGTTTTTCCTCATTTTGTTACCTGAAGATATAACATTTCTGTATCTTTGTATATTGTAATTGTTTTACTATTTGTATATATTTATGCATTTATGTCGATGTATAATTGGTTTGTTTTGTAAATATTACACTCCTGGAAATTGAAATAAGAACACCGTGAATTCATTGTCCCAGGAAGGGGAAACTTTATTGACACATTCCTGGGGTCAGATACATCACATGATCACACTGACAGAACCACAGGCACATAGACACAGGCAACAGAGCATGCACAATGTCGGCACTAGTACAGTGTATATCCACCTTTCGCAGCAATGCAGGCTGCTATTCTCCCATGGAGACGATCGTAGAGATGCTGGATGTAGTCCTGTGGAACGGCTTGCCATGCAATTTCCACCTGGCGCCTCAGCTGGACCAGCGTTCGTGCTGGACGTGCAGACCGCGTGAGACGACGCTTCATCCAGTCCCAAACATGCTCAATGGGGGACAGATCCGGAGATCTTGCTGGCCAGGGTAGTTGACTTACACCTTCTAGAGCACGTTGGGTGGCACGGGATACATGCGGACGTGCATTGTCCTGTTGGAACAGCAAGTTCCCTTGCCGGTCTAGGAATGGTAGAACGATGGGTTCGATGACGGTTTGGATGTACCGTGCACTATTCAGTGTCCCCTCGACGATCACCAGTGGTGTACGGCCAGTGTAGGAGATCGCTCCCCACACCATGATGCCGGGTGTTGGCCCTGTGTGCCTCGGTCATATGCAGTCCTGATTGTGGCGCTCACCTGCACGGCGCCAAACACGCATACGACCATCATTGGCACCAAGGCAGAAGCGACTCTCATCGCTGAAGACGACACGTCTCCATTCGTCCCTCCATTCATGCCTGTCGCGACACCACTGGAGGCGGGCTGCACGATGTTGGGGCGTGAGCGGAAGACGGCCTAACGGTGTGCGGGACCGTAGCCCAGCTTCATGGAGACGGTTGCGAATGGTCCTCGCCGATACCCCAGGAGCAACAGTGTCCCTAATTTGCTGGGAAGTGGCGGTGCGGTCCCCTACAGCACTGCGTAGGATCCTACGGTCTTGGCGTGCATCCGTGCGTCGCTGCGGTCCGGTCCCAGGTCAACGGGCACGTGCACCTTCCGCCGACCACTGGCGACAACATCGATGTACTGTGGAGACCTCACGCCCCACGTGTTGAGCAATTCGGCGGTACGTCCACCCGGCCTCCCGCATGCCCACTATACGCCCTCGCTCAAAGTCCGTCAACTGCACATACGGTTCACGTCCACGCTCTCGCGGCATGCTACCAGTGTTAAAGACTGCGATGGAGCTCCGTATGCCAAGGCAAACTGGCTGACACTGACGGCGGCGGTGCACATATGCTGCACAGCTAGCGCCATTCAACGGCCAACACCGCGGTTCCTGGTGTGTCCGCTGTGCCGTGCGTGTGATCATTGCTTGTACAGCCCTCTCGCAGTGTCCGGAGCAAGTATGGTGGGTCTGACACACCGGTGTCAATGTGTTCTTTTTTCCATTTCCAGGCGTGTATTTGTATTTTTACGCTGGGTCTGGCCTAGGGAAAACTATGCTATCGAACGAATACATCGATAGGTCGTGTGGAGATCCAAAGTGTTTAGGATCTTTGGTAGTGTTAACTCTGTCGCGTGAAGCAGGTGTGTTGTGTGACGCTCCCGCGATTTGCCGCGCTTTCGGGGTTTGGCAGCATGTAATTGCGCTCAACTTGCTATGATAGTTTCTGACACGGTGTCGCGGACGGGAAGCATTAGCTGGCGCACATCAAGAGCCCGTTTCGCCTGGTGACCGTGTCGAGAAGAAGGCGCGCCAACATCCAGCTTCTGCAACAGCGACGGCCGACAATGGGTGACTGTCGCCACCTCCTCCATCGACGGCTTCAAACCTTCAATCAACCAACAAGGAAGACTGGAAGCACGTAAAGTTTTAGAACTGTATGGCAGACCTCAGCTTTTAAAATTGTTGCATCACAAAATTACAGCAACTTAGCATGAACCTTTGTTGCTCATTGTCCCAATTGCATTACCAAGCAGGGTCCCTTCCTTTTCCGAAATGAATCCGAGTGTCGTTGAAATTCAGACGCCAGCATTAAAGTACAATCATTCCATTTCACTACTTTAATTTCAAAGTTCAGTTAAAGTATTCATAGCTGGCTACAATACTTAGATTACACAAGCACAAATTAAGAGTGCGAGTTTTGTTACCATATTTTAGCTTACCTGTGACTGCAGCTCAGCTTGGTACGTACTAAATTTTACTATTGTTAATTGTTCAGAATCATTTAATTCAAGTTCCAAATTAAATCTCTTATTTCTAAATTGCATAGATTCAAGTAGCTTTTGAAATGATTGTTGACGTAGCCCAAGACTAACCTTATTTTACTGAATTTCGTAGTGCTTCAGAACCAAATCTCACTATTAATTTCAGTCACTAAATTAACTTTCAATTTTCCGGTTTTATTAATTCTCTTGCTAAATTAAGTCAGAGTGTAGCGGAATTTATTACTGCTGACAAACTTTCAGTTTTCACACTACACATGTCAACCTTCAGTTGCCATGCTTCAAGTGCTAATTATATGTGTAATAACCTTTCTTTTTCAGTTACTATAGTAATTGTCCATAGGACTGGCGACTGTAATTTCCCCCAAATCTCAAATATCTAATTACCACTAGTTAATTGATTGGCGACTCCATGTTGTCCTGTGCACCACGACCAGGTAACAGGTATACTTGAAAAAAGAGACAGCATTGGTCGTATATTTTTCTATTGCAAAATCGATTTTCTGTCACTGAGTGACCATCTTCAGTGCTATATTGTATAACAAATTGGGATGCACTGTTGTTACTAGGCTTACGGCGATCACATAGACTCTATGTGATCGCCGTAAGCCTAGTAACAACAGTGCATCCCAATTTGTTATACAATATAGCACTGAAGATGGTCACTCAGTGACAGAAAATCGATTTTGCAATAGAAAAATATACGACCAATGCTGTCTCTTTTTTCAAGTACACTAGTTAATTGTTAACGTAACGGCCGCACATTTACTTTTTTTATTAACTTTACCCCTTTTCAAAATTAATTTCATTAGCATTTTTCCTTTCATTTAGATGTAACCCTTTCCTCCCTCTTTACGAACAAATTAACTTCGGTGACGATTGCTTTTCCGAAATTTCCATTAGGTACACGCGGTTTAATTTTTCAATGTCATTAAGGTCGATAAGTGAGGGGGAGGTTACAACATGATAAATAATTATGGTGATCAATCTCCATTATCAAACAGGTTATTTCCACTGACTACCAGCAAGCAGCAAGTGTATCTTACAAGCCGTGATATAACGAGAACGTAATATAGCCCAACAGAGATTCAAAAACCAAGTGCTAATCCATGAAACAAGTATGTATTTTTCTTGTGGCAGAAGAGGCTGAAGCAGCCACCTGACGTCATAACACAGTCACAAATGGTACACAGCACAGGCAAAAAGAACGTTAATATAATCTTCATATTATTATGCCTACTTTTCGGCATCAGACTTCAATACTCAAAAGAAATGTAATTGCCCTTCAGGCACAAGACAGAGTGTCAACCATCAATGCGACACAGTGAGACATATTGCACAACGCTAAACACGAACTGTGAAATACATCCAGCAGAATGGTATAGTTGAGGTGGTAATTAAAATAACAAATCTACATGAAGTAAAATTCTAGACATTGGCCCATAAATGATGTTAGCAATTCTAATTATTTTGCTGTAAATATAAATAACTGAGTTGTTCATATCTCCATTGATGAACGTTATACAGTTACTCAGACTTCCATTAAACAATAAAATGGAGTAATTCTTCTGAATTTTTCTAAAAATTAAGCTATCTCATGTCGATGAAAGTAACAACAGCTCTAGAAAAAGAGCCTTCCACACTTCAGTACCTCGATGGAACCATACTGTCATTCTCTTAGGGAGTCATCATTCACAGGTTCAAACCTTGATAGTAACTTTTCGATTAACCTCCAATGTTTGGAGCTAATATTTTATAAATGAGTACCATATATTGCTGGTCACTGCATTATTCTAAGACAGACTAAGTCAAAAATTCTCAGTTTAAGAAGCTGTGTAGCTTCTCCAGTATTTTAGAATGTGTTCAAAGACAATTTTATTTATGCTAGAAAACAAGTGATATTTTTGCAGTACGTGTTAAACATCTAAAAACAATGAAAACAATGGCAGTGGAGTGGGAAGCCACAGGGCACTGCTGAATGTAGACCCAGTGCCACATGAAAAAAAAATAGATTTTATTGCTGAGTTGAAAGAAAAAATCACTTACTAGATAGTGTGAAGTCCATTAGCATATTACAGGATATTATAAACGTATTTCAGTTCAGAGTTACTACTAAGAAGAAACAGAAATTTCCCCCATTTCTCCGTCATACAGACACAGTGGTAAACACCTTCCTTCAAGCAAACACTGTCACACGCAGGGAACATACAGAAACGAAAACAGGTGTTACACAGAGAGCACGTGGTGCAAACATGTGCTGTAACCAGTTTAGTTTACTTCCTGATGCAGAAAAAAATATATAAAACATGAAGAGGCATACATAATGGAAATGTCGTGTGGCTAGGGCCTCCCGTCGGGTAGACCGTTCGCCTGGTGCAGGTCTTTCGATTTGACGCCACTTCGGCGACCTGCGCGTCGATGGGGATGGAATGATGATGATTAGGACAACACAACACCCAGTCCCTGAGCGGAGAAAATCTCCGACACAGCCGGGAATCGAACCCGGGCCCTTAGAATTGACAGTCTGTCACGCTGACCACTCAGCTACCGGGGCGGACGAGGCATACATGATGCATAGGAAATGAGGAGGTTGAAAGATGGTTCAAAGTCGTTCTGATGCAGATTACCACCATTTTGAGCGTCCAACATATAGCTACTGTGTCGCTAGGACAGCAAACATGACTTTGCAATGGCGTAATATATTCACTGGACGAGTATCTACAAAAGAATAACCTCGTAAATGCCAACCGGCACCGATTTCGCAAACGCTGATCACTTGTAATGCATCTCCATTTTCTTCGAATTACAGCCTGAAAGCATTTAATCAAGTGAGATATGTGTGTCCAGCATATCTTGAGTTCCGGAAAGTATCTGAGTAGGTACCTTAAAAACGCTTGTCAGATAAAGTACGACTTTATGGGGCCCCAACTGAAATTTGCATCCGATGAATGGTTTCTTAGAAGGGTTGCTTTCCTTGCATGGAGAGTAATCGGCATAAATAGAAGTAACTTCAGCTTTTCTTCAGCAAAGTGCATTATAATCCTCGATGTTCATGCTCTACACGATGAGTCACTAACTATTTCCACAGACAATAACTCCGAAAATATGATTGGAGCTGAAAAGTTTGTGGGACAAAAGTTGCATGGGAAAACGGGAGCCAGAATATGACGTTCGTACTTTGTTGTTAGGTACGGTCGCTTCAGAGATATGAAGGTCAACTTGGTTCTTTTAAATAGGATGCTACAATTTGGTACTTATTTTCTGATACTGGCTATCGAGACGAATACAGTAACATGTAAATGTAAGGTCTCTGAAGGTCACAAAGGTGACACGAATGTTCATTTACAGAATGTGTTCGAAGTGATCACTATTGGTATCACTGTAGTACTGCAATCTTCTTATCGTGGACTGAGTGGTATTCCTTATCTCATTGGCGCTTATCGAAGCACACATAATCTGACAATTGTTTCTCGCATATCTTCCGGTGTAGTTGGAACATCTTTATAAACAATGCCTTTTACGAATCGCCACAAGAAAAGATCCAGAGGCGTCAAGTGTGGTGAACGAGCTAGCCACGACACATCTCCTCCGCGTCCAATCCAACGATTTGGAAATTGTCTCTGCAACCAATTTCTAGCCATCAGCGAAAAATGTGCCGGACACCCATTGTGTTGATATCACATTCTGTTCCTCGTTCCCAAAGGTATTTCTTCCCATAACAGGCCTAGTGTTTCTTGCAGTAACGTGGTTTACTTCCTACCATTGAGATTTGCTTCGATGAAACAGGGGCCTATAATTCTGTCGTCCAAAATCCCACACCATACATTCACTGACCATGGTTTGTGGTGTGCAACTTGCCGCAGCAACATATTTAAATGTACGACGTGTAGGGTGAGTACGTTGAGGGTATCTTTCAGTGTATAAGTCTCTAGCTCTCAATTAATTTCGTTGGCATTCTCCGTAAATGAGAAGCATATCGACTTGTTCTTGGAAGGAATACATCATTCACATTCGTTTGATTCGACGATACAAGTCGCACTGTTCCTGTTAGTGTTGTATTGCGAAACCGTCGAATGGTGTTTACACGTCAACGGCACGTTAGATGGGTACGCCGTATTCGACGACTAGTTACTATTTGCACGATATACGAGAGAACATGTGCTTCGATAAGTGCCGAAGTGATAAGGAATGCCACTCAATCCATGATGATAAGATTGCAGCACTGCACTGATACCAATAGTCATCACTTGGAACAACTTCTGTAAATGGACTTTCATGCCACCTTTGTGACCTTCGCTTACCTTCAAAGACCTTACTGTTACACATAATTGGATTCGTCTCAATCACCGCTATCAGAAAATAGGTACCAAAGTATATCATCCCATTTAAAAAAAAAGCAAAGTTGGCCTTCATATCTCTGAAGCGATACCACCTTGCAACAAAAAATCGACATATTCTTGCTACAGTTATCCCATGCAACTTTTGTCCCACAAACTTTTCAGCTCCTATCATACTTTCGGAGTTATTCTTGATGGCAATAGTTAGTGACTCACCGTGTATTTTAATGGCCTGCCATGATTGTATTCATTATCTCAGGTTTTGCTATATTATATAAAGAATAAATATTCAGAACTTGCTAATAGTAAAAAAAGTGCAAGGATTGGCAACTTGCTTCGAATCAACAGATATATAAAACTGTGGTTTTCAGAAAATACAAAACCAGTATTCCGCGATTTCTATTTCGCTAAGCCAAAACTGCAATCAGCAAACTCATATATTTGACGGTAATAGTTTGTACGGCTGCAAACATAATGATCGCATGGGTTTAGTTGTAGGTAAAGCAGCTGGCAGGCTTTGGTTCTTTTGTAGGCTGCTGGGAAAATGCCGTGTACAAAGGAGATTGCAAACAATGTACAATATACATCTGAAGATTCTTCAAGTATGTTGTACCCACAGAAACTGCAACTAAGACGTCATGTTAAGTGTAGTTATAAAAGGCACCAGATGTATTTGATCAAATCACTGTGTAAGGGTCAGAAGAGATAAGATCAGACTAATTACAGGAGGTAACTGGAAAGTTATTCTTCCTGTGATCCATGTGCGAATGAACAGGCAGAGTCGCTACTGTGACAAAGTATGTGGAGTGTGCTCTGCCATTCACTTAAGTGGTTTGCAGACTATGGATGTTGACGTAGAAATGTTCAGAATCCCACCTGCGCAACGTACAGTAAATAGGAGACAGGTCTCTGCGATAGTATTGATTAATTCCTTAGAAGATTGGGCCAAGGAAAAAGATTGTTTTCAGTATATTCATATGAGGTATAATTTCCCGTACATCAGTCCGAAGGTCTCTGCATTGATGAAGAAAGCAACCTGCAGCATCATTCCACATTTTACCTTGAGTGCTAGTTTTCTATGTTTACTGAATAGCGTTTCATTAAAAAGGTTGTCTTTCTTCGAAAATGTCCCATTTAATTTCCAGGATCGTCCGAAGAATCCTTCCCTCTACGGAATGCTGTCCTCTTAAGGTCATTGCAACACACTTTTAAAACTCGTTTGAAGGCTGTCATCACGTCTAACTGACAAGGATTGCCAGTACTGGGGCAATGCTATAAAACAGGTTGCTATATTCTGTTGTATGCGAATTATTGCTCAGATGGACCTCACTTCCAGTTAATCATCATAACAAATTAAGCGCCTCATGCTTTGTAGATGCCGACAAACTAGTTAACTGAGAGTCTGACATCAACTTGCAGGCCGACAGCCCTGTGATGATATCGATCACTGATAATATTGATCACATCGAAAGTGTCAAAGCGGGCTGACTTAACCTTTCTCTGCTTGTGCTACAAGGAATGTAACGCGAAATAATATAGAAATACCTACACAAATATTTCTGCCCGAAAACTGCCTAGTGTTGCCTGTTAGTTGCCTGAAGTGAAACTTCCTGACAGGTTAAAAATGTGTGCCGGACTGAGACACGAACTCGGGACCTTTGCCTTTCGCAGGCAAGTGCTTTACAATAATTTTTTTATTATCGGAATGGTACTATCATGACGCTTCAGTAGACCATACTCAAATCGCCATGTAATATAAGGTGCGAATGAGAGAACAAATTAATTATGATAACAAAATAATAAATTAAAGGAGAAATGGAAAAAAACGAGAACGTAGCCGACAAACCACCACCAAGCTCACATGATATGTATCAACGATTATTTTTGTATGGTCTTTTAGTATTTTTTAATTTTATTTTGTGTTTTTTAAACATTTTTATAGTTTGTAATATAATCTAAAAATAGAAGGAAAACGAAAGCAAAGCAAGAAATATCCCAATTTGATTGCAAGGATTGTATACACTCATATGTATCTATACTTCATCGATACGATGCATATCAGATGGAAACATACATAACAAAGAGAAACACTAATCATCAGAAACATTAAATTAATCAAAACCTTGCCGGCGGAAAACAAGATTTAACATGTTGGTGAAGTGGTCTCGATATCGAAGCATTCGCAAGCACGTCCAATAGGCAGTGACCATGTACTGCATGAAGTTCACGTGATCTTCTACCTCGCATTCTACAACATAAAGAACGAAGTGTCCCAGCAACCACATAACGGTAATGGGTTTTCGACCGTGGAAAGAAAGAAGAATCTGGGGGCAATATGGTGTTCGTAGTGTATGCAATCTCAGAAGATCGATTAAGGAAGGCCAATTGTGTCCTTATGCAAGACCAGTTTGCCATACGACCTCCACAAGTAAAGCGATGTCGTATCACATCTTTAGACATACAACGACTACATAAATCCGTGTCATGAAGCCCAATACGGAAAAGCCGCTCGTTCGTTGGAATCAAGTTATTTACTACCTTGCACCACGAGGACGCTACACGCATCGGCAAAATCGGAAGACTGATATTGAAACAATCTGTCGTCCAGGTTGTTTGCGGCGATTCTCGATCAACGAGGTTCGGGCAAAGGACTGTTTGCCAACGAGTCTCTAAGAATTTCATGGTGAGGACAGGTCTCCATAAGATGTCACTGCATCTCACTGCAAGATATAAGTCACGAATGTGTTTTTATTTATAATTTATGCGACCAACATCAATAGTGGGTTCAAGACTAGCAGGACGGATACAGAAAAATAAATAAGACATGAATGTGTGAATTTCTTGTGTCATCGTCAAAATAGTCCGGCGCACATATAGCATATGCGTCTTCCTTCGTATATCAGTCACGTTCAGCCCCCCCCCCCTCCCCTCCCGGGCTTCGTGATCACGTCGTACCGTAAGCAAAATATATGTCTTTTCCATAAGAAATGACCAGACAAATGTTGTAGTTTCTTCGCCACCATCGATAGAAGTGGATAAACTTGAGTCACGTAATAAGCTTTGCATAAGACATAAGTATCCAGTATTCAGACTTTCTGGAACAGAGTAAGAGAACGCCTTTCATGCTCTAGTATCAGTACTTGAATTTTTTCTGGGACAGACTTCGAGTTGAGCGCCGCCATTTTGAGTCAACAACAATCAATGATGATACCGAGACATATATGCTGATCAACTGCAGTAGCCCATGGAACAACCGCATCATCACAACCTCACAAGGGAAGAAGCTTGCATTTAAGCTTTGCAACCGAACTCTGATAAAAATCATCGATTACAGCAGGATTGTGAAGTAGAACCATCACGCCATCTGCTTAGGCACCAACAACTAACAAATGTAGTCCCGCTGGAAAGCATCCAACCTGTCAGCTGGGATGCTAGCAACCGAAGTAGGGCCTTCAAAGACAACACAAACAAAATCATTGACAGTCGGCTTCCTTGAGGCTCTGATGGAGACGATTGTTGCAAAACATAAAGCTGCATACCTGGTCGTACCATTCTTATCCCTATAGTCAAATGCTGTGAGATGGTTTTGGTTGCTGCTGTAACATCCGTCCCTTGTGCGCTTCCTTTTGTAGACTTCGATAAGGGATTTGAATGTGTCAATCACGAATTTCTGCTTCCGATTCTGGAGGCAGTTGGTTTCACTGTTGACACACGGTGTGTGCTCTCAAATCTGTTTACGGGTATTTCGGCTTCAGTGGCTGTTAACGCCAACTGACGCCCCCAATAAATATCTGTAGGGGAGTCCCTACAGTTTGGGATCTTTGCCCTTTGCGGGCTTGTGTTCTACGAATTGAGCTACCCAAGCACGACTCACGATCCCTCCTCACAGCTATATTTCCGCCAGCACCTCGTCTCCCACCTACGCTCCACTGCTGAGTGGAAATTTCAATCTGGAAACATCCCCCAGGTTGTGGCAAAGCCATGTCTCCACAATATCCCTTCTTCTAAGAGTGCTAGTTCTGCAAGCTTCGTAGTAGAGCTTCTGTGAAGTTTGGAAGGTAGAAGACGAGGTACTGGCAGAATTGAAGCTGTGAGGACGGGTCACGAGTCGTGCTTGGTCAGCTCAGATGGTAGAGCACTTGCCTGTGAAGGGCAAAGGTCCCGAGCTTGTGTCTCGGTCCGGCACACAGTTTTAATCTGTCAAGAAGTTTCATATCAGTGCACATTCCGCTGCAGAGTGAAAATCTCATTCTGTCTTGAATTTGTACGCAATCTGATTTCGCTATTTGCATATTGACTACCGAGTGTTCCTCCTCAGAGAACCTCAGTCAGCCCTCTAGCCTACAAAAACCCCATGTCCACTCTACACGTACTCTGCTATCTGAGTAGCTGCTTCCATTGTCTAGTGCACCTCAGACCTATCAAGAGGAGTTCCATAATTCTCCACCACATAACACAGGTCCAGAAATCTGCAGTTATTGACCATCACAATATCGACAAAGTCTTTTGTTGGTACCCTCCACTTGGTTGCAAATCAAAGAACCCCAATCGACTTCCGGTAGGATTTTCCCAATTGTAAGCTCTATTTGCACACCACAAGTGAGCGAGCAGTCTTCACCACTTCCACCAGGCACTCATGAGAAACGAGCATGGCCTCAGAATCCCCCGGCGGTGCAAATGCCACATCTTGTAGCCTACCGCACACTGCACCTTCAAGATATGGAGGCAGGAGCACCTCCACATTCCAGGTGAGGCACACCCGCAGATGCACTGAGTGGATTTATTTACAACCCTGAACGATAACATTTCAGCTTCTAATAACTAGTAAACCCCTCCTCCCATGATCCTGTTTGGACTGTGCACGGCCCCGGCTTGGGTAAGCTGGAAGTTTCCTTGATATCAGATCCCAGTAGGCGAAACTGGCGGCGCCTGAGGTGTCTCGTGTGCGCGCCGATATCTCCACTGCCGCCACACTCCAAGGCAGCAGCCTACAAACAGCTGACTGCGGCCGTAAGTGTCTTTAGCCGTTCGCAAACTATGGCGCACTTATCAACCATCCACACATGCCTCACGGTCGAAAAACCAACAAAGTGCTTCCAGACTACTTCAGTCATAACTGAGTGTTAATATACCGCATTGGTGAACTTTTCAAATGCCAGCGATATTTTCGTTTCAAATTAATGTCAAGTTCAGATAAATAGTTTTCAGGAATTGTTCAGTCTCAAACTTGAAACGTGGTAGCCAAAGTGCTACATCAGAAACAATACTGAAAAAAAAACCTGCTTCAAAGTTATTCAGTAAATTTTGGACGCAATAAATACAATTTAGCTCCTTCAGAGCTTGGTGACTGCATTTATACACTGAAGACGGGAAAAAACTGGTACACCTGCCTAATATCGCGTAGGGCCCAGGCAGGCAGGTAGAAATACAACAACGTGATGTGGCATGGACTCGACTAATATCTGAAGTACTGCTGGAGGAATTGACACCATGAATCCTACAGGGCTGTCCATAAATCCGTAAGAGTATGAGGGGGGGGGGGGGGTGGAGATCTATTCTAAATTCTAAACAGCATGCTGCAAGACATCCCAGATATGATCAATAATGCTCATGTCTGGGGAGTTTGGTGGCCAGCAGAAGTGTTTAAACTCAGAAGTGTGTTCCTGGGGCCACTCTGTAGCAATTCTGGATGTGTGGGGTGCTGCAGTGTCCTGCTGGTATTCCCGAAGTCCGTCGGAATGCACAATGTGCATGAACCGATGCAGGTGATCAGACAGGATTGAGCCATGCTGGCCCCGGCTTATGAGTTGATTTAAACCTTTACCATTACTCTGCGTTTGGTTTCCCACAGTTATTGCGGTTATGCCACGGTTTGTCCTCTTTCTATGTGTGGCAGCAGCAGTGTGTATTAATATTCGCACCTTTTACTGGTCTGGTGCTTATAGTTCCCGGCTAGCCGGTGTGCGGCAGTCGTCGGTTAGTGTGGATCAGCCAGGAAATCTCTGCGCAGCACACTGGGCCAGACCCTCTGGCGGTCTCTACACAGTGTCAGAGTGTGTGTGGGAGCTGTTCAGATTGCTACCGGGTTCACGGCTTACCCACCCAGGACATCAAAGTTGAGTGGTGATTTACATACTGAAGCCAGTCTGTTGGCATTGGGCACTTGATTTTCATGGTTCGCTGTTGGGGGGTATTCCTGTGAGCAACAGCGATTGTTCAAGTTGGCGAAAGTTTGGCCACCATCCAGCGGAGTTTAACTGTATTTTGGTTATTTGAAGTCCAAGGGCATCAGCGGAATTTTCTGCCTTCTGGCTGTTAGCATACCAGTTACCTGCCCTGACTGCTGACATAAAATTCAGGTAGAGTCCTCTCCTCACCATGTTGTTGCTGTCCAACACGTGTGTGTAATTTTGACAGCTTATGCATACTTGGTTGTGGGAGGCTATGCCTTTTACGTTTTGGCTTTGGAGTTCCTTGTGTACTGTTCGGGTGGAAAACAAGTCGTCTTATCGGTGGTCCGTTGACTGTCTCTTGGTTGGGTTGCCAGCGGATTGGACTACCTGTCTACCCTAAGTGAACGTTAATATTTCAAGTGCACACCAACTCCTGGAAACTTCTGAGCGCCACTGGCTGCTCTGCCTTTTCTTACTGGTGTTTGATTGTGTACTTTAATGGCTCATAGCCGATAGTTTGAATTTGTATGCTTTTAGATGGGCTTTAAACAACGGGCCTTCAGCCATTTTAAAATTGAAAATTTCTTACTTGTTAAGTCTTGCACTGTTTGGGCCTTCAGCCTCATTTAATTTTTTTTTCTGGATAAAGCTGTGGGCCTTCTGCCTATGAAAATTTATTTTAGTTTTGTCCAGGTGAGACATAAAAGCTTTGTGTCGAATAGTCATCAAGGATACACGAGTGGTCCTTCATTTCTGAAAGACAAAATCGATGATACTTGTTGACGTTCCAGGATTGAAATCTGCAGGAATTTGCAAAAGGGTTGTTCTTCTGTCACACTGGATGATACTCTTCAGTCGTCGTTGGTCCCGTTCATTCAGGATCTTCTTCTGGGCGCAGTTTTGTCAGATATTTTATGTTTTACTGTATTCCTGATATTCAGGGCACGCTCATGTAATGGTCATATGGGAAAACCCCCTCTTCTTCACTAGCTCAGAGATGCTGTGTAGCGTCACTCGTGCGCCGACTAACACCACGTTCAAACTCACTTAACTCTTGATAATCTGCCATTGTAGCATCAGTAACCGATATAACAACTGCGCCAGACACTTGTTGTCTTATATAGATGTTGCCGATCACAGTGCCATATTCTGCCTGTTACATATATCTGTATTTGAATATGCACGCCTATACCAGTTTCTTTGGTGCTTCAGTGTAGTTTAGTATATATTTCGGAGGGAGTGTCATAAATCGAGTTATAAGAAGGCAGCTCTCATAACGACAAACGTTGCTTTGGTGGACATAGGAAGCACGAAACACACCACGACCAGACCCATCATTATCAAAAAGTCTAACAACATTTTAATTAGTCCAGAGTCCAGATAAACAAAGCAGATCTAGAAATTCTCACCATTCTTTTGTATGCAGGGGTTTGATTAATGCTGGTCTAGGAAATCTATTTGTTTGCAATGTCATGTGTCTTGACGTTTGTATAGGTGAGTATTATTTGTATTAAATCTTCAGTAATGAGCAATGCCCAATCAGTAATATGTCAGTTGAATCAAGCATTTATGATTCATGTCTATATTGTGGCCACGTGTACGAGTTGCAGAAGATGCTTCACTTGATCACTGTTTTTCGCCAAAACAATATTTGTCAGCCAAAGGCACTTTACATGCTTCTTCATCTGGTTCTTCACAACTACTTTCTGATGTAACTTTACATATTACATGATTCTTCATCTGGTTCATCACTACTACTTTCTGATGTAATTATACATGTGGAATCAGTTAGTATAAATTCATCTATAGCTGTTGTGCTCTACTTATCAAGTTGGAAATAAGCAGGATCATTCACTACACTTTTCCGCTTGTGATCTGTTAATGACTTTCATGAATGACTTTGATGTTGCCATCCTGAGAAATAATGCATTCATACATTACCTTCAGTACTGAGGTTCTCGTTGATATTTTACTCATTCTGAGGTGCTCCAAGACTTCAATCGCCTAAAACACTAATACAGAGAATGAAAGTAACTTATGTAAATACACACATCAAAAAAGTTTTGCATCACCTTGGTTCTGAGAGTTCCGGAACCTGCACAGAGAATTAGAATAGAGATCAACATAAACATCATTCGCGCCTTTTTTATTGCTCATCAAAACCACACACTGTATGTTGTACCACCATACAATGAGAGCTTCAGAGGTGGTGGTCCAGATTGCTGTACACACCAGTACCTCTAATACCCAGTAGCACGTCCTCTTGCATTGATGCATGCCTGTATTCGTCGTGGCATACTATCCACAAGTTCATCAAGGCACTGTTGGTCCAGATTGTCCCACTCCTCAACGGCGATCCGGCGTAGATCCCTCAGAGTGGTTGGTGGGTCAATCGTCCATAAACAGCCCTTTTCAATCTATCCCACGCATCTTCGATAGGGTTCCTGTCTGGAGAACATGCTGGCCATTCTGGTCGAGCGATGTCGTTATCCTGAAGGAAGTCATTTGCAAGATGTGCACGATGGGGGTGCGAATTGTCGTTCATGAAAACGAATGCCTCGCCAATATGCTGCCACTATGGTTGCACTATCGGTTGGAGGATGGCATTCACATATCATACAGCCATTACAGCGCCTTCCATGACCACCAGTAGCGTGTGTCGGCCCCAAATAATGGCACCCCAAAACAGAAGGAACCTCCACCTTCTTGCACTCCCTGGACAGTGTGTCTAAGGCACTGAGCCTGACCACGTTGCCCCCAAACACATCTCCGACGATTGTCTGGCTGAAAGCATACACAACACTCATCAGTGAAGAGAACGTGATGCCAATCCTGAGTGGTTCATTCGGCATGTTGTTGGGCCCATCTGTACCGCACTGCATGGTGATGTGGTTGCACAGATGGTGATGTGGTTGCAAAGATGGACCTCGCCATGGACGTCGGGTGCACATCATGAAGCCTATTGCGCATAGTTGGAGTCATAACACGACGTCCTGTGGCTGCATGAAAATCATTATTCAACATGGTGGCGTTACTGTCAGAGTTTCTCCGAGACATATTCTGTAGGTAGCGGTCATGCACTGCAGTAATAGCCCTTGGGCGGCCTGAGCGGGGCATGTCATCAACATTTTCTGTCTCTCTGTATCCCCTCCATGTCCGAACAACATTGCTTTGGTTTACTCAGAGATGCTTGGGACACTTCCGTTGTTGAGAGCCCTTCCTGGCACAAAGTAACAATGCGGACGCGATCGAACCGCGGTATTGACGCTCTAGGCATGGTTGAACTACAGACAACATGAGCCGTGTACCTCTTTCCTGGTGCAAAGACTGGAACTGATCGGTTGTCAAAACCCCTCCCTCTAATAGGCGCTGCTCATGCATTGTTGTTTACGTCTTTGGGCACGTTTAGTGACATCTCCGAACAGTCAAAGGCACTGTGTGTGTGATACAATATCCATAGTGAATGTCTGTGTTCAGGAGTTCTGGGAACCGGGGTGATGCAAAACTATTTTTTTCATGTGTGTGCTTTGGTGGGGTATTCTATGCTCTCTTTCTCTATGCCTCACAAAATATAATAGGAAACTCTGCATGCAACACACCATGTTAGAAGGTGTAACTTCACCGATGTGTGCCGAGAACACAAGCACCATATGTTGTTCCGTTCGCATACTGTGTATGATAGTTATATCATCTGGTGTTCTCCAGGCCCACACTGGAGGAGTTGACAATTATCCTGTCCCCAGCACTTCCTACAATGAACCATCACCCAGTGCCGTTAACACCATTTTACACTTTCTTGGGGTGAAAGACAATCCCGAACTGAATGAGATGAATGATTGCACCGAAAACATGCTTTACCAGCGGACGCATGCTTAGGTTTGCAGTCGTAACATGTGGCTTGTAGTGTAAAGTTTTCTGGTCTACATTCCAGGAATTCACAGCGTTCCTCACTAAATCGAATGCGTCCTATACTCGCTACCAATCTATCCAGTTCAGAAAAGTTTTCAGGCTTATTAGTGAAGAGAATATACGGCCGATCTTCAGAATGTATATCATCCAAAATATTGTTTACAGCTTCCAGCTCGATAATGCTAAGAAAAAGAGCCGACATAGCTGTCTTAACATCCTCAGTATAGCGAGCGAGTAGTACACTGTAATTCTGATCATGATAGAAGTGTTGTCAGGCTAACTCATTCCTAATTGTACTTGGTCAGTTATCCTCTACCAAGCTTCTCAGCAGTCAACCAACTACTTGCTCTTATGAATAACCTCACCTTTAATTTGGCACCAGTCAACAGGTAAATACCCTGTAAAACGATAGAACGACCAACTGGCAAAACTTCAGCTTGATCTTGAAAACGAATGGTTAACCATAAAAGATTTATAATCTCATCAACTGTATCAATTGATAAATTGCCAATGCTCTGCGTTATTGGCAAAAGCTTTATAAGTAGTTTGTTACACAATTTCCACTCGTCTTTGCTATTCCTATTTGAAGTTCCAACCCCCTCCCCTCCAGCAGCTGGTTCAGCCAGAGAACCCTCTCTCTTAGGACGCTTCCCCATCTCCCACTCCTTAAGTATCAAGCATCTTGCCAACTTAACAAACTGTCATCAAGCTGTAAATGAATGATTGTACCAAGCAGCTCCTCAAGAAGAGGAGCTTGATCGGTCCTGAATACAGTGAGTCAAATGATTTATACAGTCCTTAATCCTAAAACGCTATGACAGCAAATCCGCACCACTTTGTAAAAGTTCTATACTCGTTTGAATACCAGACAGCAAGCTACCATATAAGGCGCAGGCATCACCCACCTCACCAATGATACCAGGAGTGATGTTGATCTGATGGTCCAATGTACCATGCAGACTACTGCATAACGCAATTGATTTTCAGTTAGGTATGACTTTCCGGAGACTGATTGCTGGCACACGGCTGAATCCACCAATTACAAGCACACTTCGCCAAAATAAAACACTCCTCCCTACCGATACACAGGATCAGAACACTGCCAGTCAATTAGATCCACTCTCCGCCACCACTGAACTGGTAGGGAGCTAGGACCTAACAGTAGTAAGATGCTGAGCCGAAATGAAATAATTAAAAAAATTAGTTATTTACCCCAGAGGCCAATCTTACAAGTACAAGAACAGGTAATACTTACTAACCACAAGAGGCAAACTTTTCATTATAACGATCAGCCAATCGAAAACAAATCTTTCGATACTGATAAATACACAAGTATTGAACAAAATAGATTTTAGTAGTGACCACTGTGATAAAAATTTTCAGGTAGCTGATACTGAAAGTGCTATAAACTTATGTGGAGCAGACAATAAAAGCATTAATGCAAAATAAGTTTTAAAATCAACTACTTGCACCTACTTGTAAAGGAGAGTCAACAGTACGTTCAGGACTCATCGAAGCACAAGTTGAAAATAAAGTGACATTGAACATAAATAAAACTAAGGCTATGAATTTCAGTTTGAAGAGGGAAAATTACAATGTTAAATTAAATGTAGATGGCACCTCTAAAGACTGTGTCAGTTCCTAGCTATGGCATTGTTTTACGGTGAACAAGTGCACAAAATATGAACACGATTTTTAAACTCTAGAAAAGAGCCATACGAATAATAACCAAAAATAGTAGTCGAGCTCATTGTAAAGACCTGTTCAAAACACTAGGGATTTTAGCTGCTCCATGTTAATACATTTACCAAGCAGTTGCACACGACAAAAATAACACTGGTAATTACTCCACAAACAGATTTGTCACGACCATCGAACAAGAGCTAGACTCAACTTACGTTTACCAAGAAAAAATAGACATAAAACTCAAAACAGCATTTTCTACCAAGGAATAAAACTCTGCAATAAGATACCAAAAGAGATTAAAGAAATTGCAAAAATACACTTACTTAAATAGGTACTTAAAGTACCTGTTACGTAATACATTTTATACATCAAAGGATTACTTAGACAAAACAGAGTTGGGGTTTGGTAAAAACAATGTTATACAAATAAATAACAGTAAAAATGATTACAAAAATTTGTATAATAAATAATAAATGTTTATAAAACATCCAACATTCCACATAACACCTTCACACTGTGTTTTTTCCTTCTTTTTTCCTCTTCTAGAAAAACTTACGCCCCACCTATGTATAGAACAATACTAACACCTCTTTCTCTTTCTGAGCTCAAGATCTCACTCATTATAGAGGGATGCTGACTCAATTTTTCATGGTAGAAAATTGGAAGATGTGGTACAGAAAATGGCCCAGATATCACCAGTGTGTGTGTGTGTGTGTGTGTGTGTGTGTGCGTGTGTGTGTGTGTAATGAGTGAAGTGTTATGAAACAATGTGTGTATAGCGCGTCCAGTGACTGATAGTGAGATACGAGTGGTGTAATGAGTGAAGTGTTATGAAACAATGTGTGTATAGTGCGTCCAGTGACTGATAGTGAGATACGAGTGAATAGTGTGGCATTACATTATTTAATAAGTTATTTGTAGAAGAAGTATACCACGAGTAAATCTAACGATTGCCTTTAGTAAAAGCCTGTAAATGTATGTGTATATTAATTAGCTTATTTTAAATTGGTCTAAACTTGTAAATACTCTGACATTTCCAATATCCTTGTAAAAAGAGATCTACAGATGAATAAAGCTACCACTACTACCATTAACATACAAAATTTAAAAAGACAACTAATTATACTCCTTTGTGAAGCAGATAGAGGAATTGTTAATACAAACTTCTAAAAGAATAACCTTACATACACGTTTGAGAAGCAAATTAGAATGTTCTATGTTCAGTACTAAAACTAACAGGTAAAACAATCGAACACTTAAGAAACAAATTATACATGTCTGTCAAGCAGACAGAGCAGGAGACTAGTAAAAAATTGAAAGAAAAATTAATTAGGCATGTCTGTGAAGCAGGTGGAGTAGAATGCTATGATAGAATTTCAACCTTTCAGTTATCAACAGGAGCATCATGGACGATGTACATCGGCATGTCCACCAATCAAGGCACTGGGAGCTCACTAAAGCAAACTGGTGGCTGGCTTCGTCACCTCACTGAGTAAGGCCTCAAGTCTCCAGAAGGCGAAGGTGTGGTCTGCGGATAAAACACCTGCGATCCAGACACAGGGAGCAGCCCACTGTGACATCTCGGCACGATTCTGAGTCCGTCCAATGGCCAACGACCAATTCCTGCATCAACATACATGCAACAAACAGCCTCTGAACAGACAACCTAACTACAAACTGTGTGCAGCAAATGCACCACCACAAAGCGACGCCCTACAGTCCACAACTTATCAATGGAACCAAAGAGCACCAGAAACGACATCAGAGCGTTCACACAGCTCAGTGATGATGACCAGTGAATATCCTCATTGAATAACTCCCATCATTATGTCTCTTAGAAAGGTCGAGCAGTCTTGTTACTTTCATATGTGCACCACGATCAGAACCTTAGTACTCAAAAGAACATACCCGAAGTGATCGGTGATTACAATGTCACAAAAGTAAGATTGAATGGACTGAACCAACTGTATGCCAACTATATGGTATCAGGTGTTCAGTGTCTATTTATTGTACAATTTTAAACACAGTAGGTGTCGGTGCTAATGTTTTACTTCGATTCACCAAAAAGAAATTGATCAAATTGATGATTAAAAAGAAGGTAATTGCTACAGAGGCTCAAAATTGGTTTAGTAGAACTCCACACATAATGTCAAGATGGCCGACCTCTAAGTCGTGAACTGAGAGATATGTTATTAAACTGGGAAGTATTCCTCTTGCCTCAACATCATCTGAGCCACAACTCATGAGGAAGGCAATATGCTGCATGCGTGCAAAGATTTGCAGACAAGAAAACCAACAACAGGTGCGAAAAATGCTCAGAACATGTTTGTCCCTATAACAGATTTCTAGTATATCAGAACTGTTTCTAATTGCAGCTATAATGTGTAAACAACTATAAAAGTTCAATTTCAGATAAAAGTTCTTTACATTATTGTTTCAGTTACTTACTGGGATATTCCAAGTCCCCACTTGAGTTTTAGCGTAAGAGCATTTCACTAGAGTAGTTAAGGGTTAAGGCCTGTAAGGAGGTAAAGGGCGTTTCCAACTCAAGTTTACCATTTGTCTGTACCACTTTACATCATGAACCAATATGTGTCTTATCCACTCACGTAGCAACAGCTCTTTAGTCTGTTTTCATTGGCACAGAAAGCGTTACCAGACTTGTAAATAGTTCCGTTTACAGAAAGTAATTAAGAAATGTGGTAAAGTTACTTGCAAGGTGACCACTATATAGACCGTGCAATGCCACATCAATACTGCATTTTTATATTTTCTCCTTTAATCAATTAAGTTCAATATATCTTCCGTTACACAAGGATTTCTACAAGCCACCGTCTTTTTACCTACTCGATCCTCTACTGGCATTCCTATTTCGTCTCTCAAAGCTACCCATTCTTCTCCTACTGTATTCCTTCCTCCATTACTGTCAATCGTTCCCTAATGCTCTCCCTCAAACTCTCTACAACCTCTGGTTCTTTCAGTTTATCCAGGTCCCATCTCCTTAAATTCCCACCTTTTTGCAGCTTCTTCAGTTTCAATCTGCAGTTCATAACCAATATATTGTGGTCAGAATCCACATCTGCCCCTGAAAATGTCCTACAATTTAAAACCTGGTTCCTAAATCTCTGTCTTACCATTATATAATCTACCTGAAACCTTACAGTGTCTCCAGGCGTCTTCCACATACACAACCTTCTTTCATGATTCTTAAACCAAGTGTCAGCTTTGATTAAGTTATGCTCTGTGCAGAATTCTACTAGGCGGCTTCCTCTTTCATTCCGTACCCACATTCCATATTCGCCTACTACTTTTCCTTCTCTTCCTTTTCCTACTATCGAATTCCAGTCTCCTACGACTATTAAATTTTCGTTTCTCTTGACTATCTGAATAATTACTTTTATGCATCATACATTTCTTCATTCTCTTCGTCATCTGCGGAGATAGTTGGCATATAAACTTGTGCTACTGTGGTAGGCGTGGGCTTCGTGTCTATCTCGGCTACGATAATGCGTTCACTGCGCTGTTCGTATGAAGTAGCTTACCCTTACCCGCGCTCCATGTCACAGTACTCCTGGTGGCGCGAGGCGCGCCTGAGCCGTCACGTGGCACCTTGAGACACTTACTGGCGGACCCAGATAAGCGTCCTGCACCGATACAGTCAGTCCGATAACCAGACAGGATCGTACCTCATCACTCAAGATTCAGTAATTAATAGCCCTGTCGCCACCTACTTACCTCCAGCAAGATCTGGCCACAGGACCGGGAACATTCACAGCCAAGCTCAGTAAATTACGTTCGACTGACTGTACAAAATATACAGTTCAGAGACAATACGGAAATGGTCACTCAAGAAACATCACTCGCAAATTTGTAAGAGAACAAATTAAGATTATCGCAGCAAATTATCCCAGCCAAATCAGCCAATTTTAACCTTACCAACACTGTCACTTAGCTAATATCACTAACCATTCCCTGAGACACAGTTCGGCAAAAACGTCCACACTCATTACTCTGCAACATCCGCAGAGAACAACAGCAGTAATAGATGCTCGTCAACAAGATCACACTTTGGAATGTCATGTCCGCTTTCCGTACCGAAATCGTAACTCTCTTGATAGTGGACGATCCTTCACTCCAGAACTCTGAAGTGGTAACAGCTTGACAACACATACTCCGCTCCAGAGCGCCTGCGAGCATCCACATCAACCTCAGGAGCTCCGACGGCCACCTTGTCGATTTCCCGAGCTCCTAGCCTCTCCACGAAATCACTCAACACGTGGGCCTTTCAGCCAGCCAGAACCAGGAGAGGTCTGAAAGCCCCACCATTGGCCACTCCCTGCTGCTGCTTACAGCCACTTCTTTCACGTCCCGATCTTTAGAGGCGAACGAGCTAGCACACATTGGTGGCCAGGAAATCTTATGTTACGACGTATTCACTCATGGAGTACCAAGCATTAATTTCTGGAACCAATACACATATTAAAACCTTTCCTATGATATTATGGAAACGAACTACTTTAGAAGCATTCTCATATGCGAAATTACTTGAAAGGTTGTATTTGGTTGTTCCGGAACACACGTGTTACTCAGACAGAACTGCTGTCAACTACGTCGTGTGTAACTCGCGCCACTCCCTTCAAATACAGCACCGGTCGTGTGCATTGTCAGAGCGCTTCAGATTTGGGATCAGCAGTCTGCACAGTCATACTTGGCGACAGACAGCGAGGGACGACCTACCCGCATCTAGCGAGGCTTAAGGCGCAGAACTCGAGGCCGAGTGCGATGGTTCGCAAGCAGGGCGTGGGAAATATGGATCGTCCTGTTCCCAATATGCAGCAACAGCTTTCAACACACCAAACTAAAGCAAAGGACTCCATCTGCACTAGATCTCCAACAACGCAAAACTATAGGAACGAACCGAAAACCCAGACAACAAAGCCACAGTAAACAGGCAAAGCAGCCACAAACATGATACTCTAAATACAAAATGTTCGCACTCACCAATCTACATCCTATCGAGAACTTTTTAAAAAACACCTTTCCACTACATAAACCTACTTTCACGAAGAACGAAGTTTAGACTGTTTGGATGCGGATGGGCTCCAGTACATCTATCATACCTTTATGGCACTTCAACAAACCTTACAGTAAACAAAAAACGAAGAAGGCACCAAAGAAACCTCCAAATCGCTGTAACCTGCACTAAAACAATTGCCTGGTACACCAAGTCGTTCACCAAAAATCCCGAAAAATCTCTGCTAACATTAAAGCACACCCACCATATTTCGAGACCCGAGAAAACGGTTCGTGTTACTTACCAATCTGAAGCAACCATCACACCAATAACACCGCATGCCAAACTGTAAGCAAAAGAGAAATCACATGGATTCCCGCTCACCATTGTGATAACCGAGGTTGGCCGCGATATAGCAAACGAAAATACTGAAGAGGAGCTAAAAGCACTGGGAAACTAAAGCAAAATTCCGTGCTCATAATTTCAGACATCATTCCAGGACCTATTGAAAAGTTCGAGTTATCTATAGTCACAAACAACCAACAGACAAGGTTCTTGCCACCATTTCAGACTGCACTGTGTACTTCACAAGGCTGAACCATCTTAAACACTACCTCCTCAATAACAGCAACGTCCAAGTTTCAACACTTTCCAACACGCCACGAAAAACTGCGGTAATAAATCGAAATGTGGAAAACGGAGTAGTCCACACGAAATTTTTAATCGTAAAATGACCCGAAAAAAGAAGCACCAAAATTCAGCCACTGCAACGCTGATCACTTTGACAGTGATGAGAATTGCAAAGAAAGACCAAAAAAGCCTAGCTCAGTCAACGAAACTCAGAAGGTTACTTGCACTGACAAAACAATCACGGTCTTTGACCCGGAACAACACGAAAGCAATCAAACGGAAAACTTCCTGTGAGCATTCACTACAGTCCTTCTCAACATTATATTTGAAAGGAGGGAAACAATAACAATAGTGAAACTTCCTGGCAGATTAAAACTGTGTGCCCGACCGAGACTCGAACTTGGGTACCTTTGCGTTTCGCGGGCAAGTGCTCTACCAACTGAGCTACCGAAGCACTGCCAGTTCTGGCAGAAGTAAAGCTGTGAGTACCGGGCCTGAGTCGTGCTTTGGTAGCTCAGTTGGTAGAGCACTTGCCCGCGAAAGGCAAAGGTCCCGAGTTCGAGTCTCGGTCGGGCACACAGTTTTAATCTACCAGGAAGTTTCATATCAGCGCACACTCCGCTGCAGAGTGAAAAATCTCATTCTGGAAACATACCCCAGGCTGTGGCTAAGCCATGTCTCCGCAATATCCTTTCTTTCAGGAGTGCTAGTTCTGCAAGGTTCGCAGGAGAGCTTCTGTAAAGTTTGGAAGGTAGGAGACGAGGAACTGGCAGAAGTAAAGCTGTGAGTACCGGGCGTGAGTCGTGCTTCGGTAGCTCAGTTGGTAGAGCACTTGCCCGCGAAAGGCAAAGGTCCCGAGTTCGAGTCTCGGTCGGGCACACAGTTTTAATCTGCCAGGAAGTTTCATATCAGCGCACACTCCGCTGCAGAGTGAAAATCTCATTCTGGAATAACAATAGTTCCTAAATAGTCCCAACGACGTTCTTTGGCGAACACGGATCCACATCTATATCGCCAAGCTGATGGACAAGGAGGCCCAAAACTAATCTAGCACGAGACACCACGAACAAGCCTGAGAAAGATATTTCCACTAACTGCTTTGTCAACACATTGGGTTTCTGCACGAAAAAGAAACTCCTTGAAGATTTAGTACGAGAAAGAGAAGTTACTAGCATTATAGTCATAGCACATACCTGATGCCGAGGCAGAGAAATCAATCTACACAACTATATCTGTCACCAACTTGACAAACCCAAACCAGACTGTGGCAGAAGCTGAAATAGATGCATTGCAGTCTTTCATAGCAAACACCTAGCTGCAATACTACCCAACCTGCCGTAAAATCTATACATTCACCACGTGATCGTGTTAAAAATTAGAGCACAGTATAGGAGACACAGCAATATCTGTACCTCCTGCCGAGCAACTGTCAATTGATCTCGTTAATTACATACTCTCACTCGGCCGAGCTAAAGTCATGGGAGACTCAGCAAATATCCACAATATTTGCTGAAAAAATCAAACAAGAAAAATGGTAAACTTCTTGTCGCCCAGACTCAGAAATGACTATGGCACTTCTCTCTCAGATCACATAATATGTACACTATAGGTACCCACATACTGAATCGAGACTGAATTTGACGACAGCATGGCTAATGAGTAGGCCTACCTGACACTATATGAACCACAGCTATAAATCACAAAAAGCAGGAGGAAATTGGAACCACCATAGACTCCCGAAATCGGATCATAAAAAAAATCAGATTGAGACGTTTAAGCACAAAACCCAACGTATCAACTATTGAAACAAGTTATTATATTATAAACAACAAATAGTGCAATCAATGCAACCTGCTATAGCTGGAAACGGCCTTAAGGAGGAAATAACACAGAGCAAGACCGCTGACATCCATAATAAACAAAATTAAACAGAAAGAAAATTCTACAGGTAATACAACACTAACCAAATGGATGCGCTAAGATTGGCTTGAATAGTCTCAATGACCTAATAAGAAGAGAAAACCGCCTAGTGTTGGGCAAGGGAATCACAAAATTAGGCCCCACAATACCACTCGTTTTTGGAGAAAAAATTCAAACGAGTCATAGCACACGATCTGCGAACAGCTAGCGTTAACAGCACAGGAGAACGTCAGTCATAATTGACGACCTCAAGAAAGTCCCGCAAAGTGCTAGAAAAAAGATTCACGATCATCCATAGGTTCCAAAATTCGACAAAAGCCGTGAAGAAATGATATTCCAAAATCCGAATGCAACCGCATAACATCAACTACTTAGTAAGATCAAGGAATTTGCTATGAAAGAAAAGCAGACGAAGGGGGCACTGGAAGATAACGACTTAAGTTACTCCTTTCACAAGACACCTGCCTCAAAGACATTAAAACGTTTATTCATCCCGGCCATGAAACTGAAAACAGTCTCTCTAAAATAGAATCAAGCTAAAATGAAGCTGATTTCCAAACCTGATTGACCAAAAAACAACGGCAACTCATAGAGTACCGTGCTCTCAGTGATAGGGAAGAGTTTCTAGACAAACTAAATAAAAAATAAAATAAAAAAAAATATCAAGGAATGAAGCAACATAATCGCACAAGAACAAGCCTGATTCAGCGGCAACCATAGCAGAAGTAACCCAGTCCTAGGTCTGAGGAAAAAAGGTACACAGGCTCAACGTAATATGGTAGACGCGACGGCAGAAAGCTTCCTGCTGGACAGCGAACACGCGTTCCATAGGTTCTGGCATGCTGGGTTGCTCTTTGAAACATTATGTTTGAACTTCCCATTCCAAACTGTGCAGTTAATTGCAAACGTTATGGGTAGCAGATAAGTACAAGACCTACTCGGTGATCAACGTTTGACAAGCTTTACACCAGCCTCATATACGAGACGCCTCATGGAACAGTCACATCTCGACTACTACACACAAGCAACATGGCTGACGTCGCTAAACATCGGTCTAGGAATGAAAGAACAGCCCCGTACACAGATGGACACTGTATGCTAGTGTCACCGGCCAACGTGCGGCAGAAGTAACGAGCAGGTCAGCCACTTCCCAAACAAGCAGCAATCTTCGCTAAGCGAGTCGAGTTAAGAGCCAACCCTGCAAAAAATCAGTTAACATTGTTCTAGCACCAACACCTTATTAATTTGCAAGCACAGAAACCAAACAAGCTAAATATTCTACTCTCCGTCCAAGATCACTCTACAAGCACATGTAAAACCCTCGGAACCCACTTAGACGAACTATTAAACTGGATGAAAAACAAAACAGGCCAAAAAAGCAGAGGGTATACTCATACTATTACGACTAGTGAAACACACGATGATCAACCACTGCCATTGTTTACACATAAAATATTCGTTTATCCAGAACTAGAATATGCAGTGGAGGCATGTCTAATGACAAGCAGTCAAATTAAAATGATCATATTTGACAACAAAAGGATCCTACGAATAGCGAAAACCTAGCATAAGACTTACCTAGTGCCTCTGTACACGACACACTCAATGGAAAAAAAGGGGAAAGACGCTAGATATATGCTCAGTAGAGTAAAATACACAGGATCCACGAAATCTATCATTCAGCACCAACTTGTGACCTTCAACTACCCATACTTTACATATATATGTATTCCTCACATGTCATCCTCAACATTACACCAGACGTATTCTACCACTCAGTACTAAAAATCGAGAAATACACCAACAGGAAAATAAGATGTTATAACACAGACAGATGATGTTGTGCCCGTCAGTCTTAAGACTGGTTTTAAACAGAGCTCTCCATCCTACTCTATCCCATGCAAGCCTCTTCATCTTCAAGTAACTAAGTGCAACCTACATCCATCTGAATTTGCTTACTTAATTTACCACTTGGCCTTCCTCTACAGTATTTACCCTCCACACTTCCCTTTAAGACTAAACTGGTTATCTCTAATGACTCAGAACGTGTCCTACCAACCAATCTCTCCATTAGGTCAAGTTGTGCCTCGCGTGTACCCACGTTTCTCTGGAATCCAAACTGATCTTCCCTGAGGCTGGCTTCTACCAGAATTTTCATCCTTCTGTAAAGAATTCGTGTTAGTATCTTACAACCATTACTTATTAAACTGATAGTTCGGTAATTTTCACATCTATCAGCAACTGCTTTCTTTGGAAATTATATTATTACATTCGTCTTAAAGTACGTGGGTATTTTGCCTGTCTCATACATCTGGCACAAAGGATGGAAGAGTTTTGTCGTGGCTGGCTCTTCCAAGGCTATCCATAGGTCTGACAGAATACTGTTTACTGACTATGTTTCAACTTAGATATTTCAGAGCACAGCCAAATTCTTCTCACAGTATTGCATCTCCCATGTCATCTACATCCACTTCCCTTTCTATAATATTACCTTCAATGAGATATAACGGACATAACTACATTAGCTATAGATAAAACAATATGACGCCATGACAGCAGAAATTATAAATATGATGCAGCCATGCTATTGTTCACACAAAGAGATACATCACATATCATTCAGATGATTGAAGTTTCTACTACATAACGTAGTACTTGGCTCGCTTTCATCAAAATCTGACTTACACATTTATGTTATAAATCCCTTCATATCATACTAGAGATTAGTTTCCAAGCATTAGTCTAAAAGACTACCAATACAATAGAACAGGACACAAAATGACTTTAAATTCGACAAACAGTCCCTGGTGATGCTTCTTTACAGGGAGGTTTTAACCTAGCCATAAGGCGAATGCCAGATTTAGCAATAAAAATAACATCGTCCTCCAATCCACCAGGACTCCACGCTATGTCCAAACCAAATAAGAACCTCAAAGATAAACAGTTTCACGACATTATTAAGTGCATTCCAGTTCAAAGAGTAACATGTTTGGTAAGGCACATTGCTGCTTGCAGTAAATTCAAGATTTTCATTTTTACTGCTCCTATGTAAACAGTGACTGTAACTGGGAACAGCAACTCAGAAAGAGACATTTTTTAACTAGGTCAATCTGAAATAGTTGACGAATGTTCTTAATCATAAACATATGTTATTAAAACTTGACTTATCAGGTGATGGAGATAAGTGATCTTATGTACACACATCAAAAAAAGTTTTGCATCACCTCGGCTCCGAGAGTTCCAGAACATAAACAGGAAATTGAAATAGAGATCAACATAAACATCATTCGCGCCTTTTTTATTGCTTATGAAAACCACATATTGCATGTTGTACCACCATACAGCGAAACCTTCAGAGGTGATGGCTCACATTGCTGTACACACTGGTACCTCTAATACCCAGTAGCACGTCCTCTTGCATTGGTGCATGCCTGTATTCGTCGTGGCATACCTTCCACAAGATCACCAAGGCACTGTTGGTCGAGACTGTCCCACTCCTCAACAGCGATTCGGCGTAGACCCCTCAGAGTGGTTGGTGGGTCACGTCATCCATAAAACAGCCCTTTTAAATCTATCCCACGCATGTTCGAAAGGGTTCATGTCTGGAGAACATGCTGGCCACTGCAGTCGAGCGATGTCGTCATCCTGAAGGAAGTCATTCACAAGATGTGCACGATGTGGGCGCGAATTGTCATCCATGAAGATGAATGCCTCGCCAATATGCTTTCAATATGGTTGGAGGATGGTATTTACATATCGTACAGCCATTACGGCGCCTTGCATGACCATCAGCGGTTTACGTCGGCCCCTCATAATGCCACCCAAAAACAGCAGGGAACCTCCACCTTGCTGCACTCAGTGGACAGTGTGTCTAAGGCGTTCAGTCTGACCAGGTTGCCTCCAAACATGTCTCCAACGTTTGTCTGGTTGAAGGCATATGCGACACTCATTGGTGAAGAGAACATGATGTCAATTCTGAGCGGTCCATTCAGCACGTTGTTGGGCCAATCTGTACCACGCTGCATGGTGTCGTGGTTCCAAAGATGGACCTCGCCATGGACGTCAGCATTGAATTTTCACTGATCGAACTATGGTATTGACCATCTAGGCATGGTTGAACTACAGAAAACATGAACCTTGTACCTTCTTCCTGGTGGAATGACTGGAACTGATAAGCTGTCGGACCCCCTCCGTCTAATAGGTGCTGCTCATGCATGGTTGTTTACATCTTTGGGCAGATTTAGTGACATCATTGAACAGTCAAATGGATTGTGTCTGTGATACAATATCCACAGTCAACGCCTATCTTCAGGAGTTCTGGGAACTGGGGTGATGCAAAACTTTATTTGATATGTGTATTTTTAAAACATTAGAACTAAATTATAAAATCTTTTCATTTTCTTGATCACAAAAACACATTGCCCGTAAGTCCCATTAACCCTACTGTAGGCTACATCAAGTACAAAAATAACCAACCAATTTGCCCCATTGGCCTAAGCAGGACACCATAGACCATGTCAGATGCAAAAAGAACCAACCAATTTGCTTTATTTGCCTAGGAGGATGAGGAGTGTAATGTTCATATTATTACCCCATACTGTAGGATAGTGACAGTAACATAGTCCTTGTGCTGGGTAGCAAAATTGTTTGTATCTCAAGATCTATCCAGAACACTTGACACTGTGCTTTTATCACCACCAAAAGGAGTGGCCGCATGGTCTAGGGCGCCATATGTCACTGACTGCGGGGGCCCCTCACCCCGGAGGTTCGAGTTCTCCCTTGGGCATGGGTGTGTGTATTGTTCTTATCATAAGTTAGTTTAAGTAGTCTGTCAGTGTAGGGACCGATGACCTCAGCAGTTTAGTCCATTAGGAATTCACACACATTTGAACATTTTTCTTTTGTCACCAATAGAACTCGAGGCATGAACTCCAGAAAATAGCATCTTCATGTGTATTGGAATAAAGTAGGCACGCATGCTGTCGCATGCATACCGATTTAACGTTCGAGCAGCTCACTCTGTGCATGGAGACATTCTGTGTCACATTCAGCTTGGCCAGTGTCGCCACCCGTTCAGATGCCGTGCTTTTTGTCATAAAAGCACAGTGCGACACAACACAGGTTGCTTGGCGGTTAACACTGTTGCTGTTGAGGTCTCAGGCCAGAACTGACGACAGTCCCCATGTGTTCTCTAGACACCTGGGCTCCAACTGGCAGCATTCGCCATACGTTCTCATGGCTCGTGGGTGTCCTTATTGTATTTCGTGTCGCCAGTGGTGTCAGGACGGGACATTGCACACACAAACAAATGCTCATAATTTCAAATCAATGCCATATCTCATACTTTTCTTTTTTATTTCCAATTTATTCGTAGTCTGCATTGATTTTGATGTCTTCCCGTTTAGCACCCCTACTACCTGTCTGTGCTTCCTAGAGAGTGGTCCCCGACACGTAAGTTGTAAAGAATGTCTCATGATTATAGTATCACCTTACATACACATAAATTTTGCTGGCAATCTAATATCTGTGAAATTGTTGCTGTTATGTATTCAAAATGTGTTGTGCAATAGTTGATGACTCACTCCAGCATAGCAGTTCAGACCTGTATATACCTTTCACTTGTGCTCTCTTGTGTACATGCCGTTGTTTGGTACGCTAAACTGCTGGTATCAGAAATGTAGCAGAAGCAGTGTGTGAACTGAGTAACTGAATGGTAAGAGGTTTGTGTTAGGGTACACAATATTGTCGTTGGAAGCGTGTGTTCTATTATTTGTATGTGAACAACCTCTCAGCAGTACCGTCTGGAATAAGCTGCTGTCAGGTCCCATGTGAATACGCTTTCCCATGCACTGTCTGTGCAGTGGGCTATTTGCTCACCCTGAACACCCAGCCCCCCTGCTGCTGCAGCCGCACCGGCAGCGGTACCTCGCCCTAAAACCCCACCTTGCCGCGCGGACGTGTCACACACAGTAAAGATAGTCGGCCGTGCCCTTTCAAAGGAACCATCCCAGCGTTTGCCTGAAGCGATTTAGGGAAATCACGGGAAACCTAAATCTGGATGGCCGGTTGCGGGATTGAACCGTCGTCCTCTCGAATGAGAGTCCAGTGTGCTAACCACTGCACCGTTTCGCTCGGTTCCATCACTGTACATACACATTTTGAACATTCACTGTAAGAGTTAAGGGGACATTACATATCTGTTACTGTGGAAAAATAGAGTGTCGTTTTAGTTTCATCTTTGATGAGGCAGATAGTGTGAGCGGTAAAGTTAAATGTCTACTGTCAGTTGCTCGGTATCTATTTAGGATTCACTGAGTAAATAACATTCAGTTTCGGGATTGTCTCTAAAATGTAAATGCGTGTTGCAGGTGGAAGATATACATATACATATATACCTAGTAAGGACGATTAAACATGACAAAAATCCTAGCCAATGTTATGTAAAGGGGAAAGGAATGAGGGTAGGATTTAGTGTTACACAGTAAAACTTGCTCAAATTGGCACGTGTATAATTTGGAAATCAGCTCAAACCGTAGAAGAATTTCAGTGCACTTTTATAGGCTGATTTTTGTATAAAGCGGAACACCTCTGTTAAGCGGTGCAAAACCAAGACAAGAGGTCCAGTGCAGCGCGGCGCTGCTGGTGTGGACCTAAATCCGTGCCGCTCTTTGCAACAACGAGTAAGTTACACTCAGTGTCGGTACAGTACATCAAAGGAAACGGTTCGCTCGTCAGCTCTCTGTTTGTCGGCTTTCTCGTTTACCTCATAATTGACCGATGCCGGCGCATACACGAATATTGTTGCGCATCGACCGACACACTGCTGCAACGTGTGCAGTGAAAGAGGTGGGTATTGTTCCATTAAACAATAGTTTTACCCGGCAAGGTCATTTTTTACTGCCAGTTTCACTTGACTAGTAACACTTTAAGAGATACAGTAACATGATGCCACACAAACGGTACGTGTCGTTAACACTTAACGAAAAGATTAATGTAATCGAGGCGAGTGAGAAAGACAAACTCTCTATGCATGAAATTATGTTGCGTTTCGGATGCAAATTTATGAGACTTTAAGAAACCAGGGTAAGTTTCAGGACAAACGGATGAAACGGAACTGGCAGATGAAAAGAAAGTTGAAGAAGACCGGAAATCAAGAAATCAACGAAATAATGTGGGGATGGTTTGTAAGTGCGTGGACAAAAAACTTACCTTTATCTAGACCAAGACTCAGAATGTTGGTAAAGAGCTTGGAATTACGGAGTTTAAGGCATCAACAGGATGGCTGCACAGTTTCAAAGCTAGGCACAACACCGTGTGGAATGAAGTGTGTGGGGAAGCTAAGGACGTGCAGGAAAGTGTAGCAACAGAATGGAAGACAATACTGTCCAACTTGATTGTGAATTATGACCCAAAAGACATGTTCAATGCCAATGAAATGAGACTGCTTTATCGTGCGCTTCCTTCAAAAAGGCGTGGATGGTGAGTGGTCTTATGGAAGAATGGCTCGACTCTTTCAACACCAAAATCAAAAAAGGAAATCACAATGTTCTCCTTTTCCTAGACAATGCAACCTGCCACCCGAAAGTAATGTTATGAAACGTGAAATGGCTTGGTTTCTTCCAGGTTCAACCAGATTCACACAACCCATGGACCAGGGGGTTATTTACACATTAAAGTGTCATTACAGGCGATTACTGATGCAATCTCTTATTCTTCGTGTTGAAGCCTAAAGTGCATTTGCTCTTGCACGGTCTGTTGTAAATTCGATTGGATTGTCAGTAAAGGAAATAAAACCCGAAACTGTCACCACGTGCTTCAACGAAGTCGTGTTTGGGGGTCAAGACCAAGGCGCTTCTGTGGGCATCGAAGTTCAAGAAAATGCAGCAGCAATTGCAAAATTAATGAAAATGCGAAACATTTCATGTAGTGCAGATGACTACATTCAAAGTGATGACTTTCTGTCAACTCACTCCACTTTCACTGCAGCAACAGATTTAATAGCAATCCACAATACAGAGGATGATGATGAAGAAACAAAGGAAGAAGAAGAGGAGAAAAAAGATGTCCCTAGAAAAATTAATATGCCTGAAGAAGCCATTGCATGCATAAATGATGTTACGCAATTTGCAGCACACGGAAATTCTCCCAACTTGTTGGGACTATTGTAAGGTGAAAAAAATTGCTAGCAAAAACAATTATGAACAAGAAATTAAAAGCAAGTTTTTCTCCTCGATATGTGGCAAAAAAAGTGAAATGTAAAGCAAATAAACATGAGAATAATATGCATGTACACACAATAATAAACGAATTTAAAGCTCGAGTAAAAATACAGAAATGCCGCGTTATTTATCAATTAGATCAGTTAGTGTAATAATCCTGTGTTCTATTGTCCAATATACAGCAAGTGAACATTTACTGTGCTGTAGTGAAGGTATGTAAATACAGTATATGGATAATTAAAAATTTTTACTGTGCTTTTGTACAGGATACCTGACAAATTTTACATAGCCCAGTGAGTTTTGTATAATCCGGAAACTTGTCCCATTTGGAAAATTATTTTAGTCCCAGGCAATTCCGTTTTGAGCAAGTTTTACTGTATTAAGGTTTAAGCGATGGATAACGGTTTGAACAAACATTTCTTTTAACCAAGGTACAAAGTGAATATTATTTTTAACTTTTATCAATGAACAAAGCATTAATCAGCATTCACTATCGAATAATGTTTTAATAGAGTTTCGTTAAGTTAGAAAGTGTAAGTCTCTTATCATTTACACAAACAATTTAAAAACTAATAAAAGGTGTAATTCTATAAAATTCAATAAAACAGATAAGCCTACATGACTGAAATTCCCCCCACTAATGACAAAATAAAGCCATTGTAGCTTAATGCAGAGAGGTTGCATTCGTTCTTGGTGTGCGTGACTGTATTGTATTGAAAGTTATCGGTATATGCATGTGTTAACACACAAGGTTGACATACAAGAGAAACAATTAGTAGCTTCTTCACTCAATAAATAATGATAACAGGTGATATGCTCCACTACAGACAAGACCTATGAAATGCTACTACGTACTCTGCACACAGTTGGAACCTCCATCATAGACAGGTGGCACACACTGTAAGATACATTAATTTGAAATTCATGAAAATGAGTAAAAGTTTTCCATATGTGTAGGTACTTGGCTGATATATAAAACTAAGTACTGTTCATTTCTCAGTGATACACAATATTATACAAACTCTGGGAATGATGTGATTATATTTCTGGCACACAGTGAGAAATAAGTACAATAATTAATAAAATTTCTCCACACATATAGACAATCGTTTGAAGCCGAAAGCTGAGTGATGTTCATTTATCAACGAGACACTACGGATGAAAATGAGACGCACAGGTGGAAAGGCGTGTAAAATATGTTAATTTGAAATTCATGAATGTGAATAAAAATTTTCCAGTTGTAGAGGTGTTCGTTCAATATATAAAATCCAGTACTGCGTATTTATCGATGAGACATGATACAAGGGCGGTTTGAAAAGTCCTCGGAATCACCATGAGAGGTCAGCACTAGCGCAACGAGATGTTCACGTGATATTCATTGCACTGTTGCCTGTAAACACCTGCCACGTCAGTGGTCTTGGAAGAGAGCTGTGGCAGTCACGTGGCTCTGTTGTTCCCGCGTAGTGATTTGCGAAGATGGAAAAAAAAATATCGAGATTCCAGCAGTGATTAAGTACTTCATAAAGAAAGGTATAAAATCAAAGGACATTCATGCCAATTTTCAGAGTACACTGGGGGACTCTGCTCCTTCATATTCAACTGTTGCCAAGTGGACAAATGAATTTAAATTTGGTCAGGAGAGCTTAGATGATGATCCATGCAGTGGTCAGCCAAGATGTCTCACTGTATCAGAAATCATTGCAAAAGTGCACAAAATGGTCACGGAGGATCGCTGATTGAAAGTGCATGAAATTGCTCATGCTTTCCAGATTCATCTGAAAGGGTATATCACATTTAAACTGAAGAATTAAAAATGAAAAAATTATCTGCAGAATGGATGCTGCGACTCTTGACACTGGAACAATGTTTGGCCCATTTTAGGGGAAACGAACAACATTTTTTGCGCCAGTTTGTGATCACAGATGAAACTTGGGTGCACTACTATACCCCAGACACAAAACAGTCAAAGCAGTGGAAATTGCTGATTCTCCACCACCAAAGAAAGCAAAGACAATTCCTTCGGCGGGAAAGGTCATGGCATCAGTGTTGTGGGAAGCGAAGGGGTTTCTGTTTGTAGATTATTTTCCCACTGGACAAACAATTACTGGAGAAGACTATGCTAACATCCTGGACAAATTTCAACAAAAGATACACGAAAAAAGGCCAGATTTAGCAAGGAAGAAAGTCATCTTCCATGAAGACAATATGCTCCTGCACACATCGTCGCCATGGTAAAATTACACAAACTAAGATATGAATTGTAGCCACACCCACCTTCTTCACCTGATATGGCTCCATCAGACTTTCATCTCTTCCCAGAGCTGAAAATTTTCCTTTGTTGACAAAGATTCACTTCAAACACAGAACTGATAGCTGGAGTTGACTACTATTTTGCAGGCCTGGAGGAAACTCATTTTCGAGATGGGATCACGGAACTGGGTCACTGCTGGACCAAGTGCATAATCTACAAGGAGATTACATTGAAAAACAAAAAAGTTTCAGTGACTTAAGTACTTTTTTCCTATTCTGCTTAGAAAACTTTTCAAACCACCCTCATATTACACACACTCTAGGGACAACGTGAAGGTAATTGTGAGAAAGAGTGAACAATACGTTAAACTAACAACTGCAAATATAACTGAAATTCGTTCACACATAGAGGACATCTTTCGGTGCGTAACGGTGTGATGTACTAAGGGGATTCATGTGGAAAGATTTCTGATGTATTATGGTCACGATGGGAATTAACAGCCATTGTACGCTGAGTGGTAGTTGGAGCTACTGTAGATGCAAGATGCGACATCCCGTTTCGGAAATTGTTTGGGAATTCAACATTCGGAGTTCCTTCAAGAATGTGCCGAGAATACCAAATTTCTGGCATTACCTCTCACCACAGAGAACGCAGTAGCCTAGGGCCCTCACTTAATGATCGAGAGCAGTGGCATTTATGTAGAGATGTCAGAGTTAACAGAAAAACAACACTGCGTGAAATAATTGCAGAAATCAATGTGGGATGTACGACGAATGTATCTGTTAGCACAGTGTGGTGAAATGTGACTCTGATGGGTTATGGCAGCAGGTGACCGACAGGAGTGTCTTTACTAACAGCATGATTTTACCTGCGGCGCCTCCTATGGGCTCATGACCATGTTGGTTGGATCCCTGAGCATGAGGAACTGGTTCAGCATACACAATGCTTTTCAGATGCCACGGAGTTAAAAGAGGTTGTTAAGTTGTCAGCAAACTGTCATGAGAAAGTTGCAGGTTGTTCCATCATGCAGGAACCACGCAACCTGTCGTATTGCCAAAAGCAAATTCTCAAGCAGCCCAGGTAGAGTATTCCAAAGGAATTTCAAGTCTATTCCTCCATCGAGGTGTTGTGGAATGATAACCAGTCCAAGTATGTGATGGCCAAGAATTCCTGCCCACACACTGATGTTGAACCGAGGCTGGTGAGGTGCGTCAACCATCCCCTGAGGATTGTCTGTAACTAACAGATGAAAATTATGCAGACCGATGATGCCAGTTCCGGTAGAGGTTGCTTCATTAGTAAAGAGGAGTGATGACAGAAATCCCATAATTGTGATGATCTGCTGCAAAAACACATCGACAAAATCTTTGCTGTAGGGAAATCCGCTGCTGATAATCCTTGCACTCATTGCAGGTGATAGGAATAGTAGTGGTTGCTACCCAGGTTACACATAAACATACTTTGGCTTACACATGTTGGCAGGCTACTTGCCTAGAGCTTATACTAAGGTTCGTAGAAACTTATCCTCCAGATCTTTTGTACGCACAGTCCACCACCTCCTGCACACTCGTCAGTCTGAAAGGACCCGTTGTTGTTGTTGTGGTCTTCAGTCCTGAGACTGGTTTGATGCAGCTCTCCATGCTACTCTATCCTGTGCAAGCTTCTTCATCTCCCAGTATCTACTGCAACCTACATCCTTCTGAATCTGCTTAGTGTATTCATCTCTTGGTCTCCCTCTACGATTTTTACCCTCCACACTGCCCTCCAATGCTAAATTTGTGATCCCTTGATGCCTCAAAACATGTCCTACCAACCGATCCCTTCTTCTAGTCAAGTTGTGCCACAAACTTCTCTTCTCCCCAATCCTATTCAATACCTCCTCATTAGTTACGTGATCTACCCACCTTATCTTCAGCATGCTTCTGTAGCACCACATTTCGAAAGCTTCTATTCTCTTCTTGTCCAAACTAGTTATCGTCCATGTTTCACTTCCATACATGGCTACACTCCATACAAATACTTTCCGAAACGACTTCCTGACACTTAAATCTATACTCGATGTTAACAAATTCCTCTTCTTGAGAAACGCTATCCTTGCCATTGCCAGTCTACATTTTATATCCTCTCTACTTCGACCATCATCGGTTATTTTACTCCCTAAATAGCAAAACTCCTTTACTATTTTAAGTGTCTCATTTCCTAATCTAATTCCCTCAGCATCACCCGACTTAATTTGACTACATTCCATTATCCTCGTTTTGCTTTTGTTGATGTTCATCTTATATCCTCCTTTCAAGACACTGTCCATTCCGTTCAACTGCTCTTCCAAGTCCTTTGCTGTCTCTGACAGAATTACAATGTCATCGGCGAACCTCAAAGTTTTTACTTCTTCTCCATGAATTTTAATACCTACTCCGAATTTTTCTTTTGTTTCCTTTACTGCTTGCTCAATATACAGATTGAATAACATCGGGGAGAGGCTACAACCCTGTCTTACTCCTTTCCCAACCACTGCTTCCCTTTCATGCCCCTCGACTCTTATAACTGCCATCTGGTTTCTGTACAAACTGTAAATAGCCTTTCGCTCCCTGTATTTTACCCCTGCCACCTTCAGAATTTGAAAGAGAGTATTCCAGTTAACATTGTCAAAAGCTTTCTCTAAGTCTACAAATGCTAGAAACGTAGGTTTGCCTTTTCTTAATCTTTCTTCCAAGATAAGTCGTAAGGTCAGTATTGCCTCACGTGTTCCAACATTTCTACGGAATCCAAACTGATCTTCCCCGAGGTCGGCTTCTACCAGTTTTTCCATTCGTCTGTAAAGAATTCGCGTTAGTATTTTGCAGCTGTGACTTATTAAACTGATTGTTCGGTAATTTTCACATCTGTCAACACCTGAAAGGACCCACGATCACATAAATGCCCAAAAAGGGCTTGAAATGTTGTGTGATGTGGTTGGCGCTTGTGAGGGTACTTGCTTTGGTATAGTCATGCTGCGTGTAGACCCGTTTCCATCTCCTTGGCCACTTAAGATGCCATCCTGGCTTGTTCCCGAAATGAATGACCAGGGCATTCTGCTACTTAAAGTATGCTGCGCCAATCAAGCAGCCTGCAACACACACAGCACATGGTCAGAGGAACTTTCATTTGTCAGCGCCATCTACTATGGCTACAATGCATTTCCAGACACGTTTGTAGGACCGTTTTTCCTCTAATTTCAGTCAGGAATCCATCCCTGCAGTTTGTTGATTTTATTAATGGTCAACCTAAAGTAATAAGCACTTGGATTAAAAAACCTGCATACAATATGGAGTTTTCCATAACTTCTCCTTAACTTAAATAGGAACTCCATGACGCATGAATTACAAACAAAAGTAATGGGAACCAAACCTGAAAGCGTACAAATGTTATCAACATCAGTGTGCGTGTGTGTGTGCGTTTTGACCCTAGCGTAAGTTAGTATACGTTAGATTAAGTAGTGCGTAAGCTTAAGGACTGATTACCTCAGTAGTTCGGTCCCATAAGGCCTTACCACAAATTTCCGATTTCCAATAGCACTTGCTACACAACATTATTTGTCTTATATGTCGTTTACAGACGAATTTAAAGCATCTGTCGCATTTGCGATTGTTTGCTGCCAGCTTTAGGGGCACATAAATAACATCTTTCTCTTTGTCACGTTTCACTTTCAGTGGAAGATTAATTTTCTTGTAGGGCATTTTGCGATTCATCAGCTTTTGATCACATAGTGTATTTTCCCATTACATTGTCACTATTGCCAGGGCTCTCCAACATTGGAACAGCACCCCAGCGTTGGACATTATGGGGACGTCCAGTATTACATGTGATTGTATATTCATCTGTTCATTACACTCTAGAAGAATTCAGTGAGTCACTACTAACGCACTTTGCAGAAAATGGTCACTATACACATGTGACAGTTGGCGTGTATGGGCATTGCCACTGTGGCTCGGTTCTGTGGCCTTCTGCCACAGCGATGTATTTCAGGAGTCGGTAGGAGAGAACTCCTCTGCAGCAAGTCTCTCTCGCTGCGTTCATTTATGTTTGCAGCTGAATTCAACAATTCTATTTGGGAGTTGGTATGTAGAAAGGCATAATAATAAAATGAGTTTCCCCAACGGTTTCTCAGTGTTGGTGACTGTATCAGCCTGCTTCCACTGTTACGCATTTTCATGCAACATATGTGAAATTTGTAGAGTGGCAGTACGTCCGCAGTTACCAGACAGACGATATGCATAGCGAGGGAGGCTACTGTGTAAAGGTGTAGTCGCAGGACAGGAATATCTAAGAAGCGAGCAGACATAATGCTGTGTATGGTCTACTCATAAGACCTCTACAGATTCTTAATGTCATCACGTCGCTAGAACAATCCAATCCCGTTCTAAAGTTCAGCGGCTTTTGTACGACATTTTCAACTGGACCGTTAACAATCTGCATTTGATACGTGGAAAGAATCTGGATTAATTCTGGATAGTGATAAATGCAAGACCACTTCACTTGTTTACAAAAACTGTCGCAGCTCGTACGTCATCCGTCTTTTCGCTACGGGGCAAGTATCCATACCCACTGCTATTTTTAGAATCTATTCAGCACTTGATCAGACTGCCGCTTCTCTGTCTGAATGAATGAATGCAGTGGCATCGCGACACGACTTCCCCGTGCACCACGTTGAATGTTACCCCACAAACATCGAATCTGGTGCTGTAACTTGTAGAGTATTAGCACTAAATCAAACACTGAAACACATCTATGGATAAAGTTTTTCTGGTACTTGTTTCTAGTACCAGAGTCTAATTTTCGTGAGCTACATTGTTAATCACTCGTACGAAAGGTGGCACAGTGCACAGTAAAACATTTGAGTTTATATACAACTTACTATTTTATACATCTAAAAACAAAGATGATGTAACTTACCAAACGATAGCATTGGTATGTTGATAGACACACAAACAAACACGAACATACACACAAAATTCAAGCTTTCGCAACCCACGGCTGCTTCATCAGGAAAGAGGGAAGGAGAGGGAAAGATGAAAGGATGTGGGTTTTAAGGGAGAGGGTAAGGGGTCATTCCAATTCCGGGAGCGGAAAGACTTACCTTAGGGGGAAAAAAGGGCAGGTATACACTCGCGCACATACACACACACACATATCCATCCGCACATATACAGACACAAGCAGACACATGTAAAGCCAAAGAGTTTGGGTAGAGATGTCAGTTGAGGCGGAAGTACAGAGGCAAAGAAGTTGTTGAATGACAGGTGAGGTACGAGCGGCGGCAACTTGAAATTAGCAGAGGTTGAGGCCTGGTGGGTAACGGGAAGAGAGATATATTGAAGGGGAAGTTCATCTCCGGAGTTCTGATAGGTTGGTGTTAGTGGGAAGTATCCAGATAACCTGGACGGTGTAACACTGTGCCAAGATGTGCTGGCCATGCACCAAGGGATGTTTAGCCACAGGGTGATCCTCATTACCAACAAACACTGTCTGCCTGTGTCCATTCACACGAATGGACAGTTTGTTGCTGGTCATTCCCACATAGAAAGCCTCACAGTGTAGGCAGGTCAGTTGGTAAATCACGTGAGTGCTTTCACACGTGGCTCTGCCTTTGATTGTGTACACATTCTAGGTTACAGGACTGGAGTAGGTGGCGGTGGGAGGGTGCATGGGACAGGTTTTACACAGGGGGCAGTTACAAGGGTAGGAGCCAAAGGGTAGGGAAGGTGGTTTGAGGATTTCATAGGGATGAACCAACACACAGAAATCTCGCTCCACACCTGAACTCGTCACATTTGCGACTAGAGCTGACTATCGGCAAATTACCAAACTATGCTGTGGTGGTTTACAGGGAAAGAAAACTTTCAGGGTTTCTCTTCAAAATGACATATGTATGATATCTGTACATGTTTGGTTCTTGTGCAATAAATAATTGAAAGTGTTTCCGGACATTACGTATACTGTGTATAATGATCTGCCTATTGTTTAGTTGCAATCAATTTCTCTAATTCTGATTATTATGACAACAGTCGTGTACTAGTGTGTCATGTTGCACTGCAAAAAGTTTGTAACATTTTATATAAAAGTTGTCCAATGTGGCACAGAGTAAACATGTAATGCGGTGTACAGCAGAACATTGTTACAGTGATGTGAATAGTAACCCTCCCCCCCCCCCCCCACCAGGTCTAGGAAAACCTTTCTAATACACCAACTTTTTTTTTTTTTTTTTTTTTTTTTTTTTTTTTTTTTTTTTTGTGGTTTTAGGGCGCACAACTTCAATGGTCATTAGCGCCCTGACGACGTTAAGAATGCACCGCGAGGCACAAGTTTAAAACAACAACTAAAAGGGAAAACACGATAAAAGACAGACTGACAGGCATAGGATTAAAAACAGCATCATCAAATGTCCTTAGTGAGGTTTGTCAAATTGATAAAACGAAGAACACGAGCAGCTGCTCGTGGGTCATCCGCTAAAACGGCATCTAAAGTACATGGCAGGTTAAGATCGAGACGCAGTGCGTTAAAATCCGGACACCACATTAAAATGTGGCGGACCGTCAGCAATTGCCCACATGGGCAGAACGGCGTCGGCGCAGCCGTCAGCAGATGACGATGGCTGAACCGGCAGTGTCCAATTCTTAACCAGGCCAAAACTACCTCCTCCCGCCGAGAAGGACGTGAGGAGGACGTCCAAGCCACGGGAAGAGGTTTCAAGGCCCGAAGCTTGTTGGCTGTAAGGGCAGCCCAATCGGCATGCCACAGCGATAAAATGCGCCGACAAATAACCCTGCTAAAATCTGACGAAGGGACACAACAAGAAGCTGTCCAAGGCTGGAGGACCGCAGCCTTGGCCGCGGCATCTGCAGCTTCGTTCCCAGGGATACCGACATGGCCAGGGACCCACATAAAGCTAACCGGAGAACCAACGTCCACCAGCTGCCGAAGAGAGCGTTGTATCCGGTGCACGAAAGGGTGAACCGGATACGGATCACTGAGGCTCTGGATGGCGCTCAGGGAGTCGGAGCAGATGACATAAGCACAATGTCGGTGGCGGCAGATGTAAAGAACAGCCTGGTAGAGGGCAAAGAGCTCAGCTGTGAAGACCGAACGATGGCCACGGAGCCGGTATTTGAAACTTTGTGCCCCAACAATAAAAGAACACCCGACCCCGTCATTGGTCTTAGAGCCATCTGTATAAATGAAAGTCATATTGATGAACTTCGAACGAAGTTCCAAAAAACGGGAGTGGTAGACCGAACCGGGGGTAACCTCTTTTGGGAGCGAGCTGAGGTCAAGGTGAACGCTGACCTGAGCCTGGAGCCAAGGTGGCGTGTGGCTCTCACCCACTCGAAAGGTTGCAGGGAGTGAAAAATTAAGGTGTTGAAGGAGGCGACGAAAGCGAACTCCAGGGGGTAGCAGGGCAGAGACATACAACCCGTATTGACGGTCGAGAGAGTCGGCAAAAAAGGAACGATAAGACGGATGGTCCGGCATTGACAGTAGCCGACAGGCATACCGACAAAGCAGTATATCGCGCCAGTAGGTGAGTGGCAATTCGCCAGCGTCAGCATGAAGACTCTCTACGGGACTAGTATAAAATGCTCCGATCGCAAGTCGTAAACCCCAATGTTGTATGGAGTTGAGGCAGCGTAAGATGGATGGCCGTGCAGAGGAGTATACGAAGCTCCCATAATCCAGCTTGGAGCAGACGACCGACCGATATAGACGAAGTAGGACGGTTCGATCCGCTCCCCACGACATACCACTGAGAACACAGAGGACATTTAAAGAACGGGTACAACGGGCGGCCAAATATGACACATGTGGAGATCAGCTAAGTTTCCTGTCAAATGTAAGGCCTAAAAATTTGGTTGTCTCCACGATTGGGAGAGCAACGGGACCGAGTCATAAGGACGGTGGGAGAAACTCTTTGTAGCGCCAGAAGTTAATACAGACGGCAGAAAAACGGAAGCCATTGGCGACACTCCAGGAGTAAAGACGGTCAAGAGAACGCTGAAGACAGCGCTCCAGGACACGTGTACACTGCGCGCTGCAATAGATGGTAAAATCGTTCACGAAAAGGGAGCCTGATACATCAGCTGGGAGGCAATCCATTATTGGATTGATCGCGATGGCGAAGAGAGCGACGCTCAAAACAGCCCTGTGGCTACCCATTCTCCTGGCGAAAGGTGTCGGACAGGACAGAACCCACACGTACCCTGAACTGTCGATCCATTAAAAAGGAACGAATAAAAAGAGGGAGGCGACCGCGAAGGCCCCATGTATGCATGGTGCGGAGAATGCCCGCCCTCCAACAGGTGTCGTAAGCCTTCGCCAAATCAAAGAACACAGCCGCGGTCGGGCGCTTCCGCAAGAAGTTATTCATAATGAAGGTTGACAAGGTAACCAGATGGTCAACAGCAGAGCGGTGCCTACGAAATCCACATTGTACATTGGTAAGTAGGCGTCGAGACTCGAGCAGCCAAACCAATCGAGAGTTAACCATTTGCTCCATCACTTTACAGACACAGCTGGTAAGCGAGATAGGTCGATAACTGGAAGGCAAGTGCTTGTCCTTCCCTGGCTTATGAATCGGGACAACAATAGACTCGCACCAGCATGCGGGAACATGTCCCTCAATCCAGATGCGATTGTATGTACGAAGAAGAAAACCTTTACCCGCAGGAGAAAGGTTCTTCAGCATCTGAATATGAATAGAATCAGGCCCTGGAGTGGAGGACCGTGATCGGCCAAGTGCGTTTTCGAGTTCCCGCATGGTTAATGGGGCATTATAACTTTCACAATTCGAGGAGCGGAAGTCAGGTGGCCTAGCCTCCTCTGCCTGTTTGCGGGGGAGGAAGGCAGGGTGGTAATGAGCGGAGCTCGAAACCTCTGCGAAAAAGCGGCCGAAGGCATAGGAGACAGCCTCAGGGGCCACAAGGACGTCATTCGCGACCTTCAAGCCAGAAACTGGTGAGTGGACCTTAGTGCTAGATAGCCGGCGCAGGCTACCCCAGACAACAGAAGAAGGAGTAAAACTGTTGAAGGTGCTTGTGAAAGCAGCCCAGCTGGCTTTCTTGCTTTCTTTAATAATACGACGACACTGAGCACGTAATCGTTTATAATTGATACAATTCGCCACTGTAGGGTGGCGTTTAAAGGTGCGTAAAGCATGTCGACAAGCACGTAAAGCGTCTCTACATGCTGCGGACCACCAGGGGACCGGTACGCGACGTGGAGAAGAAGTAGGGTTAGGGATGGAATATTCAGCAGCAGCGAGAATGACTTCCTTGAGGTGTGCGACCTGACGATCGCAGCTTGGGAAGGTTTGATCCTGAAAGGTCGCCCCGGAAGAGAAGAGCCCCCAGTCTGCCTTGGAGATGGTCCAACTAGAGGAGCACGGAGAGGGAGTATGCTGCAGGAGATGGATAACACAAGGGAAGTGGACGCTCGAATATGTATCAGAAAGTGCATACCACTCAAACCGGCGTGCAAGTTGGGGAGTACATATAGAGAGGTCTAAATGGGAATAGGTGTGAGATGTGTCCGAAAGAAAAGTAGGGGCGCCAGTATTGAGGCAGACAAGATTGAGCTGGTTGAAAAGGTCTGCTAACAAGGAGCCCCTTGGGCAGGATGCTGGAGAGCCCCAAAGGGGATGGTGGGCATTGAAGTCTCCAGTTAACAAAAATGGTGCAGGTAGCTGAGCAATAAGTTGCATCATGTCTGCCCTGGTAACGGCAGATGACGATGGAGTGTAAACGGTACAAATGGAAAACGTAAAAGTGGGGAGAGTAATGCGGATGGCAACTGCCTGCAGGCCGGTGTGCAACGTGATGGGATCGTAGTAAATATCATCCCGGACCAGCAACATAACCCCTCCATGAGCTGGGATACCTACCACAGGGGGTAGGTCAAAACGCACATAGGTGTAGTGTGCCAAGGCAATTTGATCGCATGGGCGTAGCTTCGTTTCCTGGAGGGCTACGACGAGCGGATGGTGCAATCGGAGCAGCAACTTCAAGTCCTCTCGGTTGGAGCGAATGCTGCGAATATTCCAGTGAATAAGTGCCATCGTAAGAAAAGGAAGATGAAAGAAGGGGTCACCTCGAAGGCCGCTGAGGGCCTGGCTTCGAGCGAGCACTGCCGCCGCTATCAGTAGGCGGACAGTCATCGTCCATTGGGTCTATAGGTTCATCGGCCATCTCGGGAGGATGGCCGGGAGGGGGAGCTTCCTCCGCCGGTGAACGGCCAGATGTTTGGCTACCAGCGGTGCGGCCAGGCGAAACGGATGACGGCCTGGGGCGGCAACCGCTGGGTGGCACAGGAGAAGAAATGCGCCGTGGCGGAGAAGGAGAACTGTGCTTCCTATGAGCCTCCTTGGAAGGACGTTTGGTGGAAGTACCGGTCGAAGGCTGGGAGGTCGAGGTACGTAAGAAGTCTGCACGGGATGGTTCCTTCTTGAAGGCCCGTGCATCTGACTTCGGGGTCTTCGTCTTAGCAGAAGCTGATGAAGGGGCTGGTGTCTGTGGGGTGATGGGAGGAAGAGGAGACGTCGACCGCGCGATCTTAGCACTGGCCGAACGGACGACCGTGGTGCTGAAGGTCAGATCGCATGTCTGGGTTGCCACCTCCCTGGTAGTCCGAGGAGAGGCGAGGACAGTACTGTATTTCCCCGCTGGGAGCAGCGCGGGCTTTCTACTAGCCAATAGCTTGCGAGCAGCCGAGGTGGACACTTTCTCTTTGACCCGAATTTCTTGGATACAGCGTTCTTCCTTATAGACAGGACAGTCGCGGGAGGATGCGGCATGGTCACCCTGACAGTTCACACAACGAGGAGACGGAGATGGACAGTCACCCTCATGGACATCCCTGCCACAAGTGACACATTTAGCCGCATTGGAACAAGACTGTCGAGTGTGATTGAAATGCTGACACTGGTAGCAGCGCGTAGGTGTCGGGACATAGGGGCGAACAGAAATAACCTCGTAGCCCGCCTTGATGCGCGATGGCAGCTTAACACTATCGAAGGTCAAGAAAAGTGTCCGGGTCGGTACAAGGTCATTGTTGACCTTTTTCATGACCCTATGGACAGCCGTCACGCCCTGCTCAGCGAGGAAAGATTGAATCTCCTCGTCAGTCAATCCGTCGAGGGAGCTAGTATAGACTACACCACAAGACGAATTCAAAGTTCGGTGGGCCTCCACCCGGACAGGGAACGTGTACAGGAGTGTGGCCCGAAGCAGTTTTTGTGCCTGAAAGGCACTCTCAGTTTCTAGTAATAAGGTACCGTTACGCAACCTGGTACAAGATTTGACAGATCCGGCTATGGCATCTACGTCCTTCTGGATAACGAAAGGGTTGACAGAGGAAAAATCCTTTCCGTCCTCAGATCGAGAAACGACGAGGAACTGTGGGGCAGGCGGTAGTACTTTTGTCACTGGTGGCTGGTCACGTTTCCGTTTTTGGGCAGAAGTCGAGAGAGATGGAGTGGAATCCATTGCGGAGGAATCCCCCATGATTGCCAGCGTCTCCGATGGCGCGCTCCTTCCTTGTGGGGACCCTCTCAGAGGGCACTCCCGCCTTAGGTGAATGTTTACACCTCAGGTCACACCTCCCGAGAAACAGACGGAGGGACCAATCGGCATGGTCAGAAGGTATCAGCTCAGGCAATCACCCCTCCCCGGGCCTGGCCTTTACCAGGGGGTAAGCGCGTGCCTTACATGTCTACCCAGGGTGGGGAATTACGCGTTACCCCGTCACCGGCTACGCGTGCAAACGCGTGGGTCGGCCTTCAGGCACGCACAGGGAGGAAGGAAGAAGAGGAAAAAGAAGAGAGAGAGGGAGAAGGAGGACAGACTGTCTCAAACGCCGAGGCGGAGACCAGAGAAGGCAAGGTGAAGAAGGCAATGAGAAGGCAAGGAGAAGAAGGCAATGAGAAGGCAAGGAGAAGAAGGCAATGAGAAAGTGAGGAGAAGTCAAGGGAAAGAGTAAGGAAGACAGTGAGGTGGAGAAGAGCAAAGAAAGGAACCAACAAAAGGAAGGAAGAAACGAGAAGTGAAAAACCAAAAAGACCACAATTATAGGTCGTGGAACCGTCCGTCTCCGGACGCAGGCGCTAACTACCCCCGTGAAGGGGATGGACTCCTTTTAGTCGCCTCTTATGACAGGCAGGAATACCTCGGGCCTATTCTAATCCCCGGACCCGCAGGAGGGTAATACACCAACTGACAAGGATTCACCGTGCCAGAATTTAAGGGATGCTGGTATCCGCCTGCTTCCATTGCTGTGAGTTTTTCTGCAACATATGTGATATGTGTGGAATAGCAGTACATCCGCAGTTATGACACAGGTTGTGGGTTGGCCGTTGTAAGGGAGGGAGGGACGGAGGGTAGAGTGTACAGGTGTCAGGGTTGCCACCAGTTTCCCCGAGTGAAACTTCCTGATATTTCCCTGATTTTCAGACAAGTTTTAACATTTTCCCTGACAAATTTTGAGATCTCAAAGGTAAGTTGAGACTTAAGTTGACAATCTGTATTTACAGCTACAGTACAACAACAGTGCAAACGAGGAAATATTTAAAGCAAACTAGCAAGCAATGGCATTTCCTGATATGAGCAAAAATCTTAAGTAATCAACATTTTTTATAATTAACAGTTTTTAAATGGAGAAAGCAAGCCAAATGGTATGTGTGTTTCATTAAGACCACTGATATTACTTTATTTCAATAAAAAGAAACATTTGGTGACAAAAATACACATTTCCTTGGAGTTGCAAGACAGATTTAAAATACCTTCACTGATTTCAGAAATAACTTCAGAAAAAGTAGGCCTCTTGAAAGAAGTGTATTAGGAGAGGAAGAGTTGCATAAATCAACACTGTAGGTGATCCCCAATAAAATGTTGGTTCTGCTACGTTCGTTATTGTCAGTTATTACCCACTGTTCTGTATATATTATTATTCAGGTATACTGTAATTTTTCTTTAAAGAAATACACTGAACAGCCAAAGAAACTGGTATACCTGCCTAAAATCATATAGGGCCCCCACAAGCATGCAGAAGTGCCGCAGCACGACGTGGCATGGACTCGATTAATGTCTGAAGTACTGCTTGAGGGAACTGACACTAAGAATCCTACAGGGCTGCCCATAAATCTGTAGGAGTACGACAGGGTGGAGATTTCTTCTAAACAGCACATTGCAAGGCATCCCAGATATGCTCAATAATGGAAATGTTTGGGAAGTTTGACAGCCAGTGGAAGTGTTTAAACTTAGAAGAGTGTTCCCAGAGCCACTCTGCACCAATTCTGGACATGTGGGGTGTTGCATTGTCCTGCTGGAATTGCCCAAGTCCGCCAGAATACACAATGGACATGAATTGATGCAGGTGATCAGACAGGATGCTTATGTACATGTCACCTGTCAAAGTTGTATCTAGACTTAGCAGGGGTCCCAAATAACACCAATTACACACGAGCCCCAGTCATTATAGAGCCTCCACCAGCTTGAACAGTCCCCTGCTGACATGCAGGGTCCACAGATTCATTAGGTTGTCTCCATACCCATACACGTCCATCCAGACAACATGTTTCCAGTCATCAACAGTCCAATGTCGGTGTTTACGGGCCCAGGCAAGGCATAAAGCTCTGTGTCGTGCAGTCATCAAGAGTACATGAGTGGGCCTTCGACTCCGAAATCCAATATCAATGATGTTTCGTTGAATGGTTCCCACTCTGACACTTGATAGCCCAGCAATGAAATCTACAGCAATTTGCAGAAGGGTTGCACTTCTGTCACTTTGAACAATTTGCTTCAATCTTCATTGGTCCCGTTCTCGCAGGATCTTTTTCTGACCACAGTGATGCCAGAGATTTGATGTTTTACTGGATTCCTGTATTCATGGATCACTCAGAAAATGGTTGTATGGGAAAATCCCCACTTCATTGTTACCTCAGAGATGTTGTGTCCCATTGTTCGTGTGCTGACTAACACCACGTTCAAACTCACTTAAATCTTGATAACCTGCCATTGTAGCAGCAGTAATTGATCTAGCAAGTGCGCCAGACACTTGTTGTCTTCTATAGGCATTGCTGACTGCAGCCCTGTATTCTGCCTGTTTACATATCTCTGTATCTGAATAGTCCTGCCTATACCAGTTTCTTTGGCGCTTCAGTTTATATGAGTACATAGCATATAACCCTCAGCAACTGGCACAATTTTCTTCTTCTTACTGTCCATATGTTCTAACTTATAAACTAGTTTTGAAGTGTCAAAATGCACCATAACAAATAAAATGTTTGTAAAATGCCGCACAGTAAAATGTACTTGTGGTGAGACAGTCGCAATTCCTAAAATCCAGCACCCATAGCCTCTGGCCCTCTGAGGAGCACTGCAGTCCTGGGTCACGGATAAACCATGAAAATCCGCTGTGTTACACCACACACAAACAGACCCAGCCTGCGGGTAGATCGGTGAGACTAGATCCGACAGGCAGGGCCTGCTCATTAGTGGGATCACGAATGGCTTCAAATCGGCAGGCCTGATCCATTAGATACCCGCAGAAACGGCCTGCGGTTTTGGCCCGTCATGGAAATTCACTCATGTGGTCAGCTATTCACGACCCACAGACAACATGTTGATGAAATGAGACCGTGGTGATAAATCCATGCAACAGATAACTTGTTCAAATGTTTGGAGACTCAATAATAACGACAGGTAGCAACTCACCTTAAAGATGATCACTGAGCTGCAGACAGGAAAGAAGAAAAGATAATCACACTCTCACAAGTAAATTTTCAGCCATAGCTGAAATTACGGACACATTCACACAATCACTCAGACACAGCTCATGCACACATGAATGCTGTCTCCAGCTGTTGCATCTATGTCTCTCAGAATCAGATCCAAACAAACCACTCGTCACACCTCCCTGCCTCTCGTCGGCAGCTGCTAGGCTAGCAGCAAGAAGTGGTGGCAGCACTGACTGCTAGCTGAGGGGAGTGGTAGGGAGAGAAGCAGTAGTAATGAGGGAGTATGAGCATGTACTCTGCTCCACCCTGCTGGCGACGGTGGACGACACCTCACCTCAGTAAACCAACCATTTCATCTACTGAGACAAAAACAAGTTTTTTCCAGTGTTTTTTTTTAATTTCCCTGATGTGTTTGTAATTCCCTGTTTTCCAGAACCTGTGGCAACCCTGGGTGTGGTCACCGGGCAGGAGTATCTAAGGGGCAAGCATTCAGGTGAGTAGAACAGGAACTGTACAAGCATAAGACTGGTGTGCAAGGTTTCCTCGGATCAGATCTGCAGATTCTGAATGTCATCACATCACTAGTACATTGAATCACATTCAAAAGTACTGCGGATTTTACACGTGTTTCATTTGCACATTAACAATTTGCATTTCATATATATGGAACGAATCTGGATTAATGCTGTATAGTGATAAACAAGTTTATATACCAACTAGCTCCGCAGACAATGCAGAGATTGAAGAAATGTATGATGAGATAAAAGAAATTATTCATATAGTGAAGGGAGACGAAAATTTAATATTCATGGGTGACTGGAATTTGACAGTTGGAAAAGGAAGAGAAGGAAACATAGTAGGTGAATTTGGAATGGGGATAAGGAATGAATGAGAAGCCACCTGGAAGAATTTTGAACAGACCGTAACTTAATCATAGCTAACACTTGGTTCAAGAATCATGAAAGAAGATTGTATACATGGAAGTGGCCTGGAGATACTGGAAGGTTTCAGATAGATTATATGAGATGTGTATTTTAAGTAAGTACCGTTTTGCCACACCACAGCCGCAGTGCTGCAGTCGGCGTTCTGCGCATGCACACTGGTTACCTACATCTGTTGTCTATGCACTGACGCCATTACAGTCTGATTCTTCCTTGTTTACGTTGTGTACTGAGTGTTTAAGATGCCTCCGATAATTCTGAGTCCCGCCGACTGTGAAGTACGGGTTGTTGTAAGATTTCTTAGTGCTAAAGGCCTAAAAGCAATCGATATTCATCGTAATATCTGTGCAGTTTACAGAGAAAACTTTATGAGTGATGGAATGGTAAGAAAGTATGTGAGAGCATTTAAAGATGGCCGCACAAGTGTGCACGATGAACAACGGAGTGGGCGTCCTTCAGTCATTAATGAAAGTTTGGTGCAGGAAGTGGACTATAAGGTGACAAAAAACAGACGCTTTACAATTTCCTTCTTGCGGGAAGACTTTCCTAATGTTTCTTGTAGTGTTTTGTATGGCATTGTGACTGAGCACTTGAATTACCGAAAATGTCAACGGATGTGCACAAAACCAAACGTTTAGACAGTGTACTGACTTTCCTTGAGCGGTGACGATTTCTTAAGCCAAATTGTTATGGGCAATGAAACATGGGTGGCCTACATCATACCAGAATCAAAGCAACAGTTCGTGAAAGTTGAGCAAGGGCATCATTTTACTGCAAGACAATGCCCATCCGCATATGGCGAATCAGACCAAAGATCTCATCACATCTCTCCGATGGGAAACTCGAAATCATCCTCTGTACAGCCCTGATCTTGCACCCAGTGACTACCATCTGTTCTTGCACTTGAAGAAACACCTGGGCAGTCAGCGTCTTCAAGACGATGACGAAGTCAAAACAGTGGTGATGCAGTGGTGGTTAACAAGTCAGGCGGCAGACTTCTATGGGGAGGGTATTCAAAAACTGGTACAACGTTATGACAAATGCCTCAATATTGATGGAAATTATCGAGAGAGGTTAGCACGTCTTTTTTTAATTTGAAAACAGTACTTACTTAAAAAACATGCCTCATATAATGGTAAGACAGAGTTTCAGGAACCAGGTTTTAAATTGTAAGACATTTCCAGGGGGCAGATGTGGACTCTGACCACAATCTATTGGTTATGGACTGTAGATTAAAACTGAAGAAACTGCGAAAAGGTGGGAACTTAAGGAGAGGGGATCTCAATAAACTGAAAGAAACAGAGGTTGTACAGTTTCAGAGAGAGCATTAGGGAATGATTGACAGGAACGGGGGGAAAAAATACAGTAGAAGGAGAATGGGTAGCTTTGAAAGATGAAATAGTGAAAGCAACAGAGGATCAAGTAGGTAAAAAGATGAGGGCTAGTAGATATTAAATTTAACTGATGAAAGGAGAAAATATAAAAATGCAATAAATGACGCAGGCAAAAAGGAATACAAATGTCTCAAAAATGAGATCAGCATGAACTGCAAAATGGCTAAGCAGGGACGGCTAGAGGACAAATGTAAGGATGTAGAGGCATTTATCACTAGGGGTAAGATAGATACCATCTGCAGGAAAATTAAAGAGACCTTTGCAGAGAAGAGAACCACCTGTATGAATATCAAGAGCTCAGATGGAGAACCAGTTCTAAGCAAAGAAGGGAAAGCAAAAAGGTGGTAAGAGTATACAGAGGGCCTATACAAGGGCAATGTACTTGACGGCGATATTATGGACATGGAAGAGGACGTAGAGGAAGATGAAATGGGAGATATGATACTGCGTGAAGAATTTGACAAAGTACTGGAAGACCTACCAGTAAGTCGAAACAAGCCTCAGCAGTAGACAACATTCCATTAGAGCTGCTAATAGCCATGAGCAAGCCAGCCCTGACTAAACACCATCTGGTGAGCAAGATGTGTGAGACAGGCGAAATACCCTAAGACTTCAAGAAGAATATAATAATTCCAATCCCAAAGAAAGCAGGTTTTGACAGGTGTTAAAATTACTGAACTATCAGCTTAATAAGTCACGGCTGCAAAGTACTGACATGAATTCCTTACAGACAAATGGAAAAACTGGCAGAAGCCGACTTTGGGGAAGATCAGTTTGGATTCTGCAGAAATGTTGGAACACGCGAGGTAATACTGACCCTATGACTTATCTTAGAAGATAGATTAAGGAATGGCAAACCTACGTCTAACATTTGTAGACTTAGAGAAAGCTTTTGACAATGTTGACTGCAATACTCTCTTTCAAATTCTAAAGGTGGCAGGGGTAAAATACAGGGAGCGAAAGACTATTTACAATCTGTGCAGAAACCAGATGGCAGTTATAAGAGTCGAGGGACATGAAAGGGAAGCAGTGGTTGGGAAGGGAGTGAGACAGGTTGTAGCCTATCCCCGATGTTATTCAGTCTGTATATCAAGCAAGCAGTAAAGGAAACAAAAGAAAAATTCGGAGTAGGTATTAAAATCCATGGAGAAGAAATAAAAACCTTGATGTTTGCCGATGACAATGTTATTCTGTCAGAGACAGCAAAGGACCTGGAAGTGCAGTTGAATGGAATGGATAGTGTCTTGAAAGGAGGATATAAGATGAACATCAACAACAGCAAAACGAGATAATAGATCGTAGTCTAATTAAATCAGGTGATACTGAGGGAATTAGATTAGAAAATGAGACACTTAAAGTAGTAGTGAGTTGGGAAACAAAATAACTGATGATGGTCGTAGTAGAGAGGATATAAAATGTAGATTGGTAATGGCAAAGAAAGTCATTTTGAAGAAGAGGCTTTTTTTAACATTGAGTATAGATTTAAGTATCAGGAAGTCTTTTCTGAAAGTATTTGTATGGAGTGTAGCCATATATGGTAGTGAAACATGAACGATAACTAGTTTAGACAAGAAGAGAATAGAAGCTTTCAAAATGTGGTGCTACAGAAGAATGCTGAAAACAGATGGGTAGATCACATAACTAATGAGGAATAGAAGAAGGGATTGGTTGGTAGGACATGTTTTGATGCATCAAGGGGATCACCAGTTTAGTATTGGAGGACAGGGTGGGGGGAGGGGGGGGGGTAAAAATCGTAGAGGGAGACCAAGAGATGAATGCACTAAGCAGATAGAGTGGCATGGAGAACTGCATCAAACTAGTCTCTGGATTGATGTCAACAACAACAACAACAACAGGAGATGAAGGATGTTTCGATTGATGTGACTGTTGTTTTGTTTCCAGATCAAAGTGGTGAACCCATGTTTCGGCCATTGTCACATATCTTGCAAGAAAGCCATCCTCATCTGCTTCAAATTGGAGGAGGACACTACTGCAAAATCGTATCATGAATTGCAGTCACTGTTTCATAAGTGACAGGCCTTCCGCTCTGCAGCAGCACCACCGTTTAGGATAGGGAAAGTTAGTTTTGAGCACAAGTTACGGCCAGGTGCGGGCTAGATTGCAGTGAGTTACACATACCAACAGTTGCGAAGTAGAAGAGAGGCCACAGGGCCGTCACATTTCTGAAAGAGTATATGTAGAGGTTTTGCATGTCGCAAATCACAGGCAGAAGGGGACCACTGGCCAACCTAGTGTATTATGAGTACATGATGCGAAGAGATTCATTCAAGTGTGGCAGCTCTCCTGAACAGCTACACGTAGCAGCAGACGGGGTGCCAGCGTTCCAGTCCACGGCGAGTCGTTGGTTCGACCCTCTGAGTCCGAACCGTGGTCCGTAGCCAGACAGTAGCGGGCCACTCCATCACTCGCTACCGCAGGCAGTTGTACCGGTTTCCAACAAATGCCAGAGGCATGCTGAGACGAGGGCTGCAATTTCGGAGGCCGGACCGCGGGCGCTTGTTGTCGCCGCGATCTCAGCCACGCCAGCGAGAAGCACGCAGCTGGCTGCCTGCAATTCACACCGGGCGGCACTGAGTCGGAAGGGATGTCGACCGCCAAGTCGACTGCTGGCATACTGACGACACCACAACTCCACTGGCGTACTGAGGCAGCCATTGCGCGCCAAGCTGTTTCACAGACAGTGAAGTGGTGCCCTCAGCATTGTGGGACCCAGTGGCACAGACCAAGGGGAACAGGGCACTGTAGTTGGAAACAATAAATCACTTGGAAAACTCTGACGAGTCTTAATACGGTGCCTTCTACCTCTTCCCACTACATTTTGTCATCCTGATACATTCGGAGGGAAGAAGATGACACTACATTTGCTGTCAGAATAGTGGACATTATCGATCCAGTATGACGTTCGAGCCCACTGCTCGTGTTACATTCAGAGCCCACTGCTCGCATTACATTCACAAGATGTGGTGAGTTCTGACCAGTTTTCTTTGGATTATTGGACGTTTTCTTGCCTTCTTGTGTTTTTGAGTATGGCTCATGGCAGGCCATTTTAGATGTTTTGCATCGGCATATTTTTGTTGTTGTCAGAATAAGTGTTAGTGTATTTGGGGCAGTAATATTTTTTTTCATAATATTTAATTACTTTTGCATTGGTTTGAGTATGATGATACAGAGCTGTAGGAAGTCAGGTTATTCTTGTTTGTTTTGGGACTAACTGGGAACGAAAGCAACACAATGACAGAGTCAGGAACGTGAGGTGTGTTGGAACCAGAAGCGGTACGAATTTTGTTGGAAAAAGTAGCACAACTGGCAGCAGACAATACGTAGCTGAGAAATGAATTAACATCTAGAAGTGAGCGGGAAACTGCATCTGATCAGTCGTTCAGCAGGAGATTGAGCCAGCTGCCGTGAGTTTGATTATTCCATTTTCTGGCAAGCCATCTGAGGATGTGTGTTCATTTGTGGAGGACTTTGAGACTTCAGGGGTGATAAATGGTTGATCTGATGAACAGTTGTTACATATAGTCAAGATTAGATTAACGGGTGAAGTGTTTCTGGCAAGGCATCTGAGGATGTGCATTCGTTTGTGGAGGACTTTGAGACTTCAGCAGTGATAAATGGTTGATCTGATGAACAGTTGTAACATACAGCCAAGATTAGATTAACGGGTGAAGCGAAAACATATGTAAGGTGTTCTGAGGCTTTAAGGAAGGCAGGACAGTTTAAGCAGTTAAAGGAGGGCTTTTACAAAGGTACAAAAAACAGAGTAGCACTCAGTACTTTAGAGAGAGGTTAAATACAGTGTCAGGGAGACAGGTGGAGACGATGAAGATATTTGCAGACAGGATAAGGGAAATTAATGAGTATACTTACGAGTTGGGTCAGAGCGATGAAGCGAATAGTATTCTGTTGCATGAGGCCAAGCAAAGAGCACTTTATGTATTTTTGAGAGGGTTACCGGTGCAAATGTCACAGGAAGTGCATGAAGGCACTGTGAAAGATTTTTATTCAGCCATTCAGCTCGCAATTCAATGTGAGGAAATAGACATGGCAACAGGGGTATGTGAGAGGCAAACAGTGTTTACAGCATGTGTGAAATGTTAAGTGTGGTTGTACAGGACATCTGCATAGGCAATGTACACAGTCACCGAGGAATAAAGGAAGGTGTGGAAGTCTGCAGCGGTGAGGATGAAGAAATGGAGATAGGAGAGGTGGACAAGTGTTAAACAACAGAGGGGGCCCAAGACCCAACTAAGGGAGCTCCTGTTTAATTTCAGTGCTACAAATACATATGTAGAGGTGGAATATTCAGTGGTAGGATCCATAGGAACTAAAAATTTTAAGATTTTGTTGGACACAGGGGCACAATTTGAGGAAAGCAGTATTATTAGCTAAGTTGGATGTGACAGATGACGAAGACTGGTGTTCGAGAGGTGGGCGAAACGATCAACCACTAACTGCCGATAGAACTGCACTGCGTTACAAAATTAAGTATTTGAAAGGAGGAGAAAGAGAGCATACGGAAGAATTATTGTGGGAATTTAAGGATTTGTTTTTTCCACAAGGGCCATTACCAGCAACTATATTCGTTCAACATAGGAAACCAACAGGGAATGAAGCACCTGTTTACTGTAAACCATAGAGAATATCGAGGTACTTGCAGCCGATTGTGGAGGATTTCATTGATCAGTAGCTTGCGAATGGTATTATAGAGCATAGTAATAGTTGCTGGGGAGCAGGCTGTGAGGACGGGGCGTGAGTCGTGCTTGAGTAGCTCAGTTGGTAGAGCACTTGCCCACGAAAGGGAAAGGTCCCGAGTTCAAGTCTCAGTCTGGCACACAGTTTTAATCTGCCAAGAAGTTTCATATCAGCGCACACTCCGCTGCAAAGTGAAAATCTCATCCTTTAGCCTACGCGTCTAGGCAGTTGAATGAAACAGAGAGGAATCTCAACAACCGAGTGGGAGATGCTTAGCGTAATCTATGGAATCTCATATTTTAAATGATATAATATTAGAGAAGATTACAAGTAATGACAGGTCATGCTGCATTGAAGTGGTTGTTGGGATTGAAGGATCAGTTCACTAGACTCGCTAGATGGGCTGTGAGGCTCAGTGAATTTGACTACAAGGTGGCACACAAGGCTGGGAAGAAGCACGGTAATGCGGATGCACTAAGTAGGAAAGGTGGCAATAGCACAAGTCATAGGTTATGACCTAGCAGTATGGCAAGAACTACAGGACGCGGACAACGATTGCAAAGTGAATTGGACACAGCCAAAAAAATATGTATGATAGTCTTCTGTGCAGGGTAACGAAGTTATGGCCACGGCTAGTAGTGCCAGCGAAGTTAAGGGATGAGGTTTTAAAGGAAGCACATGATCACATGTTATCTGGTCATGGAGGGTGTAGAGCGACAAACAGGAGAATGGCGGAGAGGTATTGGTGGAAAGGTAGGAAAGTAGATGTGGATCAGTATGTGAAGAATTGTGTACCATGTGCACAAAGCGGATTTTAATTGGAAACAGATACAGCTACAACGATTGGAGGAAGCGACATGTCCATTTTCTATGTTGGGGATTGATGTCTTAGGATCTTTTAGGCGAATACCATTGGGGAACAGATTTGTTCTCACAATAATAGACCATTTTTCGAGGTATGTGGAGATGGTGGCTATGCCAAATCAAGAGGCAGCAATGGTCGCGCAAGTGTTAGTAAACAACTGGATTTTGAAGTTTTGTGACCAGAGACAATAATTACTGACCAAGGGATCAACTACATGGATTTAATGAAGGAACTGTGTGAATTGTTGAACGTAAAGAAGTTGAGGACGAGTGTGTTGCATCCACAGGACAACGGAAGGACAGATGCTGAATTTTTATGTGGATTCTCATCACTGTCAGTGGGACGAGTATTTGAAGGATATTGTATGCACATACAACGCAAAAGTCCATACAAATACCGGTTTGTCTCCATATGAGGTAGTGCATGGGTGAAAAATGCCTTCACCGTTTGATTTAGTGAAGCTACAGAAAGGAAGGACTGGTGAATCAGTATATCAATTCGCGAGAACAAATTGGGATGTTTGGAAACAGGTACAAAAGCCAAATACAAAGGCTTTGGAAAGGCAGGAAGATGCAGTAAAGCGGAAAGGAAGTTTACCACAGTATAGAGTGGGGCAATGGGTAACGCTGTCCAGCCCCCCTATGCGCAAAAAGGGAAAACGAAGAAGTTCCTCACGATGTATCAAGGGCCATACCAAGTTGTTGAAACCACATACCGAGTTAATGTTAAGCTTCAGCATCCAACTAGAACGATGATAGTACACATTGGGCGGGGACGGCCATTTAAGGGTTGCCCGAATGTGATTTGAGGCGTGTCATAGGAAGGAAAGAGAGAGGGAAGAGAGATGCTAAGCACACAGAAAACAATGAAGATAGAACACAGCAGGAAGTACTGTATGCTTTACGATCCAGAAAGTAGTAGAGTATTTGTAGTCTTTTCGTTTTCGTGCCGTGTATCACTGGGTTTGCGTAGAGTAATTAGGCATTGTATTTTCATATGTTGTATGTATTTTCGAATATAGCCTGCTGCAGACAGCAGTCCTTTTGGAGAGGGAGGAAGGGTAATGGTGATCCCTGTCCTCAGGTCACTGAAAGGCGGAGCGTTGGCAGTGATTCATCTCTTCATCATTGGGGTGGACGCCTTACGGGTGCAGCACCTGGATGGGGGTGTGCTGTACTCAAGGCACGAAGATGTGATGGTGTCTAGTCACCAGTGGGCAATAATGTTGGTATGAAATGTATGGGAAATGTGGAATGAAGTAAGGAGGCTTGAGGAAGTGTTCGAAGAGCTTAGGCAATGTGCAGAGGGCAAGGGAATGCTGAAGGAAGTTGCAGGGGAGTATAAGAAATTGCAAGAGGCTTATAAGACGCTACGGAAGCAGGCAGGACAGATGGAGATAGCAGTGCCAAGGGTAAGACGGAAACGAGAATGGCTGAATGCAGGGGGAAAAAATTTAAAGACTGTTTTTGGAACCACAGACGAAAGCGATAAACAGAACCGAACAACACAGTGGAAGCGGTGAGGCAACTCACAGAGGACAGTAGGGTAACAGAAACTTGGCATACAACTCAGATAGGGACATTGGAAGGAGAAGTCCCGAATAAGACACGGTTGCTACGCACATTAGCAGGGCAGGTAGTGGAATACCCTAAGGCATTGGAAGACATAATAAATCATAACCTGGGAACCCTACAGCAGCATCTAGTAGTACTAGATAGCAGGGTGGTGTTAACCAGACTTTTGCAAGGAGTAGCTGACAGTGTGTGGGATGTACAAGGAGTAATAACGAATCTGCAAGAAGCGCTGCATCATGCATTGCAAGGCCAGATAAGTACCGATTTGTTACCGCTGGACCAATATTTACGCGGGTTTTGCAAGCTGCAAAAGGAACTACTGTCGGGGTTGTATATAATAATGGAGCCCAGTGAGCAAAATTTGCCATTTTTCTACCATGTCACAACAGAAAGGGAACAACTGACCACGCATGAGCGTATATTTTGGTCCAACTCCGGGTTATGGGGAAGAATGCGAGGTTTCAGTGTTACATGATCCACCCATATCCAGTGAAACGGGGAGCGTTGAGCAAGTTTGTGGAATTGAAAACTAAAGAGTTATTGCTGATCTCGGCAACTAGAAACCGGTATGCCGTGATGGCAAGGGAGGAATTACGAAGCAGCCATAGAGGGAAGGTAACAGTATGTCCAGTCAGAGTGGTAAGTACCAATCCGAACACATGCACGATGCAGTCATTTTTAACCAGGGGAAAGGAATAGACTGTCCAAGGGACATCGTGTAGCCAAAATTGAGCTTGCAACGGGTTGGGATGCATTGGATCTTCTCCACCTATGAGAATTTGGTAGTAGTAGCAAGTTGTTTTGATCGGGGAATATTTGCAGAAGTGAAATGTATAGAGCTCGAGGGGAGCGGAATTTTTATCAATGGAACACAATAGGACCAACATTCCACCTGCCAGTGTCAATTTCAGGAGTCGTGCAATTGAATGTTACACAGCCACAGCTGTACTGGCCAGAAGCCTCTTTAGAGTTTTGCCAAGGCAGAATTTGACCTTGTTAAATCAAACTCTGGAGCCATGTCTGTTGAGATACATAAACCAGTTCATTTTAGAGCAAGAGGGGCGCATATCAGCCGAGCAGCTTGTGCAACATGTCGCTCAGTATAGGGAAAGGCAATGGCAAATAACAATCATTTTGAGCACCTCTGAGCCAAGTGTCATCGCAGCCTTAACTTTGTCATGTGTTTTTTCTTTCTGCTCTGGAGGATAACGAATTCCAAGAGAGAACCACAGGTGGTCCAAGTCCCAGTGGATTGGATACTGTGGGCGTGAGATGAGTAGGTAAGGGATTGATCAAGCAGTGGTTGTCCAGTAAGGAATTTTTATGTTAGTTTCATGCCACAGTTTTAAGGGGCACCTATATCACATTTAAGGTTTCTAATAGTAAGGAAATATGCCAGAGGTGCCAACCCAAACAAGTTAACGAGCTAGTTAAAGGTCGAACTCGGGACTGGCTCTTTCCGAAGAGGGGAATAATGTAGCAGCACCACCGTTTAGAATGGGGAAAGTTAGTTTTGGGCAATATTCTGAGCACAAGTTACAGCCAGGTGAGGGTCGGATTGCAGTGAGTTACGCATACCAACAGTTGTGAAGTAGAATAGAGGCCACAGGGCCATCAAATTGGTGAAAGAGTATACGTAGCGGTTTTACATGTCGCAAATCACAGGCAGAAGGGGCCCACTGGCCAACCTAGTGTGTTATGAGTACGTGTCGAGAAGCGACGTGTATGGCAAAATACAGGCGCACAAACGTGTATAAATAGGTGCGGGTTTCTAACGAGATTCATTCAAGTGTGGCAGCTCCCCTGGACAGCGGGGCATGTCACACCAGCACAGCACCTCATAGCAACAGATGGGGCACCAGCGTTCCAGTCCACAGCCACACACCGTCAGGTGGCTTGCGGAGTATGGATGTAGATGTAGAGGTCACTGGTTCGACCCTCCGAGGCCGACGCAGGGTCCGTAGCCAGTCAGCGGCAGGCCACACCACGGCTCACAACCACGGGCAGTCATCCTGACTTCCAACACACGCCGGAGTCATCCCGAGGCGAGGGTCGCAGATTCGGACGCCGGATTGCATGCGCTTCTTGTCACCACGATCTCAGCCACGCCGGCGAGAAGCGCGCAGCTGGCCGCCTGTGGCTCACACAGAATTGCGCTGAGTCAGCAGGGACGCCGACCACTGAGTCAACTGCCGGCATCCTGACGACGACGCAACTCCGCTGACATACAAGGCCGACACACAGTGCGTGTACAGGTTGCTGAGGCAGCCATTCTGCGCCAATCCGTTTAGCAGACAGCGAAGTGGTGCCCTCAGCATTGCAGGACCCGGTGATATAGGGGAACACGGCACTGTAGTTGGAAACAATAAATCATTTGGAAAGCTCGGACTAGTCTTAATACGGTGCCTCTTACCTCTTCCCGCTACATTTGGTCATTCTGATACATTCGGTGGCAGAATTCCCACTACACACTCCTAGGCACATCTTCCACACTCGTTTTCCACGTTTCAAGTCGGACACCCAGTTTTTCACTGTTGCATAAGATAGAGCACTGTTCTTAAGTGTATTCAACATGTCCTCCGCAAGTTCCTTCTGTGTCATTCCCTTCAAATTAAGATATTCAATCACAGTACAGTTCTTGTTTCTTTGATAGTCACCATTTTGCTTAAACTATGGTATACAACGCATCCTAGTGCCAAAACTAACGAAGCTGGAGCTGCAAAATTTAACTTGCATACCCACAATAAAAGTAGGTGGTGTTTGTTTGAGACATTATGGTAACTATCTCAGGCTAAAAACTTTTTGACCATCCCTTGTATATATATTTCACATTTCAATAATTGTACTTTAGTGACATTATCTTCCTTACATGTACCTTAATGAAATCTGTGCTTTACATATATCACTGCAAACATCAAGAACTATTTAAGGCACAAGGTTTTTGTAAATTTCTCCATTTGCAGTGTGTAAATGCTATCTATTCTTTAGGCTATGTCACTCGTCAGTAATTAACATTCAAAAAAAGGAAACTCCAGGCAGGAATATCATCAATGTAAGAAAAGACAGATTGCTACTTACCACAAACAAGACACGTCAAGTTGCAGACAGGCACAATCAAAAGACACTAATATAAAGCTTCAGCCCACAGCCTTAATCAGTAAAAGAGAAACATACAACACACAAACACACACAAGTAAACACACCTCATGCACACGACTGCAAACTTCAGCATCTCGGACTGAAATGCATTCCGACGTGAGATGCTGGGGTTGGCAGTCGTGTGTGCGTGAGGTGTGACTGCTTGTGTGTGAAAATGGTGCATGTCTATCTTTTACTGATTAAGACTGTGGCCAAAAGCTTTATGTAGGTGTCTTAATTGTGCATGTCAGTAATTAATGTTCTACTTTTAAATTTTCTCCTCAGCTCTAACAAGAAGCCAGCTTGAAGTGTCAACTGAAGTATTTGCAAGATAATGGAATAATTCTAAGAAAGGATGGAGCTGCAGTTCAGTGAAGCGCTGCACACATGCATAGAAATTTGGACATCTATTAATACATTTTTCTTTTCCTGTTCCATTTTGCTTGCTGAATCAAGAACAACACACCCACCATGCAAAATAGTCCTATGTGAATGTCAGAGTTTTATACCAGAACTGTAACCAGAATTCTATTGAGTCACACCTGTATGGCACTCAGTGAAAAAACATATAAGCTTACTTTACTGTGTTCTCTCCTGGTCCCTTCAGTGTATACAACTAATCACAGATACAAGCAAACAACGGTGAATTGTCAGCACATGCTCATACGTCCACATTTGCTTTCATACAATCTGGGATAAATGACACTTAAGAAGATCCATCTGACAGAGTCAACAGAGAGCAATGTTGTAATTAACGACAGATGCAGTGGGCATCAGAATGACTCGATGGCTCCATTCTGGACTAGCCTGGAATGGATGGGATGACTAATGGGAACGTAATGACTACCGCTAACACACTGGTACAGAGTTAATAGCACTCTATTATTATTTTCTATTATTTACATTTTTAATACCATCAAACATTTTACCTTTTAAGTCAGATAACCTAACTCTGTCTACATCCATCTTGTGTATCACCATATGGAAACTAATGCTATCTATTCTTCGTTCTTCCATTTTCTGCTTCAGATGTTGAGGGTTTCTTCCCAGAACTGTCTCTCCTGCCCTCTGAAGCTGTTTTACTATGGTCCAATATCTCCTGCACTTTGCTCTGAAAACAATAAAACCATAAAAAAGTAGAGGCTTTCTGGCAGCAATCAGTCATTTATTATTATGCTATAGTACCAAAATGATGTGCAGGGGCTGCCTTTCAAGTTTTTTCAAAAACAACTGAAGAAAAACACCTTTTTGTAACAATCATTTTACTGTCTCTCAAAACAGTTGCCTTTAAATTTATTCACTTCTGCACGTATTTGAACCAATTCTGAAAAAAAAATTTCCACTCCAGTATTGGCACAAAAATTGCTGTCCGAGTATTTTTTGTTTCACACAAGGGAACAAAACGGAATTATTTGGCAATAAATCAGGTGAATGTGGACAATGAACCATTAATTTGATGGATTTTGTTCCAGTAAATAACTTATGTGATGTGCAAGAACTGACGTTGAGTGATGAAGAATGATGTGATGTTTTCAGTTGTTTTTTACGCGATTCCATCAATGATTTGTGCCAAAGAAATTGTTGTGTACCATTCGGCATTAGCTGTTCTTCAATCCTTTTATAGCAAATGTTACGATGTGCTGAGTGTAACCAAAATTGAAAGCAAAATGCTTCCAGGACCCTCTTTTGGTTTTGGTTCACTTGAGGACACCCAAACAGATGACCACTGCTCTGTTTCCGATTCTTACAAATACAACCAGTTTTTGTCTCCTGCTATAATGTCATAAACAGATTTTGTTTTCCTCAGTTGAATTTCCTATAGCATTTCTCACACAAAGTGACACAAGCCTGTTTTCAGACTTTGGTCAAATTGTGTGAAAGCCAGTGGAACAGATCTTATTCACAGCTACTAAATGTTGACGCAAAATCAAATGTGCTACAGTCTCTAATATGCCTAAGGATGGCTCTACCTCATGGAAAGCTAATGCGGACCGCCTTCAATGATGTTGCACACAGCATACATGTTTTTTGAAACAACTGATTTTGGTCAGCCTTCAAGAAATAAACCGGTAACAGAAGCACACTCACAACTGCAAAGCAGTTGTGAGTAGTCTTTTCTGGAAGTGTCTCATTACCAAAGGTCAACAAATATATTTGAGGCACTGTTATCGAGTTCGACTTTCACAAAAATCTCACGTCATTCAACGAAACCACTCAGATATAATCCATTTTCTGAGCACTGTTTCTTTAAACACTCCCTGTAGACAATATGGTTGGCCAGTTTCTGAACTGCAATTGTTTTAACTACACCAAATTGTTAATTTTCAAACAGCAGTAATGTTAAATCTCAATAGCACCATTCAGTGGCCACTTGTTTGCCATTGGATTCTTGACATTTTCGACCTATGAGAGACCTTGCAGTTCATGTTGTCCACAGACCAGACAGTCTGGATATATTTAGCATCTAATAAGAACAAAGAAGAGCTGACCTCTCTGAGGACATCCACACTTAAGCTGGTATCAGTGACAATGAGGGAGTTGTAGAGGCAATGCTTACAGAAGTAGAAAGGGCAACTCAAACAGATAGAAACATTTACGTGCTCAGAAAATAGAAAATGATGATTATTAAACATTGTATAAAAGAGAAAACATTGTATTGGTACCTCCCCCCCCCCCCCCCCTCTCTCTCTCTCTCTCTCTCTCTCTCTCTCTCACACACACACACACACACACACACACAATGTTCTAACACTTAGGCAACAAAACACATTTTCAAACTATAAACAAATGAAAAAAATAACATATTGGCCTCCCACTAAAATCAAGCATATTTTGCATTTGACTGGATAACCAAACATCTCACAGAACCTTCAAGGGCCTAGAGGTTTTTACACTTCCAAGCCAACACATATATTCCTTAATGATATCTCTCACTATAAACAAGAACTATAAACAAGACTGAATTTAGGATGAACTGTACTATTCACCACCTTAATGCCAGGCTACAACAATGCTTTCTGTTATATCCTAGCCAGTAATGCCAACCGAGCCCGCTGCCAAAAGGTTGGCAGCATCAAAGTCCGGACACCGTCCGCATAAGCAGCGCCAGCGATACAGGAAATCGCCGCAAGTCTGCGCGCACCACCGCTGGCTTCTGGCTTCTTAAGCGCTGGAGTCGCGAGCGCTAGGACTGTTCTGTATTCGCCGCTCAGTTGTATACTGGCCACCGATTTGTGCACTTGCTAGTCAGTTGTGTGTTCATCGCAGCAGAGTTGTTGTTTGTCGTCAGCCGACGCTGACCTAGCCGCTCCGACTCGAACTAGACAGATTTCTGTAGACACGGAGTTCACTACTGTGTTTCTGTATCTTCGTTAATAAAGATAACTACCGACTTTTATTTAATCAGAGTGTTTGGGTTTTCATCTTTCTGTTCACTGTTCCAGCGGACCGGTCGGCCCGCTATTAAAAGTGTGGCGGTGATTTCGTAAGCCGTTTCTACAGCGAAGTGTTTGTCGCTACGAATGCCACCACAAAACTTTCATGGCACTATACAGCACAATTATATCTACATATACACACATAAATTACCAGTGCCCTTGCAGCATATGAACTAAATGCTAAGTGAAAGGAAGTCTTCCTTAAAAGCAATCCTTTTGAGATGGAGGGCTGCGGAGTCACATTAGAGATTTGAAATGCTGGCAATGACAATACAGACAACACACTCTTATCAGTACATAAAAGTAGATAGTAAAAATCATGCAGGGAAGTGTGCACACTGTAACAGTCCATCCCATCTTGCTGATATTTCAGTGAACATTAACTTTCACAAATTTAATTGAAAGCAACTGGAAAATGTTTAGTTGGGAGTGCAGAATCTGCATACAGGTAAATGATGGCAGGTTAAGCATTGCAATCGTGTGCCTAGCAGTAATCCCATGTCCCATTTCCAATCTACCACTTAGTAGACAAATGAAAGTGAGCATCTTATATTCTATAATTAAGGACGACTACGATTTCAAGCCTATCGAACTTCAGCCCAGACTTGCACTTACCGTTACCTTATGAAACTAATCCACACAGGTCAGTGCAACTCACACTCGAATGTTTGAAAAAGAACTATTATGTGAAACTTCTTGGGAGATTCAAACTGTGTTTTAAAAATGAACACAAGCTGTTTCAACAGCAAAAAACATTTATTTTGTGCAGCTGACATTAGTGGAGTTATAATGACCACTCCAGTCACTCCCTCTGCCTACCATCATGCCATAAGGGTCTGAAGATGGTCAAAAAGTGAATGAAACATGTTACCACAATTTTTTTTTTTCCAGTCGCGATGTTTTTGTACATTTTTAAAATATTTTTTGCCCGACCACTGTTCTCCATATGGGACACATTCTCAAAAATTATTACAACTATAAGCCGATCTAGGACAAACCAGGGACCTTTGCTTTTTGTGGATGAGTGCTCTACCGACTGAGCTATCAGAGAATGACACACAACCAGTCACCACAGCCTTACTTTCGCCAGCACATCTTCTACCTTTAAAACTTCACAGGCATCCTCGTGTGAAACTTGTAGGACTAGCACTCCTGAAAAAACGGATACTGCGGAGACACAGCTCAGCCAAAGACAGGGGGATCATTTCGAAAACAAATTTTTCAGTCGGCAATGGGGTGTGTGCTGATAGTTTGGACAGCAGGATGCAAGCTACTGGCAGAAAAAGGCTGTGAGGACAGGTCGCAAGTCACGGTCGGGTAGCTCAGTTTGTAGAGCACTTGCCCGTAACGGACATAGGTCCCGAATTTGCGTCACAGTCTGCACACAGTTTTAATCTGCCACAAAGTTCCATATCAGCGCACATTCCACTGCTTCATGGAAAATTCATTCTAAGAACTATGTGGACTAGATTCCATTACACAGTAACTCGTCATAGTATAGCTGATCAGGCCAGGAGAGCCACTCAGTGTAAACATGTCTGCTCTCTGACTGTCATAACTGAAGACTACAGTTCACAATGTGACAGTAAAAATTGAAAATATAAGAAAAAAATAATTGGAAAATAAAACTGATTGAATTATGTGCCCTTCCCAAAGCAAAAATGAGTAAAACAGTGGTGTAACTTCTCAGCACGCTGCACAGTGCACATAAGTGTGGGTTTAATAATGCCCACCTAGAAATGTGATCCACAAGTGGCAAACTGGTAGCCAGTGGCTGCAAGTGTACACCACAGAATTTATCAATCTAGCTACAATTAGACATGTGCGAGATGGTGGAAGTCAGTAAAATAACAATTTGCATATTTTCAATCACTGACATCCTATGGGATAATTTCTGGGGCAACTTCTCACTTAATCAAAAAGTATTCATCGCATTAAGAAAGTAATTAGAATTATGTTCGCACATGTACATCTTGCAGGCATCTCATTAAGAAGCTGGGAATATTAATCAGTGTCTCACATTACATCTGTTCACTTGTAAAATTTTTTGTCAACAATACATCTGTGTTTGAGAGTAACACAGAGATTCAAAAGTACAATGGTGGAAGGGAAAATGATCTGCATTACCCTTTAACGAAAAGGACTTTGGCACAGAAAGGAGTAGAAATCTGTGGAAATTGTACATGCCCCACAGACAATAGCAGTATTTTTCAAATGCAGATTAAAGATATTCCTCCTTAATAACTCCTCCTACACAACGGGCAAATTCTTGAATAGAAATTGTGTCAATTTCACAGAAAAACCTGCTGATGGCCAGAATACAGCCATTTATTTTTTTGTGTTCTTTGTTTGTCCTGTTAATACATTCTACATCTCTATGTTTATTGTTGAGAGGGTACCGAATGCAGCTGCATTACTTTCCAGGAAGTGTCTCATAGGCATTAGAAACGCAAAATTTTCTGTACCCTCATCGTCTATACATGAGCAAGCATATGTACACCAAATTTTATTATAATTTTAATAATTAAATGGGAGGTGAGTAATCAAGAAAAGTATTTTTTGTAGGTATAAGTTCAGATACTTGTTTTGTATTTTTATTATTTTCTGGGGTATTTTTCAGGTGACATGCGCTGCACAGATTACCGACATCACAGTATGTCAAGCAGGATCTCAGAGTACTCCATTCCTACATAATTCCATGTATGTGCTAGACAACAATGCTAATGAACAAAAAATAAGCTTTTAATGTGAGCAACTGATTGAACACAATGTTTGTACTCACACGTGTCACAAAAGTTCATCAACATTCAGAAGCAGAAGAAATACTTTATTCCTTGGACTATTATACCTACGGATTTCACTACTGAAAATGTTGAAAGGCACAAAGCTTCATCAACCAGAGGACTAAAATAAGGGGAGTTGTCGTTCGACGTTGGTAGACATTACCAAGTTGCTGGTTTTGAAAATTATGAAAGAAGAACAGGAATATTGAAAAGCAAATACTCATCATTCTTCTTTTGACTCATGTTCAGAACTGCCTCCATTGTGAGTATAATCTAACCAACCAACTGTAATTTCATGAGTCTGCATCTAATGTATTCAAGTGCATGTAGTTGGGTTAGAAGATACAGTGAAACCTCCCCCCTTTTACACTTTTCAAGGAACTTCAAAAAAATGGTGTAAACAGCTGGAAAAAGTAAAATGTGGGAAATAACATTTTAAGCTGTCGAAGTTACGTACAGGATACCCACTTACACTTTATGTATGATATATGTACATAACAGGCATCAAAAGACTTGTCAGGGACTTTTTCACTATCTAAAATAGGAGGAACAAAGTTAGAACAGGTGGACGGTTTCAAGTACTTAGGATGCATATTCTCACAGGATGGCAACATAGTGAAAGAACTGGAAGCAAGGTGTAGCAATGCTAACGCAGTGAGCGCTCAGCTACGATCTACTCTCTTCTGCAAGAAGGAAGTCAGTACCAAGACTAAGTTATCTGTGCACCGTTCAATCTTCCGACCAACTTTGTTGTATGGGAGCGAAAGCTGGGTGGATTCAGGCTACCTTATCAACAAGGTTGAGGTTACGGATATGAAAGTAGCTAGGATGATTGCAGGTACTAGTAGATGGGAACAATGGCAGGAGGGTGTCCACAATGAAGAAATCAAAGAAAAACTGGGAATGAACTCTATAGATGTAGCAGTCAGGGCGAACAGGCTTAGATGGTGGGGTCATGTTACACGCATGGGAGAAGCAAGGTTACCCAAGAGACTCATGGATTCAGCAGTAGAGGGTAGGAGGAGTCGGGGCAGACCGAGGAGAAGGTACCTGGATTCGGTTAAGAATGATTTTGAAGTAATAGGTTTAACATCAGAAGAGGCACCAAAGTTAGCACTGAATAGGGGATCATGGAGGAACTGTATAAGGGGGGCTATGCTCCAGACTGAACGCTGAAAGGCATAATCAGTCTTAAATGATGATGATGATGATGATGATGATGATGAAAGTTTATTACCTAATAAAAACCACTGATGTAAGTGAAACTGATAACTGTCTGGGAAGTAAGAACATTTGACTCAATCTCATGTCATAATCAATGTTTTTGAAGGCCTGTACATGTCACTCTATATTTAAATAATGAAATACTGCACTAGTTACGTATTTTTTCATGCTTAGCATGACGCGTTTAGAGAATTTTTTCTCATTGTTAAGTGCAAATATGTATTTTGTATGGTGTTTGAATGTGTGTTATTCTGCGTCTCTTGCACTGCAGTTGTCGTTTTGAGGTTATCAGGTAGTGTGCCTCATCAGTTATGTAGGAAAGCACACACACACACACACACACACACACACACACACACACAAACTATCATTCTCATTGTTTGTTTGTGAAACATCACAAAAAAATACATACATAAATACTGCACTTGACAACGAGAATAAATTCTCAATAGACGTTTTGCTCAGCATGAATACAATACATAACCGTCGCTGTGTATACATTAAAAACATTTGAGCAATGCAAAGTGAATGACTGTGTCAACTAGCGTTCCACGTGGCCATAAACCAAAACACGCTTAAATATGGTTCGAAAAAGCTGTCCCAATGATCACAACAATCATAAAGCTGCATATGCGCAGTAGAAACAGTTTGAGAATGGTTGTGATTGGTCACGATATCTTCATTCGAATAAACCCAGTTACTCCATCAGCCACCACACCATTACAGCTTGGCAACGGCGGGAGACACGGCACGAATTGATACAACTTTTACTCATTTGCCAGTTCAAATCCGCTGAGTAGAAGAGTGCCCTGGTGTCAAGAAACTTAACCACTTAATATTTGTAAACACTACTGGACAGCCAACATCATGCCAGCATCATATTTTGTCCACAAACATGTTTTCATATGGCGTAAATCGCTGGAAAGTTAAAAATATGTTGACGCAAATTCAGGTGCAAATTAACATTGTGGGCATAGGAAATTTGATGGGACCGATGAGAAACGTTGTAAACGGCGGGAAAACATTAATTCCGGAAACATAAAAGCAGGGTTATACTGTATTAAGATTATAATTTAGTTTGCTGGTATAGAACTACCACCATTTTCTTTCCATTTAAATGGACAACCTGATGACTTGCTGGAAATCAGAATCAGAAACGACACCTGAAAGTGTGACTAGAGGACAAAAGGTACAACAAGAGAACTCTATAATCATGTGTGTACTGAAGACGCCAAAACCTGGAGGGGGGTGGGCATGTTTAATACAAACACTTAACGTGCTCCAGGCACCTCTCATTTTCTAACTATCACAAATACAGAATCATGACTACCCCACAAGTGTACGCAAATGTATCAACTTTCACATTTGGTGAAGTATTTCTCATTCTTATTATTATTACATAAATATTCTATCTAATTAGACTGTGGTCTAATTGTTTCCACTTTTCTTTTAATCATCAGTCTTCTGATTAATTCAATGCAGCCCGCCACAAATTCCTCTCCTACATACTCAATTTTGTTCTGGACGTATTACAAATTCAGTCTTCCTCTACAGTTTTTGCCCTTTTCAGCTCCCTCTAGTACCGTGGAAGTGATTCCCTAACATCGTAACAGATGTCCTATCATCCTGTCCTTTCTCCTTGTCAGTGTTTTCCATATTTCCCTTTCCTCTCCAATTCTGCACAGAATCTCCTCATTCTTCACCTTTTCAACATTCATCTGTAGCATGACATCTCAAATGCTTCAATTCTCTTCTTTTCTGGTTTTCCAGCAGTCCATATTTCATTACCATACAGCACTGCACTCCCAACCTACAATCTCAGAAATTTCATCCTCAAATTAAAGCCTATGTTTGATACTAGTAGACTTCTCTTGGCCAGGAACACTCTTATACCAGTGCTAGTCTGCTTTTGATCTCCTCCTCGCTCCATCCATCATTGGTTATTTTGCTGCGTAAGTAGTGGAATTCCTTAACTTCATGACCGTCAATCCTGATGTTCTCATATCTGCTACATCTCTCATTACTTTCATCTTTCTTTGATTTACTCTCAATCCACATTCTGCATTCATTAAACTGTTCATTCCATTCAGCAGATCATGTAATTCTTCTTGAAACTTCTTGACTTTCACTCAGGGTAGCAATGTCATCAGTGAATTGTATCCTTTCGCCTTGAATTTTAATCCACCCCTGAACCTTTCTTTTATCTCATCATTGCTTCTTCGATGTACAGATTGAACAGAAAGGCGAAAGACTACATCCCTGTCTTACACCCTCTTCCATCTGAGCACTTCGTTCTTGATCTTCCACTCTTATTGTGTATTACAGTCTTTCCTTACAAGTTCCCCATATTTTTCCCAGAATTTCGAACATCTTACACCATTTTACATTGTCAAACACTTTTTCCAGGCTGAAAAATCCTATGAATGTGTCTTGATTTTCCTTTAGTCTTGCTTCCATTATCAAGCACAATGTCAGAATTGCCCCTTTAGTGCCTTTACCTTCCTTAAAGCCAACCTGGTCATCTCAACACGTCCTCAATTTTCTTTTCCATTCTTCGCACATTATTGTTGTCAGTTGCTTGAACACATGAGCTGTTAGGCTGCTTGTGCAATAATTCTCCCACTTTTCAGCACTTCCAGTCTTCGGAATAGGTGAATGATATTTTTCCAAAAGTACCATGGTATGTTGCCAGACTCATACAGTCTACACAACAACATGAATAGTGAAACTTCCTGGCAGATTAAAACTGTGTGCCAGGCCGAGACTCGAACTCGGGACCTTTGCCTTTCGCGGGCAAGTGCTCTACCAACTGAGCTACCCAAGCACGACTCACGCCCCGTCCTCACAGCTTTACTTCTGCCAGTACCTCGTCTCCTTCTCATTCTGGAAACATGAATAGTCATTTTGTTGAAACTCCCCCCAATGATTTTAGAAATTCTGATGAAATGTTGTCAATCCCTTCTGCCTCATTTGGTCTTAAGTCCTACAAAACTCTACTAAATTTGGAGTCTAATCCTGGATGCCTCTCTCTTATAAATCTTCTTCTTCTATCATATCAGACAAATCTTCCCCCTCATATAGGTTTCAGTGTACTCTTTCCACCTCTCTGCTCTCCCCTCTTCATTTTACAGTGGAACTCCCATTGCACCCTCAATGTTACCACCCTTGCATTTAATTTCACTGAAGGTTGTTTTGACTTTCCTATACGCTGAGTCAGTCCTTCCAACAATAATTTCTCTTTCAATTTCTTCACATTTTTCATGCAGCCATTTCTACTTAACTTCCCTGCATTTCTATTTATTTCATTCCTCAGCTACTTTTATTTCTGTATTCCTGAATTTCCCTGAAGATTTTTGTACTTTCCTCCTTCATCGAACAACCGAAGTATTCCTTCTGTTGCCCACAGTTTCTTCACAGTTAACTTCTTTGTACCTATGTTTTTCCTTCCAACTTCTGTGACTGCCCTTTTTAGCGTTGTCCATCCCTTTTCAACAGTATTGCCTACTGTGCTATTGCTTCTTGCTATGTCTATAGCCTTAGGGAACTTCAAACTTATCTCGTCATTCCTTAGTACTTCTGTATCTCATCTTTTTGCATATTGATTCTTTCTGACTAATCTCTCAAACTTTAGCCTGCTCTTCATCCCTACTACATTGTGATCTAAATCTGTATCTACTCCTTGGTACGCATTACAATCCAGTATCTGATTTCGGAAAGTCTGTCTGACCATGATGTAATCTAACTGAACTCTTTCTGTATCACCTGGCCTTTTCCAAGTATACTTCCTTGTGATGATGATTGTTCTGTGGGGTTGAGCACACCACAAAACAATCATCATCATCCTGCATGATCATCAGCGCTTGTACAAAGTCCCAATTTCTACAAAGTCCCAATTTCTACACAGTCCCAATTTCTACACAGTCCCAATTTCTACACAGTCCCAATTTCTACACAGTCCCAATTTCTACACAGTCCCAATTTCTACACAGTCCCAATTTCTACACAGTCCCAATTTCTACACAGTCCCAATTTCTACACAGTCCCAATTTCTACACAGTCCCAATTTCTACACAGTCCCAATTTCTACACAGTCCCAATTTCTACACAGTCCATTTTTCCCACAATCCAATCTAGTCAGTCTCACAAATGATGATGATGATGATGATGATGACAACACAGACACCCAGACCCCGGGCAGAGAAAATCCCCAACCCAGCCAGGAATCAAACCCGGGACTCCAAGATCCAGAGGCAGCAACGCTAGCCCCTAGGCCCCAAGCTGCGCACTATACTTCCTCCTCTAGCGATTCTTGAACAGAGTATTCGCTATTACTAGCCGAAATTTATTACAGAACTCAATCAGCCTTTCTCCTCTCTCATTCCTTGTCCCAAGACCAACTCCCCAATAATCGTTTCTTCTACTCCTTCCCCTAGCATTCCAATCCCCCAATGACTATTAGATTTTCATCTCCCTTTACTTACTGTATTACCCTTCCAATATTCTCATGTACTTTCTCTTATCTCTTCAGCTTGTGACGTCGGCTTGTATATCTGAACTATTTTTGTCGGTGTTGGTTTGCTGTCAATTCTGACAAGAACAATCCTATCACTGAACTGTTCAGAGTAAAACACTCTCTGCCCCACTTTCCTATTCACAACAAATTCTACTGCAGTTATACAATTTTCTGCTACTGCTGATACTGCCCTATACTCATCTGACTATCCTTGTCTCCATTTCATTTTACTTCACTGACCCCTACTCTATCTAGATTGAGCCTTTTCATTTCTCTTTTCAGGTTTTCTAGCTTCCCTAACACATTCAAGCTTCTGACATTCCATGCTCCGACTTGTAGAATGTCATCCTTTCATTGGTTATTCAATGTTTTTCTCATGGTCACCCCCTTGGCAGTCTCTTCCCAGATATCCGAATGGGAGACTATTTCGGAATCTTTTGCCAATGGAGAAATCATCATGACACGTCTTTCAATTACAGGCCACATGTTCTGTGGATACACGTCGTGTGTTTCTAATGAAGTGGTTTCCATCCCCATACCATTGATCATTGATGTTTCTTCCACCTCTAGGGGCAGTATCGCACTCCCAAGGACAAGAGAGTGCACTGAACCTCTGCCTGCTCATCTGCCCTCCCTGTCAAGGCTATTGGCAGAATGAGTGTGACTTCTGTCTGAAGTCTCCGGCCACCAATGCTGATTATTAATCAAAATTTAAGCAGTGACAGGTTTCAAACCTGTGACCGAAGATGTTTTCATTACAAGTAAGACGTTTTGATTACAAGTCACAGACACTTAGTTTAGCTTAAATGCCTGTAATTGAAAATCTATTAGTTAATTACAATACAATTTCAAGCAACTGACCATTGTTGCACCTTGTAATATTTCAAAATTCTGTTGTGATGATAATACTGAAGTCTAAACCTTACCAGAGACAGACTCTCTCTCTCTCTCTCTCTCTCTCTCTCTCTCTCTCTCTCTCTCTCTCTCTCTCTCCCTTCAATTAACACTTCTACAATTTCAAACCCAAATGCACTTTCACTTGTGGTGTCTGGAATTTCCACACAGGAAATCTCCAGTTAGTTTTTGTAAAACTCTCCTGTGTTCCAGCACTGCCACAATACATCATGTACCCTGATGAATGCCACTTTGAGAGGTTGCCAAAATGTTGGTTCAACATTTCCCAACATTTCATAGTCTACAGAGCGACACAATTTTATGGAAAGTGACTACAGCCAGAAAATATTATAAATATGAAGCCCCTAATAATTGCAGATACTTGCAGAATAACTGGAGCACAACACTTAACTTTGGCCCCTTCTACAAAAGAAAAGAGGTTTGAAACAGTCACTTACATAAAATATAGGTACTTACAAAAATATTTCTGTACAGGTATACGGCCGTCGTGTCAGTGTTTTCGGAATGGCCTTCTTTCATTTTAGAAGAGTGGGCTGACCTGCACATAGAACAAGAAAGCAAATGACTGACTTTCACTGAAACTATTATTTCTATTTCTTCTTAAATTAAAGTGTGGACAAAGATGTAAAGAAATGTAACTAGTCGTTATTCTGGTATTTTGGTAGATTGGTTCATGAGAAGTATACGAAAACCACAATATAAAGTTGGCCCAGATGGATCACTACATTGGTTCACTATATAAATGATACACTAGTAACTGCTGGCAAATTATTTACATATGGCGAATTATTTACATATCAATTCAATAAGCTATAATAATCTAAGGATATGGAAGGGGAGCAGTAGTTGAGAAGGGAATGAGATAGGGTACAACCCTGCCTCTGATGCTATTCCACCTCTACACTGAAGAAGGTCTGAAGGAAAGCAAGAAGAATTTAGTAAAAAGATTTATAGTTCAGACAAATTGTTATATTAAGAAATGAGACACAAAGTCATAGATAAATTTTTTATTTTGGCAGTAAAATATACTGATGATGGTCGAAAGATATAAAAGACAGACTGGAAAAAGCAAGAAAGGCATTTCCGAAAAACATAAATTTGTTAACATTGAAGATAAATATGTTAGGAAATCTTTTCTGCAGGTATTGGTCTGGAATGCAACCTTGTACAGAAGTGAAATGTGGACAATAAACAGTTCTGACAATGAGTGACTACAAGTTTTTGAAATGCAGTGCTGCAAAAGAATGCGCAAGATCAGATGTGTAGATTGAGTAACCAATGAGGTGGTGGTCCTGGATCAAATTCAGGAAAAAAGAAATTTACGGCACAACCTTATTAAAAGGATTGGTTGATGTTACACATCCGGACGTCTAAAGGAGGAAACTGTGGGGGGAGGGGGTGGGGTAAAAATTGTAGGGGCAGACACGATTACACCACCACCACCACCACCACCACCACCACCACCACCACCACCACCAACAACAACAACAACAACAATAATAAATTACATACTACTCAATCATATCATTGCAATTCACCATTATTTTGGAACCACATGGTGATATTACAGTAAACAAATACAATGCTGACTAAGGAAAACACATCGCACTGTCAATGCTTTAAAGTCAATTGTACACATACTACCAATGCCAATTACGCACTGACTCGAGATAAGCCCCCGCTCCCAGGTGCAATAATATTGTGGACAATTAATAATAAAAATATTGAAAAATCTTGGGTAGTGTACAAAAAATACTATAGCAAAGATTTAGTACTTTGTGTAACAGGATGTGTGCTTTTTGCAGCAGTGGCATAGTTTCTGAAAAATACACACAACTTTTGGATGTTGGGGAGATTGTACTGCACGCATATGAGTCAAACGCAGTTAAAGTTTATGCAAATGTTCTTCAAAGGACAAGATAGTGATTATGACTTGTCACTAGTTTTTCTTCTACCACAGTGAAGTTGGCCAAAACTCAAACAATGCCACAGCGTAGAATTTATACCAGATATGTTTTATTTTCTCAGGAAACTAAAGACGTGTCTGTTTTTCAAATCTGTTTGGATTTACACAAATAATGAGTAGCAAACAGCACTTTTAAGTGAATAAAACAAAACAAAGTACAACATTGTAGTTTGCAGGAGTAGAACTTACACTACGCGATCAAAAGTATCCGGACACCTAGCTGAAAATGACTTACAGGTTCGTGGCACCCTCCATCGGTAATGCTGGAATTCAACATGGTGTTTGCCCACCGTTGGCCTTGATGTCAGCTTCCACTCTCGCAGGCATGCATTCAATCAGGTGCTGGATGGTTTCTTGGGCAATGGCAGCCCATTCTTCACGGAGTCCTGCACTGAGGAGAGGTATCGATGTCCGTCAGTGAGGCCTGGTACGAAGTCGGCGTTCCAAAACATCCCAAAGGTGTTCTACAGGATTCAGGTCCGGACTCTGTGCAGGCCAGTCCATTACAGGGATGTTATTGTCACGTAACCACGCTGCCACATGCCGTGTATTATGAACATGTGCTTGATCGTGTTGAAAGATGCAATCGCCATCCCCGAATTGCTCTTCAGCAGTGGGAAGCGAGAAGATGCTTAAGACATCAATGTAGGCCTTTGCTGTGATAGTGCCACGCAAAACAAGGGGTGCAAGCCCCCTCCATAAAAAACACGACCACACCATAACACCACTGCCTCCGAATTTTGCTGTTGGCACGAGACACGCTGGCAGATGACGTTCACCGGGTATTCGCCAGACCCACATCCTGCCATCAGATCGCCACATTGTGTACCATGATTTGTCACACTCCACACATCATCTCCACTTTTCAATCGTGTAATGTTTAGCCTCCTCAGACCAAGTGATGCAGCGTTTGGCATTTACAGGAGTTAAGTGTGATGTGTGGCTTATGAGCAGCCGCTCGACCTTGGAATCCAAGTTTTCTCACCTCCCGCCTGACTGTCATAGTACTTGCAGTGGATCCTGATGCAGTATGGAATTTCTGTCAGTCAACAGACGAGGTCGGTCCATACGCTTTTGTGCTGTACATGTTTCCACTTCATTATCACATGGGAACAGTGGATCTAGGGATGTTTAGGAGTGTGGAAATCTTGCATACAGACATATAACAAGTGACACCAAATCACCTGACTGCAGAGTGCCCCATTCTGCTCTCTCACGATGTCCAATAACTACTGAGGTCACTGATGGGGAGTACCTGGCAGTAGGTGGCAGCACAATTCACCTAATATGAAAAAAGTATGTTTTTGGTGGTGCCCCGATACTTTTGATCACATAGTGTAGATTCTGAGTGCTACACACTCAATCGTTTTCTTTTAGAAGTTTTTCTGATTTTGCCCTACAATGATGAAACTTATATGTACGGGGTGTTCAAAAAAGTTTCTCTGCAGCGCCGTATGATTGTTAGCTCCGCATGCTATATGCCGCAGAGAATATACCAAAACGAAACTCAGTAAAATACAAATTATTAATTTATTGAATATTCATTTTTATTTACAAATTTTCACATTAAATGTTGAAAGTGTCCCCCCTGTTGTTGAATGCACAACTCAATTCATCTTACCATGTTTCCACACACAAGTTGTAACAATTCTTCTGTAACAGAAGCAGTGAATGTGGATATTGCAGTTTTAAATTCATCAATGGGTTTTGGACGGTTTTTATAGTCAGTTGCTTTCACTGCACCTCAGAAGAAAAAGTCAGGTGGTGTTAGGTCAGGTGACTGGAGGTCAAAGTCCCTGTGAAATTATGGGATCATCAGAAACATCAGCAAGCAGTGACATTGAAATGCAAGCTGTATGCGCGGTTGCGACACAAACAAAACAAATGAACAAAGGAACTAAACTTAAACGTTCACGTCAACACGTAACAACACACACAAATGGTACTACTGACACTGGCTGAGATAAACGAAACAGTGGAATGTTGGGAGAGTCCACTTGAAGGGAAGTAACCCAGGCAGTGGAATGTTGGGAGAGTCCACTTGAAGGGAAGTAACCCAGGCACGAGAACAATCATACGGCACTGCGGAGAGACTTTTTGAACACCCCGTACAAAGCTATACATATCATTTTTATTTTAACAGCAAAATGCAATCTGAGGAGAAAAAGGGCACTATGAAGGATTTATCCAAATGGGACTGAAATCACTAGATGTGATGTACATGTACAGACAAACACACAATTGTAACTTTAGAAAAATTCGATGATTTATTCAAAAACCCATGAACCATGGGCCTTGCTGTTGGTGGGGATAGCCGTACCATAGGTGCAACCACGACAGAGGAGTGTCTGTTGAGAGGCCAGACAAACGTGTGGTTCCTGAAGAGGGGCAGCAGCCTTTTCAGTATTTGCAGGGGCAACAGTCTGGATGATTAACTGATCTGGCCTAGTAACACTAACCAAAACGGCCTTGCTGTGCTGGTACTGCTAACGGCTGAAAGCAAGGGGAAACTACAGCCATAATTTGTCCCGAGGGCATGCAGCTTTACTGTATGGTTAAATGATGATGGCATCCTCTTGGGTAAAATATTCTGGAGGTAAAATAGTCCCCCATTCCGATCTACGGGCAGGGACTACTCAAGAGGATGTTGTTATCAGAAGAAAGAAAACTGACGTTCTACGGATCAGAGTGTGGAATGTCAGATCCCTTAATCGGGCAGGTAGATTAGAAAATTTAAGAAGGGAAATAGATAGGTTAAAGTTAGATATAGTTGGAATTAGTGAACTTTGGTGGCAGGAGGAACAAGACTTCTGGTCAGGTGAATACAAGGTTATAAATTCAAAATCAACAAAATCAAATAGAGGTAATGCAGTAGTAGGTTTAATAAGGAATAAAAAAATAGGAGTGCCGGTCAGCTACTAACAAACAGCATAGTGAAGGCATTATTGTGGCTAAGATACACACGAAGCCCCTGCTTACTACAGTAGTACAAGTTTATATGCCAACTAGCTCTGCAGATGAAGAAGAAATTGATTAAATGTATGATGAGATAAAAGAAATTATTCAGATAGTGAAGTGAGACGAAAATTTAATAGTCATGGGTGACTGGAGGGGTGAGGGGCGAGGGGTGAGGAAAAGGGAGAGAAGGAAACATAGTAGGTGAATATGGATTGGGCATAAGAAATGAAAGAGGAAGCTGTCCAGTAGGATTTTGCACAGAGCATAACTTAATCATAGCTAACACTTAGTTCAAGAATCATGAAAGAAGGTTGTATACATGGAAGAAGCCTGGAGATGCTAGAAGGTATCAGATAGATTATACAATGGTAAGACAGAGATTTAGGAACCAGGTTTTAAATTGTAAGGCATTTCCAGGGGCAGATGTGGACTCTGACCACAATCTATTGGTTATGAACTGTAGATTAAAGCTGAAGAAACTGCAAAAAGGTGGGAATTTAAGGAGATGGGACCTGGATAAACAAAGAACCAGAGGTTGTACAGAGTTTCAGGGAGAGCATTAGGTAATGATTGACAAGAATGGGGGAAAGAAATACAGTAGAAGAAGAATGGTAGCTCTGAGGGATGAAGTAGTGAAGGCAGCACAGTATCAAATAGGTAAAAAGACAAGGGCTGGTAGAAATCCTTGGGTAACAGAAGAAATATTGAATTTAATTGATGAAAGGAGAAAATATAAAAATGCAGTAAATGATGCAGACAAAAAGGAATACAAATGTCTCAAAAATGAGATCGACAGGAAGTGCAAAATGGCTATTCAGGAATGGATAGGGGACTAATGTAACGATGTAGAGGCATTTATCACTAGGGGTAAGATAGATACTGCCAACAGGAAAATTAAAGAAATCTTTGAAGAAAAGAGAACCACTTGTATGAATATCAAGAGCTCAGATGGAGAACCAGTTCTAATCAATGAAGGGAAAGTAGAAAGAGTATATAGAGTGTCTATACAAGGGTAATGTACTTGAAGGCAATATTATGGAAATGGAAGAGGATGCAGAGGAAGATGACATGGGAGATACGATACTGTGTGAAGAATTTGACAAAAGTACTGAAAGACCTGTCGAAACAAGGCCTCAGGAGTGGTCAACATTAAATTAGAGCTACTAATAGCCTTGGGAGAGTCAGCCCTGACAAAAAATCATCTGGTGAGAACGATGTGTGAGACAGACGAAATACCCTCAGACTTCAAGAAGAATATAATAATTCCAATCCCAAAGAAAGCAGGTGTTCACAGGTGTGAAAATTACCGAACTATCAGCTCGTCACGGCTGCAAAGTACTAACACGAATTCCTTACAGACAAACGGAAAAACTGGTAGAAGCCGACTTTGGGGAAGATCAGTTTCGATTCCGTAGAAATGTTCGAACACGCGAGGCAATACTGATCCTATGACTTATCTTAGAAGATTAGTTAAGGAAAGAGGAACTTTAACAAATAAAAATAAAATAAAATAATAATAATAAATTGTAATAATAATAATTGTTTGGATAAGTAATTGAGATATTAAAGTATGTTTCGCCTTTAAGATTGGAATTGAATTTCTTAATGTTTCATAAAATCTTACGTAGCATTGTCCATTGAGGTCACACAATAAAGTAAATGCAATTTACAGCATGAATTTATCGAGCATCGCACGTCCAAAGATGTACGGAATGTAGCCAGGGCTCATTATATATTTTTTGAAGACAAAGTCTGATATCTGACTTCAGCTTCAATCATGACAATGGGGTGACTAAAACTACTAAAACAGAGAAAAGCATACGATTAAATAAAACAGGTGCTCATTTCAACCTATACATTACGATATGAATGACACTTACGTAAAATTCTAGGTAAATAATTGCAGATAATTCACAAATGAGAGCGACTTATTAATTCTGCACCTCCTTTCTGCAAATAAGTATCAATATGGCTAACTGTGGAGCCACACAAAATATTACGTCCTTCTAGGACAACAAATGACACAAGAGTGCTGATGCCTACTGGCTGCAATAAGAGAGCGGTGTTAATTCCTATGTTTTGCTTTCTCTTGTCTTAAAAATTGATACATATAATCTAAGTTCAGTAAATTAAATATCGTCTGTGCTCGAGTGCAAATGGTTCCTTAAAAAACCTACCTTTCTAGCATTTGTAGACTTAGATAAAGCTTTTGACAATGTTGACTGGAATACTCTCTTTCAAATTCTGAAGGTGGCAGGGGTAAAATACAGGGAGCAAAAGGCTATTTACAATTTGTATAGAAACCAGATGGCAGTTATAAGAGTCGAGAAGCATGAAAGGGAAGCAGTGGTTGGGAAGGGGGTGAGGCAGGTTTGTAGCCTCTCCCCGAAGTTATTCAATCTGTATAATGAGCAAGCAGTAAAGGAAACAAAAGAAACATTCGGAGTAGGTATTAAAATCCATGGAGAAGAAATAAAAACTTTGAGATTCGCCGATGACATAGTAATTCTGTCAGGGACAGCAAAGGACTTGCAAGAGCAGCTGAACGGAATGGACAGTGTCTTGAAAGGAGGGTATAAGATGAACATCAACAAAAGCAAAACAAGGATAATGGAATGTAGTCGAATTAAGTCGGATGATGCTGAGGGAATTAGATTAGGAAATGAGACACTAAAAGTAGTAAAGGAGTTTTGCTATTTGGGGAGCAAAATAACTGAAGATGGTCAAAGTAGAGAGGATATAAAATGTAGACTGGCAATGGCAAGGACAGCGTTCCTGAAGAAGAGAAATTTGTTAACATCGAGTATAGATTTAAGTGTCAGGAAGTCGTTTCTGAAAGTATTTGTATGGAGAGTAGCCATGTGTGGAAGTGAAACATGGACGATAAATAGTTTAGACAAGAAGAGAATAGAAGCTTTCGAAATGTGGTGCTACAGAAGAATGCTGAAGATTAGATGGGTAGATCACATAACTAATGAGGAGGTATTGAATAGGATTGGGGAGAAGAGAAGTTTGTGGCACAACTTGACTAGAAGAAGGGATCGGTTGGTAGGAAATGTTCTGACGCATCAAGGGATCACCAATTTAGTGTTGGAGGGCAGCGTGGAGGGTAAAAATCGTAGAGGGAGACCACGAGATGAATACCCTAAGCAGATTCAGATGGACGTAGGTCACAGTAGGTACTGGGAGATGAAGCTTGCACAGCACTGAGTAGCATGGAGAACTGCATCAAACCAGTCTCAGGACTGAAGACCACAACAACAACAACAACAACAACTCCAAGAGAAAGAGCTTCAAAAACTGAGTAAGTCCATGCTGCACTAGCACATCTCTGGCCATTATGAAAGCAGCTATTTCGCTTGGCAGTGATTGATAGACTTGCTGTATGTAATTCCTGAGGGATATTTTGCCAAATTCTAATTGGCATGTTAGATAGTCAAAATCCTGTGCCGGTTGGAGGGACCTGTCCATAATGCTCCAAATGTTCTCAACTGAAGAGAGGTCTGGCGACCTTGCTGGCCATGGTATGGTCTGGCAGTTTCCAGAAAAAGTTGAAAATACAGATTACTTCGACCAAAACATTTCTTATTCTTCATACTATGCATTTTGTAGAATTACACCCCGTCCCCCTCAGGTGGATTTATGTCATTTAATAAGGCCTGGAGGATTTGTATGTAAGATTGATTGTACCGAATCTGTGGCACTATCTTCCAGTGTTGTATCTGACAAAAACAGGACTGGAAAAAGAGAATCCTGAGACCACAGATTTCTCAGAAGTCACCTTATTAAATGACATAAATTCAGTTGATGAGAGGGTTTAGTTATCCGAAACGTGTAGTGGGAAAAACAAGAAATGCGACTGCTTACAGTAATTTGTACTTTCAATTTATATTCATATGAGGGCCACAGCTTAGCCTTACCATATTTTTCTAGAATCAAGAAGAAAAAAAGAAGGAATCAGAATCCAGGTTGTTAAACACTCACACTTCGGTCACACTATCATCACTCTCGGTAGCGAGTGCGTCCAAAGAGATTTCCAGGCCCCCTGGGCCAATCCGGAGCGACGGGTCAGGTGACAGTGACACGTTCTGAGGGACGAGGCTCAGGTCACCAATCGTCAATGACTCGTCGCCCACCTCAGATGCCTTACCGTCTTCCGAGTCCGAAGAGTTCTCCGATACTTCGGCTACATCCTCCAACTTGGGAGCTTTTATGAACTCTTTGTTCTCACACCTGTGGACAACAGTGGAGTCACACAACAAAGACATGCAGTACACACCAAAAATTTGGCAATTAAATGGCACATATGAAACATAATCCGATAAACACAGAGCTAATTCGTACAGGGTGAGCTAGAGAGGAAATATGAACAGTAGCATGTCTATCTACATGGTCACTCTCAAAAAAATTGTGTTATCCTAGTGCTACCATTTTCTTGTATTTCCAACACTGCTGGAAGTTATTCATATCTAGGGCAAACAGGTGTTGGTCAATCAAACACACCTCTTCTTTAACAACAGCTTTCTACTCTGTTAAGCTTTGGGGTTTGTTGAATAGGAACACACTATCAAATACCCAAGCAGTGCACAAGTTTTGTCACATTTGTGGCCACAGCATATGACCAAAATGAGAAATGAGGCGACCAGCAACTGAACAGGACACATTCACTGTGATGAGATGTCTCACCGTCATGCTGAAAATACAGACTCCTCCCGTTTATCTGTCCTCTATCAAATTCTGACAGGAGAATGTATTAAGCATGCATACAAAATGTTTGGACTCTATTGTCACAATTAATGCCGGCATCCTCGGAAAAATAAGGCCTAAGTACACTGACAGCAGCTAGGGCACACCACACCTGCCACACCTAGGGAGTGGAGATGTCTTTCAAGTACTACACAAAGCTGTTCAGGGGCCCAAAAACAGTAGTTCTGTCTGTTAAGTAACCCAAACATACATCTTATCGATTATCTACACTATTAAACAGCTAACTCACTTCATGGTGCATGGTTCCAGTTTCAGGTTGCTTATCTGATGGCTCCCAGGGTCAGCAAAAATTTGATTTCCCGTATTCTAAGTAGTTATAACCCAAATTTAGAACTTTAAATGCTATTATACTCCACTCATTAAGAGCTATATTTTTATGTTAAAATTTTAAGGGTAAGACACATATTACAGTAAGAAACACAGTAAGAAAGTGTGTGTGTCTTGATGTACTGTAACTCAAGGTGCAAAAACTACCCTCTATATTCATTCAGTATTTGAGAATAACTTCCATCGAAGTTTACACATGTTTTCAAACCTTTATGAAACTTTTTTTGAAACATTTTATCATTTACTACATTTTCAATTTTGAGACAGTAAGACTTTGCACGAGGCATAACATTGTAATTTATTACTTCTTGAAACTTCCCAGCAGATTAAAACTGTGTGCCGGATCGAGACTCGAACTTGGGACCTTTGCCTTTCGCGGGCAAGTGCTCTACCAACTGAGCTACCCAAGCACAACTCACGCTCCGTCCTCACAGCTTTTACTTCTGCCAGTACCTCGTCTCCTACATTCCAAACTTAACAGAAACTTCTGTTAAGCACACACTCCACTGCAGAGTGAAAATCTCATTCTATTACTTCTTTATTACTAACTCTATTCATACCACACTTCATAGACACTATGCACAATAGCACTGAAAGTACCTGCAAAATTACGTCACTGTATGACTCTTAGTTCACAAGATATGACCTCATCAGTATTAAGATGTTTGTTTATTGCTTCTGTCCACACAAATCAAAGAAAAACTTTTCCTTTCAAGCAACATACACAATACCCATTACAAAACAAACAAATAAAGTGCATTGCACATGAGAACCAATGCAGTTAAAGGAATCATTAGCTTCTAACGACAATTTTTTCGAAAAAGTATATAATGAAAGTGCCAGCAATTTTTTTTTCACATTCTTTGCAAATGGCAAGAGTAACAACCCACTGTCATCATTCCATTTGGAAAGGGCCGATAAATAGTTTTCGCGACTCACGAAGCTTTACTGCATGTAATGAAAAACTTTCTAATCTGCAGAATGCCTGTGGCAGGGAAAGTAAAATGATATTTGTTGCTGTTGTATAGCAATAGTCTTTGCAAAAGACTACCACTCAAATAAACACACAAATCATTAATGATTAAGGAAAACAGGCTCAAAAATTACAAAAATCATAACAGTGTCAGCTCATACAGGTCTCACAATTCATTTTCCAATAAGACTGCAATTTCAGTTACAAATCAAGTGGCATACTGGAAAATCAAAGGTGCGAATCAGACGAACTGTATTAACTATGAAACAGATTTTCAAAGCTGAATGCATGAGACCCTGTTTTCGCATTCTACATTTATATCTGCTGTAGTCTGCACATCACTGTGAGATGCATGGCAGAGGATATTTCAGATTGTAGCAGATATTATGGTTTTGCCCCATTCCACTCACTTGTGGAGTGCGGGAAGAATGACTCCACAAATGCCTCTGTCCGTGTGTTGTGTTTAGTCTCATCTCATCTTATTGTACCTGTAGCATTAACTGTATGGGGCAGTAGAATATTCCGAGATTCACCACTTAATACTGGTACTCAAAAGTTTGCAAGCAGGCTTCACAGAATAGTTTGTCTGCCTTCAGGCACTGCCCAGTTCTTGTATTTCACTATTCCTGTCACTGGTCAAACAAACCTGTGATGATGATCGGTTTGTGGAGCGCTCAACTGCACGATTATCAGAGCCCGTACAAATTCCCAATCTTTACTCAGTGCAATCTAGCCACTTTCATGAATGATGATGAAATGATGAGGACAACACAAACACTCAGTTCCCAGACAGAGAAAATCCCCAAACCTGCCTGGAATCGAACCAGGGACCTGTGATCCAGAGGCGGCATAGCCACTAGACCACAAGCTGCGGACTTGAACAAACCTGTGACCGTTAGCATTGCCCTTCTTTGTAAACTACAACACTTCCTGTCAGTGATATTTGGTCTGTGTCCTGCACACTTGAGCAATATTCCAGGAAGGGTCACACAAGTGTTTTGTAAACTGTTCCTTTGTAGACTGACTACATTTCCCTTATATTCTACCAATGAATCGCAATCTGCCACCTGATTTACTTACAAATGCGCCTTTTCCATTTCATACCCCTACAAATTACACCTAATATAGTTGCAAAGGTGACCACTTCCAACTGTGACTCACTGATATTGTAGTCATGGGTTATTACATTTTATGAGTGCACAAATTTACATTTCTAGTCATCAAAGGAAACTGCCACTCTTTGCACCACTTTAAAATCTTATTAAGATAGGACTGAATACTCGTGAAGATTTTTTCACGCAGTACTGCATTACACGTAACTACTCGCTCTCGTAGTGTGAGCAGCCCGTTAGCTTGCAAAGGCAGGGAATGGACCAGATCCAGGCCAAATTCACACGGTGGACTGGTTCACTGGCTGGCCTGCATATGGTCTATAGGGAGGTTCCCATAATTACTTAGGCAAATTCTGGGCTGGTCCAAAACTAGCGCCCCAAAGAGTACAATACAAAAATGGCTGAATATGATACACACAGAAAAAAGATTACACAATTCATGCACAGATGGCACATAAGACTTCTATTCCTCAGGTTACTTGGAGGACCATGGCATCAGAAGGGCATCTGGCTATAGGATTAAATATGGAAATAAAAATTCACCAAATCCTGAAAATGCAGACTCCATAATAGATGAGACAAACACTACAAGGAGGAGGAGGAGGAGGAGGAGGAGGAGGAGGAGGAACAGGGAGAAGACTGCGGTGTAGCTAACTGCACTGTCTGCAAAAAGTCTTTGGTGGCCAGTAATATAGTTTGTCAGGACATTATTACACAACAGTCCAAACACACATGCCTGGGGTGCACCTGAAGTTACTTCAATTTCTGTCGCTGATGCTCCATCTCAGATAACTTGCTGTGTCCTCCCAGACACAAAATCCTCAATCCAGTCTTAAATTTTGTTTTATACCCATATGATGATTTGGGGAGCAAAATAACTGATGATGGTCGAAGCAGAGAAGATATAAAATGTAGAATGGCAATGGCAAGGAAAGCGTTTCTGAAGAAGAGGAATTTGTTAACATCGAGTATAGATTTAAGTGTCAGGAAGTCGTTTCTGAAAGTATTTATATGGAGTGTAGCCATGTATGGAAGTGAAACATGGACGATAAATAGTTTGGACAAGAGAATAGAAGCTTTTGAAATGTGGTGCTACAGAAGAATGCTGAAGATTAAATGGGTAGATCACATAACTAATGAGGAGGTACTGAATAGGGTTGGGGAGAAGAGGAGTTTGTGGCACAACTTGACAAGAAGAAGGGATCGGTTGGTAGGACATGTTCTGAGGCATCAATCAAGGGATCACCAATTTAGTATTGGAGTGCAGTGTGGAGGGTAAAAATTGTAGAGGGAGATCAAAAGATGAATACACTAAACAGATTCAGAAGGATGTAGGCAGCAGTACGTATTGGGAGATGAAGAAGCTTGCACAGGATAGAGTAGCATGGAGAGCTGCTTCAGACAAGTCTCAGGACTGAAGACAACAACAACAACAACAACAACAAAAACATGTTCAAAACACCTCACTATCATTGAGCAATTGATTGTGATTTATACTTTTGTTTTCACAGTATTCTATTTCATAATAATTACTGCTGAAATTGCAATAGTGGTGGAAAATAAACTGTAATACAAATCTAAATGTCATCAGTTATAAAATTCTGTGACACTCCAAAATCCAACTGCACACATATAACAACAAAATGGGAGAGAAGTTTAACCATTTCACAGAAATTGTTTAGATAGGTCACATGGAAAGCACTGACATCATAGCCTGAACCCTTAACACTATGACGGGAAGTCCAAACTAAACTATAGTGTCCGAGTGTCTGTGTGTCTTTAATATTGTATCACCAGGTACATCAAACATAAGTAGCAGCAACTTCGTTACATTATTTGTGTTTCTTTCTGGTCCATGTATTTTTGCATGTAATACGTGTTATGTTAATACGGCTGAGTACGTGCAATATTTGAAGGAAAATGTTTCTTAATTTGATGACCAAGAAATAGAAGGGCTGCAAAGGGTGTGGTAAAATACTACAGGAACTACAGGAACTACCAACAAAAAATATGCTATAAACTAGCCGTCTAGAACCGCGCGACCGCTATGGTCGCAGGCTCGAATCCTGCCTTGGGCATGGATGTGTGTGATGTCCTTAGGTTAGTTAGGTTTAAGTAGTTCCAAGTTCTAGGGAACTGATAACCTCAGATGTTAAGTCCCATAGTGTTCAGAGCCATTTGAACCATATAAACTAGCCGTACCTCTTACTAATTTGACAATTTATTTTCCGATAACTAGTTTTCGTCCTAACTCCATCTTCGCATGATTGAATAATTTTCTTCTGAAAATTGTTTGTTTCTATCTTAAAGAGAAGGTGGTCCCCATACAAAACTGCACAGAGCACAAATTGCGAGATGTCTGCCATTTTGAAGTATAAGGCAGGCACACAGTTTCTACTTTGCGCTGTTTTACACAGAGATTTCCTCTGTCTTCAAGGGAGAATAGTAAAATTGGCATAAGTATTCGGCAGTCTGAAGGTAAATTTGTACACAAAACTGTGGGCTTTGCAGGCCACCATGGATAAAATAAATTATGATTTTATTTCGTGTCATATACAGGGTCTAGCAACGACCAGTAACCCCACTCTTTCAGGAATTAAACTCTCACTTATAAAACAGCTCCAAACATCCCATTACGTTACAAATAGCTCATGTGTTAATCATTTGATGTTGAGCATATAAATGGGGAAACATTTAGCAAATGTTTCAAATTATACTTACAGTTTTTTGGAAATCGCTAGGTGCTCCCAAATAAAACACACAGTTTCTAACTGTAATATAGTCAATACTGTTTACAGTGTTTAATGCCCCTCACGTTGTCACCAGTGGGGAGTGAAATGAGATGTCACGAAGACAATAGATTTGATAAATTGATTTCTTTATTCCAGCCCTCGGCCATAATACATCAGGAAAAACTTAGTGAGGCATCCAGCCACCTCTCATGCTGACACCCAACATTGCTCACAGTGCAAGGAGTGGGGCCTAGTGTGGCGCCACTCGAATGCCACTGTCAGCAAAGTCTCTGGCCACGACCACGTCGACAGTACGGCAGCACAGCTGACAATGGCCGTGAACTCTGGGAAGCGGTCAGCTCGCTCGTTACAGGTTGCCCTGTCTCGTGCTCAAACAGCAGACCCGAATGCATTCTGGGATGTCTCACGGGTGTCGCAGGCTTGCAGTGGAGGCTGTGATACTGAGACGATAATCATTTACTACAAGAACTGCTAAGTCTTATATGCTCGAGACTATGTTCATTTAAGGCTTAAGGCATGTACTCTAAAACACTTCCGTGGTGGCAAATGAGGAAAAGCTTCCATTCTTCCGTCAGCATATTGCAGTGTTGGCTGTCCTTATACCATGCCAAACTGGATCTGCTTCGCAATACCAGTCGGCCATGTTTTGCTTTGCAATGCATAACACTCTCGCACATCTGTGGCTGGCTCTGTTGCAACTCACTTCCGCTCTGGCATATTATTTGACCAAATATGGTCGATATGCTACAACAGCAACATCACTTTTAACAACGTATTGGTTATAACAGCTGAATCTACTAGTCTTGTCTAAATCCTATGAAAATGATATAGCGTAAGCTCTCAATCCGCTTTGTAGATTATCTGCTTTGGTGATTAAGTCGCTGAAAATTTTCCTTTTACCTGGGAGTGGACGCCGGTGTCATGTTATGACATGACTGTAGTGCACAATGTGTTGCTCAAGCACGTCAAGTGCCAAATTATATTGTTGCGATCGATACTGTAGTTTTTTTTTTTTTAAAGCCAGAATAAGGTCTGAGGAGCAAAAACGTTTTGCGCTGACAGTACAGCTGAAACTGGAAATAAGACACAAACTCTAAGAATGCAGTATTGACTCGCGGAATCTGGCACTGATTTACTACATGTATGAGCCAATAATCTGTGATATTTGGAAAAATAAAGACAAAATAATTCAATTTTCTAACAGTTCTGACTCATCTATAGGTTTGCCAAAGTGGAAGACTATGAAAACGTCTACATATGCAAAACTGGATAAAGCTGTGTTGGAATGGTTCCAGCAGAAAAGAGCACAGGGCACACAAGAATCTGGCTCAAGATTTACCAAATAGGCTCAGTTTTTCTTCCAAACCTTGGGGACTGAAGGAGATTTTAATGCATCTTCTGGCTGGCTAACAAGATTTCAACAGCTTTACAGTATATGGGAGATTGTGTTCTGAGGAGAAAGGTTAAGAGCAGATAATAAAGCTCCTTCTGAATTTTGTAGATTTCCAGGAATTTATTGCACCAGAAAATTTAGAGCTGGAGCCAATATACAACATCGACGAAACTGGGCCACTTTGGCAACGTCTACTGACAAAGACTTTAGCTCGAGACAGAGTGTAGTGCACACGGTTATAAACTGAGTACTGTAAGGGCAAGATAACTGGGTTGTGTTGTGCTAAGGTTACAGGATCATACTCGTATAAAGTTGAGTGTGTTGAAATAGTTAAAGCTAAAAAATGACCTTGTTTCAGAGCAAAAGAAATGCACAATTTACCTGTCCATTATTTTCACCAGAAAGGAGCCTGGATGGATCACACAATATTTCAGACATGGCTCCATAACTGCTTTGTGCCATGGAGCATTTAACACTGGAGTGTCTACCTGCAAGGACACTGCGCTACTGGACAGTGCAGCAGTGCATCTGAATGAAGAGGAAATCTGCTACGAAAGCTTACTGATGAGATCAGCAATCTTCAAACATTCTGGAAACAATTGACTGTGCTAGATGCAATTTATGAAGTGTCTCAGACAAAGCAATCAACCAGGATTGAACAATCAACCACGACCAAGTCATAGAAAAACACTAATCTCAAACTTGATAGAATCAGTTATTCTGGCAACAAATAAGACAGCTCATTAGCAACATTAGCTGTTGTTTTGGAAAGTATTCCAGGGTGCGAAACTTTTAATAAAGAGAATATTTCTGAACGGTTTGATATGGCATGCACTGAGCCGGGTCATCGGAGCTCAAGTGTCGACGCTATTGCTCAGAGAATACAAGGGAAATCCAAGAAGGTGAATGAGAGTGGAAGATAGCAACATTCCTTTAATTCGAGAAATAATAATCGGTCATGCATCAGCATTTCAATGGGCCGAAGAGTTTCTGGACTACTTGGAACAGCAAGAAGATGCTTCCCTTTCTGACAAGTTTGTGTTGTGTAAAATTCCTAGTGCAATAAGTAAAAGACAAGCTACCTCTCTTGGACAAAAAACAATGTGAAATTGACTTGCACTTTATTCTTTGTAAGTAATGTTTACTATCTGATGTTCTTAATGTTCTTTCTCATGCATGTGCATTACTCCATAATATTGTGTTAAGCGATTTAAAAATCTTGCAAGTGGCTCACCTTGAGAATGGCTGAAAGGTTGGCAGGCAAAATTTTGGAACAAGAACCCACAATTTTGAAACAAGAACTACTATTATCCAAAAATTGCAGAACATGTAGGAATGTCTGAAAGTGGCGAAATTGTATTTATGGGTTTCTGAAGGAAAACTTTGTCAGTTGGATACCAACTGCCAATGTAATGTGGGCACAGAACAGAGAACATACAGAAAGGAAAGCTGAGGGCGGCCTCTTTAATTTGTACGAAGCCAAGCAATGCATCTCACGCCATACGGAAACGAAGTAAATGCAAAACAATAGCTGCTTACTACTACGGCTCGAAACGGACATCCTTGAGAACAGAACGAATTCAACAGACTAAATGAAAACTTTTATGGAAGGAAACACTAAAGAGACAAGGTGTGACACATCTTTAGTTAAATATTTATCACATGAATTTTTAAATTAATTTATGTTCACATATAAAAGCTGTGGACTGCCACTACTTTTAGCTTCAGATAGCAATGTAACTACATTTTTTGCAAATATCAGTTCTTGCCTTACAGCAATTTTATTTTACTCCATAACTTTTCATTTCTGGGACTGTGAACTAATAAATCAAATTCACTTCCAACAGAAACAGCTGTTATTGAACACTCTGTAGGAGTTTCAGTCCTGGAATTTTCATTCATGTTTTCAACCAGAAACTGATGCATGGGCATTACTTTAAATGAAGGTGATTGAAATTTAATTTACACAAATGTTTTGAATTAGGCCCAGATCATTAAGTTCACTAACATTTTACGTAATATGAAGCACATTCGTTTAATAAATGATGACAGATAAAGGTAATACAGAAACTTATGTCCAACTTTGTCCTAAATATGAGATGTGTTCAGCTTTTCTATTATGTAACTGATGGTGTAGAACATTGTCGTCTTCATCATTTTCTTCCAGCAATAAGTAGTACAATAAATCATGATCACCAGTTTGAGAAATGTGCTTCTACTTCCCGGAATTGGTCACGACTTGCAGTAAATATGACCCAGGCAAGTGCAAGTCGTTAACTGTAAAACAATTAAAGCATCTAATTTTATATACAAAGTTCTTGTGGACAGCTTACAATCTCTTCCCGGAAAGACACTTCCTGGCAGGTTAAAACGGGACCTGAGTTCGAGTCTCGGCCCGGCACACAGTTTTAACCTACCGGGAAGTTTCGTATCAGCGCACACTCTGCTGCAGAGTGAAAATCTCATTCTGGCTTCCTGGAAAGTTATATGCGACCCCAAATTTTTGTTTGCCTTTCCTTCTCATACCTCTTATGAACATATTACTGAATACAATGCATTAAACATTATTTCTATTTATTCTGCAGTGTAAGGTAAGTAAAAACTGAAAATTGGAAAGATAAAATAGCATTCACCGTTGGATTCGAAGCCAAAACCCAAACCCTTGATTTATTATACCACACTCTTTCCATATGCCACATACGTTACAAGTTGTACTACCAAACATGTCCCATCCGTTACCTGTCATGGAGTTCCCACTTCTTTCCCTTTTATTTCTTGCCAAGCCTTGCATATAACATAAATTTGAACAAAATCAATGACAACGAGTAAGTGCGGTTAACCCGTGAGCTAATGGCTACTTGTGTGTTGTGCACTCAGGCAGCGCACTCAAATAAAATACTTTTAACTTCTCTTTTCTCCACAATGACTGAGGTTGGCTTTCCTTCCAGCTATAAAAACAGTTACGATATGTTACCTACATTTAGTATACAGCAATGTGCAGCTAAAATGAACCAAACGTAAAGCAGCCAGCAACCGCAGTTTTCACTGCAAACCCTTCAAATTTTGTGCTACAGAGTACTTGGATATTAAGTATTACAGTAACTATGATCCATAAGGAAAGAATAGACACTTCATCATCAAGTTATGATATGAAACTACAAGACATTAAAGAAAGCAGTTTTATGTACCAATTATTTTCCTCAGGATCAAATGACAAATATCATATAAAGTAGTGAAAAAGACAAGCAAATGTGAAAGAAGTAGTTTTTATTTTTTATTTATTTATTTTTAAGCAAAGGAGTACCTCGACAGGAGTTGATGTAGCTTCACTTACACTCAGTGTTTTCTACAGTTTCATGCGGTTTTACTATTCACAGCAAGAAAATCGGAGAACTCATTTTTCTCACGTACTGCTATCAGCCACTTTGTGGAATCGCTCATTACTCTCCTGTCTAGTCTTTTCTCTTACTACCACTCATTACAAGTTTCTAACTATTACAGTACGTCAAACAAATGTTCACGTCAATATGCCAACAGCTAACATATCAATTAAGAAAACAAACAAAATGTATCCATTTGCTTTTGGCTTTAAACACAGCTGTTTACACAGTTTCGATGTGGCGGACTTCATGGATGCACACTAAATTTTGATGCATGAATTTCACTCGAGTTTCTATTCTGTATACTTTATTCTGTGATCTAGGTCTGTCACTAGAAACCACAGCAGCAATGCACTGTCTGAAAAGAGCTACAAAAGGCTGAGAGTGTTGGTCAGAGACAAGGGCATCATCAGGAGTGTCCTACACATACAAATGATTTGGAAGGTGCAGTGAGCAGCAACCTGTGGCTGTTTCCTGATGATGCTGTGGTGTATGGGAAGGTATCATTGTCGAGGGACTGCAGGGGGGATACAAGATGACTTACACTCCACTCACCAAAACAAGAGATGGCCCGTATACACACAAAGGTGTGAGACTATAGTGGGGAGGTGAACAACACAACAGGTGTTCGTCATTGTGACCACGCCTGTTGCAGGTGTAAGCTCATTAGTGTGTGTTGACACAAAACGGTGATTTTAGAATCTGATTGTAATATTCATCTTTTAAGATGTTCAAAAAACCAGTTGTTGATTATTAACATAAGTATCAGTGTGATCACACACAGCATTCACTGTTTCTGTGCCCATCCAATAGGAGCACATACAGGTAAGCCATTACCTCATCCACAGGAGAGTGAGCGAGGTCAACATGTCAGCTTTGAGTCCACTCCGGAAGTGATCAGAGAAGAAATAATTAAGTTATTCAGAGAAACACGTCGTTCTTAACTTGTGTAAACTGGAGCTATTGCATGCAAAGTAGTCAATGACCGATATAGTTTTGAGAACAGCTGCATCTACCGGTGTTGGTCGTTCTTCACTGTATCGTGTGGTGAGTGAGTACTAGGCTATGCACTCTCTGAACTCTCCTAAGAAAGAAAAAACGTGACAGCTTTCAGGAAGTGTTGATAACTTTCAACAGAAATGCGCTCATTCATTCAATGAATATATTTCACATCTAAAAATATTGCTTCTGAAGATGGGATGTTGTTGTTGAAAGAACTATTACATATCATTAAAAAGCACAGAGTAGTGATCAATGAACATGTAATGGGTAAAAAGGCTAAGAATGAAGGGAAAGCTGTTCTTCAAATTCCTCCACACCACTACGAATTGAATGCTAACGAATTAGTTAGGAGCAGAACCAAAGGCTATGTTGCAGCAGGAGGGGGGGGGACACAGAACATACAAAATATCGGAAGTTAAAGGACAATTAGAATATGCAGCACGAACAGTGACTGCAGAAGAGTGAATCAGGCTGTCATCCATGTGGCGGAAACTGCATCGCACAGGGATGAGATGACTGTTTTGATATAAACCTGAATGGAAATAGTTCAAGTTCGACAGAATGCACTTAATTTTGTTGTTGTTTAACATTACTGTGACTGATATTGTTATTAAACTCACTACTGTGTGAATCTGCTATGTCGTTTGCCCATTTTTTACACTTTATTTCCTTACATTGTAGCCCACCCAAGTTTATAATACAGGATTTATCACAAGCTACACACATTCCACTGTGATGTCAGTCTGGTGGCCAAGTGCATAGCATGCAAGGATGCAAGGATTTCCGACACAGCTAGGTACCATGTGAAAACTGAATGCTTTCACTGGAACAGGTACTGGTCAGTCACATGAAAGTGTTTTTGCTTCATCCCAGCTCTCAGAGAATTGGCTGTAGAGCAAATTTCTAGTAGATACGATGAATGACAGCTTGATCTAAATGTATTAGTAGTGTGCTGCTAGATGCAGTCGCATCACTTAAATATGAGGGTTGGAACTTTAGTAGTGGCAATTACTTATTTAGAGCTTGTACAAAACAGATACGTAATTCAAAGTTTTGCAGATCTTCAAAGTTGTCACCAGCGTTGTTTATAACCTGTTGCCAGCGATCTGGAAGTCGTAGGATACTCTTAGCAGTGCCAGTTGTGTTGACAGTTCGAGCGGCGCGGTCTAATGCCCGACAAATTTGTAGCAGTTCTGAAGCAAATGTTGTGAAATGTTTCCTTCAGTTCAGAAATAGAGTTGAACTCGTGAGGGCTTAAGTCAAGGGAGTGCAGTGCGTGGTATAGCACTTAGCAGCCCCATCAGCCAAACAAATCAGTAAAAGCTTGCACTGTACATACCTGAGCATTGTCCTGCAAAATTATAGTCACGTCCTGCAGAAAGTGTCATCACTTCTGTCTATAAGCTGGTCATAGGTTGTGTTCCAAAAATGAACAGCACAGAGACAGAAGTGATAACACTCTCTGCAGGACATGACCATAATTTTGCAGGACAATGCTCAAGCATGTACAGTCCAAGCTATTACTGATTTGTTTGACTGATGGGGCTGCTGAGTGCTATACCACCAACTACACTCCCCTGACTTAAGCCCTCGTGAGTTCAATTCGATTTCTAAACTGAAGGAAACACTTCACGGCATTCGCTTAAGAACTGCTACAAATTCGTTGGGCATTAGACCGCACCGCTCGAACTGTCAACACAACTGGCACTGCTAAGAGCATACTACGACTTCCACATTGCTGGCAACGGGTTATACACAATGCTGGTGACTACTTTGAAGGTCAGTAAAACTTTGAAACACATATCTATTTTGTATGAGCTGTAAATAAATAGTTGCCACTATTAGAGTTCCAACCCTCGTATCTAGGTGTAATGTTGCAAAGCAGTAGGAAATGGAACAAACTCGTAAGGACAGCAGTAGGGAAGGTAACTAGCCGATTTCGGTTTACTGGGAGAATTTTAAGAAAGTGTAGCTAATCTATAAAGGAGATCACATATAGGACATTAGCGCAACCCATTCTTGAGTACTGCTCAAGTATTTGGGATCCCCTCCAGGTTGAATTAAAGGAAGACATCAAAGCAATTCACAGGTGGGCTGCTAAACCTGTTACTGGTAGGTCAATCCAGGAGCGAGTATTATGGACATACTTCCCCAATTCAAATGAGAATCCCTGGAGGGATTTTCACGAAACACTATTGAGAAAATTCAGAGAATCGGCATTTGAGGCTGACTGCAGAATGATTTTACTGCCACCAACATATATTTGGCATAAAGACCACGAAGGCAGAAGAAATTAGGGCTCACACAGAGGCATATAGACAGTTGTTTTTCCCTCAGTTTCTAAGCAACTGGAACAAGAAAGGAAATGGCTAGTAATGGTACACGGTACACTACCCGGTGCACCATAAGTGGATTGTGGAGTACGAGTGTAGACGTGGAAGCAGCCACGAGCCAAGCTCCTGCAATAAATTTGATTACTGTTTTGTGATATAAAAGTACCACTGCTGATTCATTCCACTCCTTAAGGTCACACAGAACATAGTGACAGATACTATGAAATCTGAAACCCAAAATCAAAATGAAGAGCAGACGCAAATTTTTAAAATATGTCATTTTGCTTTATGATAATGACCACCCTCATACTGCTGGGAAAGGAACAAACTACACCTTCTGGAGCGCCCAGCATACAGCCCCGGCCTAGCTCCAAGTGAGTGTCACCATTCCAGTCTGACAAAGGAGCAACTGCATGAATCCGAGATTCAGTCAGATGACGAGATTGTGGTGCAAAGTTTCTGCTGGGTCAGCATTCAGAAGCTCGTCAGATGGAATGAGACGTAATGGAACAGACCGAGATTTGCCACTCTAACAACACCACACACATAACCAATACACTACAGGATACACAATTTCTTTACATAAACATATATGCACGATCATGATGTAATCGCCACTATTTAAGGCAAGTAACGTATTACTTTTCTTTTTTTAAACGAAATCTTACATACTGTAGTATTAACTGTTAAAAATATTCATCTTATAAAATTTGAAATAAGGAAGTTCTGCCTTTAATGAAACAATTTGTTTAAAAGATGTCTTTGTTCTCTGCTAAACTGAATGTTACATGTGAAATTATTTATATTCATCTGTTTTTATGTGAATTTACATATATTATTAATTGTAATAACACCTAAAATTTACTGCACTGTCAAGATGATATATAAATGACTGTGGCTGTGATCACACAGGCAGACTCAGTTTAATTGGAACAGTACTGCACAAATGCTGAAAGGGCACTTAGAAAAACATCATCAAATTGTTAATGAATGACTTTTCATACTGTGCGTTATGGGATAACCCTTCATCAGTATCAGATACACCAAGTTGTACAGATGACCAGAACTTTTATATTACATACATAGCTGCCAGAGGCATTTGTGCAGTACTGTTCCGATTATATTATCTGATCACACTTTTCCTGTACGGCTTCTAGTCACATCACCCGTCTCACTTTTGTTGTGTCTCAGTTTTTGTCTCTCTCAATTGTCATATTTTGTATTGCATTGTGATGTCAAAGACTGTATTTAGATTTATCAGCAAAATGGAACCCACAACTGTAAAAAATTCTGAATTCATCAGTTACACTGGGAAGGAATAAATTAGAAGGCATATACCACCACTGGGTCTGCTTATTCAGCATGGAAGATAAGTATTTTTGTTTTGATGGTATCCAATTAATTTGGGGTGTGTAGTGATGTGTATTGGTTTCATGTACTGTGAAATCACCTGCCAAATGGCACTAAAATTTATATTTTTGCAAAAGTCTGTTAATTATAAGATAAGAAAAATGGATATTTATGTTAGAGTGCTCACAGAGGACAAGGGAGATTAAGTAGAGAAATTATGTTACTGGCAAGGTTGTTTTTCGAAATAACAACTACTTTCTAGAGAATAGTGTTTATTAATTTTGACTTGCCCTCTTATATGCGCAAGGATCGAGAGAAGTTCTGTTTCCAAGTTACAGATGTTTAATGTACAATACACAAGTTACAGAAGCTGTTCAAAACAAGTCACTTGCTGCATTTAATGAACAATTTACACACAACCCCTGACACAAAGTGCTCACTGTTTTCCCAAAGCACAAACTTCAGATTTTTTTGAGACACAATTCTGAGACATTAATAACAAATCAGCAAATGAAAGATGAAAAGAGCTAAGCATTCCAAACAGCTCGGGGCTCAGTAGATGGACTACCATGAGTGGAGTCCGCGTTTACTACTGTTCTAAAATGAGATAACTCCAGTGGCCCAAGATCACACATCAACCTGCCACTGCCAATGAGGGAAGGAACCATCATAAACATGGGGAAAGAATTCAGAGTTTTCATGAAATCAACACCATTAAAGCTGTACAGTTGTCAGACCCAATGGCATCTTATCCGACATGCAGCATCTGACTGACACAGACGTCTTTTGTGCAGTGAAGCTTTCTCCACCATATCAAGGTCCCACTTTCTTGCAAACTGCACTTCCCATTGTGACACCTCATATTCTCAACATTGTTCTTGTTACAGAAGATGTACAATCCAGTGTCTAGAGTATATGCTCAATTAAACTTTCACAAACGTTCAATTATTTATGCTCTATGACCTATATAAACAACCATCTATGTTCAATGAGGCAAGATCTATAAAACTTATCAATAACAAATAATCTGTGCTGTACGACTGATAATTATCATCTATGAGCTCCATAATATGAATTTGTTGTGGTCTTCAGTCCAAAGACTGATTTGATGCAGCTCTCCATGCCACTATCCTGTGCAAGCCTCTTCATGTGTGAATAACTGCAGCAACCTCCATTCTTCTGAATCTGCTTACTGTATTCATCTCCTGATATCCCTCTACAATTTTCACCCCACACACTTCCCTCCAATACCAAATTGGTGATCCCTCGATGGCTCAGAATGTGTCCCATCAACTGATCCCTTCTTTTGGTCAAGTTGTGCCACAAATTTCTTGTTTCCCCAATTCTATTCAGTACATCCTCATTAGTTACATAATCGGCCCATCTAATCTTCAGCGTGTTTCTGTAGTACCCCATTTCAAAAGCTTCTATTCTCTTTTTATCTAAACTGTTTATTGCCCACGTTTCACTCCCATAGATGGCTACCTTCTAGACAGACACCATCAGGAAAGACTTCCTAACACTCAAATCTATACTCGCTGTTAACACATTCCTCTTCTTAAGAAATACTTTTCTTGTTATTACCATTTATATCTTCCCTACTTCCCCCCATGAACAATGGACCTTGCCGTTGGAGGGGGAGGCTTGCGTGCCTCAGCGATACAGATAGCCGTACCGTAGGTGCAACCACAACGGAGGGCTATCTGTTGAGAGGCCAGACAAACGTGTGGTTCCTGAAGAGGGGCAGCAGCCTTTTCAGTAGTTGCAGGGGCAACAGTCTGGATGATTCACTGATCTGGCCTTGTAACACTAACCAAAACGACCTTGCTGTTCTGGTACTGCGAACGGCTGAAAGCAAGGGGAAACTACAGCCGTGATTATTCCAGAGGGCATGCAGCTTTACTGTATGATGATGGCGTGCTTTTAGATAAAATACTCCGGAGGTAAAATAGTCCCCCATTCGGATCTCCGGGTGGGGACTACTGAAGAGGGCATCGTTATCAGGAGAAAGAAAACTGGCATTCTATGGATCGGAGCGTGGAATGTCAGGTCCCTTAAATGGGCAGGTAGGTTAGAAAATTTAAAAAGGGAAATGGATAGGTTAAAGTCAGATATCGTGGGAATTAGTGAAATTCGGTGGCAGGAGGCACAAGACTTTTGGTCAGGTGAATACAAGGTTATAAGTACAAAATCAAAAGGGGGTAATGCAGGAGTAGGTTTAATAATGAATAACAAAATAAGAATGCGGATAAGCTACTAGAAACACCATAGTGAATGCATTATTGTGGCCAAGATAGACACGAAGCCCATGCCTACTACAGTAGTACAATTTTATATGCCAACTAGCTCTGCAGATGATGAAGAAATTGATGAAATGTATGATGAGATAAAAGAAATTATTCAGGTAGTGAAGGGAGACAAAAATTTAATAGTCATGGGTGAGAGGAATTCAAGAGTAGGAAAAGGGAGAGAAGGAAACATAGTAGGTGAATATAGATTGGGGTTAAGAAATGAAAGAGGAAGCCGTCTGGTAGAATTTTGTACAGGGCATAACTTAATCATAGCTAACACTTGGTTCAAGAATCATGATAGAAGGTTGTATACACGGAAGAACCCTGGAGATACTAGAAGGTATCAGACACATTATATAATAGTAAGACAGAGATCTAGGAACCAGGTTTTAAATTATAACACATTTCCAGGGGCAGATGTGAACTCTGACCACAATCTATTGGTTATGAACTATAGATTAAAACTGAAGAAACTGCAAAAAGGTGGAATGGGACCTGGATAAACTGACTAAACCAGAGGTTGTACAGAGTTTCAGGGAGAGCATAAGAGAACAATTGACAGGAATGGGGGAAAGAAATACAGTAGAAGAATGGGCAGCTCTGAGGGATGAAGTAGTGAAGGCAGCAGAGGATCAAGTAGGTAAAAAGACAAGGGCTAGTAGAAATCCTTGGGTAACAAAAGAAATATTGAATTTAATTGATGAAAGGAGAAAATATAAAAATGCAGTAAATGAAGCAGGCAAAAGGGAATACAAATGTCTCAAAAATGAGATCAACAGGTAGTGCAAAATGGACGAACAAGGATGGCTAGAGGACAAATGTAAGGATGTAGAGGCTTATCTCACTGGGGGTAAGATAGATGCTGCCTACAGGAAAATTAAAGAGACCTTTGGAGAAAAGAGAGCCACTTGTAAGAATATCAAGAGCTCAGATGGAAACCCAGTTCTAAACAAAGAAGGGAAAGCAGAAAGGTGGAAGGAGTATATAGAGGGTATATATAAGGGCGATGTACTTGAGGACAATATTATGGAAATGGAAGAGGATGTAGATGAAGATGAAATGGGAGATACGACACTGCGTGAAGAGTTTTACAGAGCACTGAAAGACCTGAGTCGAAACAAGGCCCCGGGAGTAGACAACATTCCATTAGAACTACTGACGGCCTTGGGAGAGCCACTCCCGACAAAACTCTTCCTTCTGGTGAGCAAGATGTACGAGACAGGCAAAATACCCTCAGACTTCAAGAAGAATATAGTAATTCCAATCCCAAAGAAAGCAGATGTTGACAGATGTGAAAATTACCGAACTATCAGTTTAATAAGTCACAGCTACAAAATACTAACGCGAATTCTTTACAGACGAATGGAAAAACTGGTAAAAGCTGACCTCGGGGAAGATCAGTTTAGATTCCGCAGAAATGTTGGAACACGTGAGGCAATACTGACCTTACGACTTATCTTAGAAGAAAGATTAAGGAAAGGCAAACCTACATTTCTAGCGTTTGTAGACTTAGAGAAAGCTTTTGACAGTGTTGACTGGAATACTCTCTTTCAAATTCTGAAGGTGGCAGGGGTAAAATACAGGGAGCGAAAGGCTATTTACATTTGACCAGAAAGCAGATGGCAGTTATAAGAGTCGAGGGACACGAAAGGGAAGCAGTGGTTGGGAAGGGAGTGAAACAGGGCTGTAGCCTCTCCCTGATGCTATTCAATCTGTATATTGAGCAAGCAGTAAAGGAAACAAAAGAAAAGTTCGGAGTAGGTATTAAAGTCCATGGAGAAGGAATAAAAACATGAGGTTCGTCGATGACATTGTAATTCTGTCAGAGACAGCAAAGGACCTGCAAGAGCAGTCGAACAGAATGGACAGCGTCTTGAAAGGAGGGTATAAGATGAACAACAACGAAAGCAAAATGAGGAAAATGGAATGTAGTCGAATTAAGTCGGGTGATGCTGCCGGAATTAGATTAGGAAATGAGACACTTAAAGTACTAAAGGAGTTTTGCTATTTGGGGAGTCGAAGTAGGGAGGATATAAAATGTAGACTGGCAATGGCAAGGAAAGCGTTTCTGAAGAAGAGAAATTTGTTAACATCGAGTATAGATTTAAGTGTCAGGAAGTCGTTTCTGAAAGTATTTGTATGGAGTGTAGATGTATGGAAGTGAAACATGGACGATAAATAGTTTGGACAAGAAGAGAATAGAAGCTTTCAAAATGTGGTGCTACAGAAGAATGCTGAAGATTAGATGGGTAGATCACGTAACTAATGAGGAGGTATTGAATAGAGTTGGGGAGGAGTTTGTGGCACAACTTGACCAGAAGAAGGGATCGGTTGGTAGGACATGTTCTGAGGCATCAAGGGATCACCAATTTAGTATTGGAGGGCAGCGTGGAGGGTAAAAATCGTAGGGGGAGACCAAGAGATGAATACACTAAGCAGATTCAGAAGGATGTAGGTTGCAGTAGGTACTGGGAGATGAAGGAGCTTGCACAGGATAGAGTAGCATGGAGAGCTGCATCAAAGTCTCAGGATTGAAGACCACAACAACAACAACAACAACTTCAAACATCATCAGTTATTTTGCTGCTCAAATAGCAAAGCTCATGTACTACATGTAGAATCTCGTATCCTAATCTGAGTACCTTAGCACCACTTTATTTAATTCGACGACATTCTATTATCCTTGTTTTGTGTTTGTGTTCATCTTACATCCCCCTTTCAAGACACTGTCCATTCCAATCAACTGCTCTTCCAAATCCTTTGCTGTCTCTGACAGAATTACAATGCCATCAACAAACCTCAGAGTTTTTAATTCTTCTCCATGAACTTCAATTCGTGTTCCAAATTTTTATCTGGTTTCCTTACTGCTCGTTCAATGTACATATTGAATAACATTGAAGATAGGCTACAACCCTGTCTCACTCTTCTCAACCACTACTTCTCTTTCATGGCCCTCAACTCTTGTAAGTACAAGTTATAAATAATCTTTCGCTTCCCCTATTTTACCCCTGCTGCCTTCCGAACTTCAAAGAGAATATTCCAGTCAACACTGTCGAAAGCTTTCTCTAAGTCTACAAATGCTATAAATGTATGTTTGCCTTTCCTTAATATATCTTCTAAGATAAGACACAGGGTCAGTAGTGCCTCGCATGTTCCGACATTTCTCTGGAATCTGAACTGATCTTCCCTGAGGTCTGCTTCTATCAGTTTTTCCAATCCTCTTTAAAGAATTCGTGTTAGTATTTTGCAACCATGACTAATTAAACTGATAATTTAGTAATTTTCACTCCTGTCAGCAACTGCTTTCTTTGGAATCGGAATTACTACATTCTTATTGAAGTCTGCTGATATGTCCCTCGTCTCTTATGTCTTGCACACCACTATGGAAGAGTTTTGTCATTGCTGGCTCTCCCAAGGCTATCAGTAGTTCTGACGGAATACGGTCTGCTCCTGGGGCCTTGTTTTGACTTACATCTTTCAGAGCTTTTTCAAATTCTTTTCGTGGCATCATATCTCCCCTCTCATCTTCTCAACATCCACTTCCCTTTTTATAATACTGCTTTCAAGGTCATCTCCCTTGTACAGACCTCTATACAATCCATCCACTTTTCAGCTTTTCCTTCTATGCTTAGGACTGGTTTACCATCTAAACTCTTGATATTGCTACAGCTGCTTCTCTTTTTCCCAAAAGCCTCTTAATTTTCCTGCAGGCTGTATTTGTCTTTGTCCTAGTGAAATATGCTTCTAAATCCTTAAATTTGTCCTCTGACCATTCCTACTTACCAGTTTTGCTCTTGCTGTAAACTTAATCTTTTAAACATTTGTATTCCCTTTTGCCTGCTTCATTTGCTGCACTTTTAAATTTTCCCCTTTCAACAATTAAATTCAATATCTTTTGTTATCCAAGGGTTTCTGCTGGGTCTTGTCATTTTATCTACATGACCCTCAGGTGGCTATACTACTCCGTCTCTTAAAGTTTCACTTTCATCTTCTGTTCTAGTCAACTGTTGCCCAATGCTCCCTATGAATCTTTTAACAACCTCTGGTTCTTTCAACTTTTCCAGGTCCCATAATCAATAAATTTTGGTTGAGTCCACCTCTGCCCTGGAAATGTCTTAGAATTTAACACTTGGTTCCTAAATCTCTGTCTAACCATTATATAACCAATCTGAAACCTTCCAGTGTCTCCAGGTCTCTTCCATGTCTACAACCTCCTTTTATGATTATTGAACCAAGTGTTAAGAGATGATTACACTGTGCTCTGTGCAAAATTCTACCTGGCAGCTTTCTCTTTCATTCCTTCCTCCCACCCCCCATTCACCTATTTCTCCTACTCTTCCTTTTCCAACGATTGGATTACAGTCCCCCCATTACAAATTTTCATCTGCTTTAACTATCTGAATAAGTTCTTTTATCTCATCATTCATTTCTGCAATCTCTCCATCATCTGCGGAGCTAGTTGGCATGTAAACTTTTACTATTGTGGTAGAGTTGCCTTCATGTCTATCTTGGCTACGATAATGTGCCCATGCTCACTATGCTGTTCACAGTAGCTTACCACATTCCTATTTTCTTATTAATTATCAAACCCACTTCTCCATTACCCATATACCCATATTTGATTTATTATTTACAAACCTGTATTCACATGACCAGAAGTCCTGTTCTTCCTGTCTCCAAACTTCACTAGTTCTCTTCTCACCATATCTAATTTCAACCTTCCAGTTTCCTTTTCAAATTTTCTAACCTACCTACCTGATTAAGGGAGCTAATATTCCAAGCTGCCAGTTTTGTTTTCCTGATGAAGACATCCTCCTGAGTAGTCCCCGCCCACCCGGAGATCCAAATGGAGGACTCTTTTACCTCTGGAATATTTCACCCAAGACAATGCCATCATCATATAACCATATGGTAGAGCTGCATGTCCTTGGGAAAAATTACAGCTGTAGTTTACTCTTGCTTTCAGTCATTCACAGTATCAGCACAGCAAGGCCATTTTGGCTGATGCTACAAGGCCAGATCAATCATCCAGACTCTTGATCCTGAAACTACTGAAAAGGCTTCTGCTCCTCAGCAGGAACCACGTTTTTCTGGTATTTCAACAGATACCCCTCCATTATGGTTGTACCTATAGTGTGGCTGTCTGTATCGCTGAGGAACAAAAGTCACCCCACCAAGGGTTCATGGGGTGGGTACAATCATTACAATACAAGATCCATCATCTATATTGTGCTATTATATACCATTCCAGTAGAATCAAGTGTAACTCCAGCTGACAAATGGTGGCTGTGATCATTCAAGTGTACAGCAATTTAGTAATTAATATCAAGCTTTATGGATAGTTTATTGTTTTACAAAGACATGCTCTCCTGAGGGGCGGGGACAGCAAGAGGGGGGGGGGGGGGGGGTGTCTCTGTGTAGCTTTCTACAGTCGTCATCTCAGTTGAGAGTATTGTGGCATGCCAGCAAATAAATACACACTACTAAGAGAGTTCTTCAACAAGAGAAACCCAATATTTGAAAGCTAAAAGCTATCTACACTTCACAATAGCTGGACAAAGGAGTATACACTGAGCATAAATAAGAAATGAATAGATAAGAAATGTTTTTTTAACCATTCAGTGGGAGTGCCATTCAAAGTTTCACGAGTACGTGCCTTGCGGCTTTTACACAGCAATTAGTAATACATTTTTAACCTGAGGAAAAATAAACTTTTTATAATCACTAGTTGCATTTTAATGGAGAAAACTTAACTTCACATGGCTCTATAAAAACAATATTTTATTTATTTCTTGCCTTCATAATTGTCTATTGCTGTCACAGTAATTAATAAGGTGCTAATATTCTTTGTTCCCTTCACTTTTTTAAAGTTGTGTCACTTAACTGCACTGATTGGTGTGAAAAGAAAGTAACACGAGAACACATTATGAAATGGAACACTCGTCAACTCCCACTCCTCTTTGTGACTGAATAAGTTAGTCAACTTCCATCTGCAGCTTCTTTCACAATGCACACACTTGGTGTCTTTGGCACTATGTTTCTTGCATACATTTTTCTTACATTTTACACATTCTGTTTTTGTTCTGTTGTTTTTATGCCTGCCGCATATGTAACAAATTCCAGAGTTTGCTGGTTCCTTGGTCTGCTTTTCTTCATGTCTGTACTTGGCCAAGAAGATGTGCATATCCTTGGGAAATGTTTGATGTAACATTCCTTGATTTGAATGTTCTTCCATCAGGCTAAGAGCAAGATGTTTAAAAAAAATCCATATTCTCTTGTATTATCAGGATTGTTGAATCTGAAAATAATGTCTTCATTTATCCCAGCAGTATCTAGACGTCCGTAGAAAAGAGTGCCGTTGGCCATCGTCGCATAATTCTGGAAATGCTGTAGGGTGAGAACATTTGATCTTCAGCACCTACTACTCCTTTGGTAGCATTGTACTCCACTCTCTATTTCCTAGTCTCTTGATCTATTACATTTGTTCTGTGCATTGTCGATAAAAAAATTACAGCTTTGTTCTTTTTAGAAATAACCGAGGCCTTAAAAAATTCTGGAGGAATTTCCTTCTCTCTCTCTCTCTCTCTCTCCCTCTCTCTCTCCATGGTTTCCAAGAAAGCCAATCCTTTGCGGAGGAGCTTTTCAGCCAGAGGGTAGCTATTGCAGTAATTGCCAGTCGAAAGATATCTGTTTGTTTTCTCAACTAGTGTCACTAATCTTTGTACAATGTTACCAGACTTGTTAGAGTCTTGGCATCTGCTTGCCACAGCAAATTTCAAAGTTCATGGTAAAAAATGTTTTGGCATCATACCAGGCATGAATCTTGATCCCATATTTTGCAGCCTTGTTATGGATATACTATACAAATCTGCAGCATCCTCTGAAATGATGCAACATCTTGTCAACAGTTACAAACTCGCTAACATTGTACTGAACAAGAGAAACTGACAAATTCTTGATGGAAGTCCCAAATAGGTGCTAGTTTCTCTGTTTGTTTTCTCTCATTCCAGGTACCCAAGTCGTCAAGCCTATGAGCTCAAAGCAGAAACCTGAAGTGTTTATAGCTGAAGAGAGCTTGTAAAATAATTGTTCTTGTGGCATCTGAATCCCACAGTTCACAGCAATTTGTGTCTCCTTTCTTTATATCTATTAGATATAATGCACCTAAAAGAGCCTATATCTCTGGTTTTGTGGTGTCTGTAGTCTCGTTCTCTTCAATATTGAACCTCAGCTCTTTTACTATACTGGATGCATTATTTTGTATTTTCCACAATGTTGTCAATCATATGATAGTAATAAATAAATAAAACATGTCAATTTCTTTTTCCATAGTTGTACCACTTGTTTTGGACCTGGCAAAACCTTTAGTACGTTCTTGGCCTTGGCTTTAGAAGAAGAAGGAACTGGTTCACTTATCCAAATAGTTTCTTCATCTTTTCTTATTTAAAAAATGGTGATCATATGTTTGTTATCTCCCCTCTTCAATTATGTGGTCATATTTCGATTGTTTGTTTGTGTGTGTGTGCGTGTGTGTGTGTGTGTGTGTGTGTGTGTGTGTGTGTGTGTGTGTGTGTGTGTGTGTGTGTGTGTGTGTGTGTGCGCGCGCGTGTGTGTGGTGCTTGCAGGTCCCCTTACACACATTAGAAGAAACAAATATGCAAAAAATTATGGAAATGTGATCATACATGCTAATATAACAGGAAAGAATGAAAGATGCTACACAGAAGACTAAAACACAAGTAAAATGACAAAGGAGGAAGGCACAGGAAAATGTCACAGGCTGACCACTTACATAAAATATGGGCGAGCCAGTCACTCTGAACAAACTAAAACCATCTCCCCCAAATCTTGGTAAGAACATTAGACAATTCACAAAACTTTAAACCTCTAACCACATTCATTTGTTCATTACCTAAAATAGACTGCATATCTGTCGGCAAATCAGCTGCGCTCCGCTGATTGGAAAACAAAACACAGTCCAATAAAATGTGGTGCACAGTGACCTGCATGCCACAAGCACCACACATTTGAGGGTCCTCTTGCCGGAGCAGAAAGCCACACTTCATACGGCTGTGGCCTATGCGAAGACAAGTGAGGAGGACCTCATCCCATCGACGTGTCTGGAAGGAGGTACGCCACAGCTGAGTTGTGGGTTTTACTGCACGGAGATTATTGCCAGTCACTTCCAGCCATCCATCCTCCCACTGAAACAAGACTCTGGACTTCAACAGCAAGGTCATAGCATGGAGAGGGCTGGCACACTGAAATACCTTAGGATCAAGACACACCACCTTGGCTGCTAGACCTGCCCTTCCGTTTCCCACAATTTCCATATGTCCTCGTACCCAGCAGAAAAACATCTCTGTCCCCAGTCATTGTGTTTGGAGGAGGGCACCCTGGATAGTCTGGACTATGTTATCTGCTGGGTTCAAACATTGGAGAGAGTGAAGGGCACTCAAAGAATCAGAACAACAAGAAATTTAGCACTGGAAGAACATCTTGTTTGTTCCGAAGCCCTAAAGATCAAATATAATTCTGCCAGAAGGACATTAAAGGCTTCAGGCATTCGGAACTTGAGAACAGGACCTGGGGAAACAACAGAGCTACTAACAGAATCTCCCCGTTTCGACCCATCTGTAAAAACAGCTACATAGTTGTGGTACTTTTTCAAGTAAGACAGTTTCATTCTGTGTAAAGGTAATTATTTAAAATTCTTTTTTAAAATACGTAACTGCTTTTCTTGAAAGTACTTTGAGAATATTTTTCAGCAGGAAACGGACAAAAAAATGTTTACTAAGCTTCTTTTTGAGCTTATGTAATATGCCTTGTTTACAAAAATTCTAAATTTTTGTTAATCTGTAATTAAAAATTGTCAACATTAAAATTATAATTAATATGGAAGATATTTGTGAGCTCTTAATATAGATAATTTGCCTTTTCATTAAGAACATCCTTTTTAGCATATAGCTTTTTAATATGAGCAGAAATGACATTTTTAACTACAGGTTTGAAAAACTTGGGGTCTTTCTTACAATTCGCGAAATTAATATAGGCTTTCATATAATTAGGGAACAGGCCACTTTTTTCACGTTGCTTATTATAGTGAACAGCCAAACTTGTACGTAGCAGTTTCATCTTTATATCCTAATTTTTAGAGGCAGCCTTGGATGCTTGGGCAGGCAGAAATCTTAAAGCTTTAAACATGGCTGTGAGGTCAGCGACCATTTACAAAGTAAAATAAAGTCTTTTGATCTAGTTTTGGCACAACTATGAGTGCCTTCATCAGAAGTGAAACATTCGAACTGGTCTATAAGGTAAGTACTAAAATTACGTGAAACATTTTTTATATAAGAGTAGTACTAACAGTACAAGAAAGAAACAGTACTTACAGGTGACACATAAAGTAAATATCAAGCGATAAAGCTTCAGTCACAAAATTTGTTAAAAAAGAATACATGGGAGGTAAGCACTATGGGCTGCTCACGCGTCAAGCCACAGGTAGCAAAAGACTGACGCGCCCGCGTTAGCAACTCTCTTGACGTGTGTGAGCAGCCCTTGGTGGCCTGCCTCCCATGCATTCTTTTGTAAAAAAATTTGAGAGTAGAGATTTATCGCTTGGTATTTATTTTTTAAGTGAGAGGTAAGTACTGTTTCTTTTTTGTACTGTTAGTTAGTACTTAAAATTATATAAAAAAAATTTCCCATAATTTTTTTACTTTTGTTATACGCCTGATTGAATGTTTCACTTCTGTTGAAGGCACTCATAGTAGTGCCAAAACCATGTCAAAAGACTTTGTTTGCAACCAACGGCTGTTATTGCTTTAATTTTACTTTGTAAACAGTTGCTGACCATGCAGCCATATTTAAAGCTTTAAGATTTCTGCCTGCCCAGGCATCCAAGGCTGCCTCTAAATACAAGAATATTAAGAAGAAACTGCTAAGTACAAGTATGGCCATTCAGTTTAATAAGCAAGGTGAAAAAAGTGGCCTATTCCCTAATTATATGAAAACCTATTTAATTTCGCAAATTGTAAGAAAGACCTCAAGTTTTTCAAACCTGCAGTTAAAAATGTCATTTCTGCTCATATTAAAAAGCTATATGCTAAAAAGGATGTTCTTAATGAAGAGGCATATTATCTATAATTAGAACTCACATATATCTTCCGTATTAACTATAATGTTATCATTGATGATTTTTGGGTACATATTAACAAACATTTAGAAATTTTGTAAACAAGGCATATTGCGTGAAAAAAAAATGCTTAGTAAACTTTGTTTGTCTGTTTTCTGCTGAAAAATATTCTCAAATCACTTTCAAGAAAAGCTGTTACGTATTTTATAAAAGAATTTTACACAGAATGAAACAGTCTTACTTGAAAAAGGCCTAAAGTCCAATGTTATGTCCAACTTGGCAGACAAAAATGTAATAGAAAAGACGCTTGTCGACCTAAAAATTGGTCTTGATCGTAAAAACATGGATAATTAATGTCAAAATACAACTGCCTTTGATATAGCTAACATTATCAGTAAAAACATAGCCTGTGTTCAAAATGTTATGCATAACGATAGTAAGTTACTTAAATCTACTAATAATAAACTTAAAGAAGCTGTTCCTTAAATAACTAAGTCTGACAGAGGTTGCTCTTTGGTTATTGCCCACAATTCTCAACATATTTCTAAAACCTCAGATTTTTTTAACGAAAATAATATTTCAGAACTGTACAGGTATCCAACTCCTGAATTACAAAAAGAAGTCAGGTCAGCTATCAACAATGCAAAATTTTTACTCAAACCTTTTCAGAAGGACATGCTTATCAACATGAACCCTCAGCCCCCAAAACTTCATTCACAATTGAAAAATCACAAACCTAACCATCCAAAATGCCCGATTTCTAACAGTATGAATAACGTGTACCATGATTTAGCCAAATCTCTGCATAAAACTCTGAAAAAATTATTCATCTTTGAGAACAATTATTGCACCCCCAATAGTTATGCCTTAGTCCATAAAATGAAAGTTTTAGAATCCAATCCAGATACCAAGTTGTTTTCCCTAGACATCAAAAATCTTCATACATACATTCCCGTACAAGAAACACTTAGGATCACAGAAAAGACATTTACGTCATTTCAAAAAGAACTTTCAGACAAACAAATCACTGACTTTATGAATCTGATCATACTCATAGTCAAATACAACTATTTTGAATTTAATGAGCAATTGTATCAGCAATCCGACAGTCTCGTTATGGGAAATCCGTTAGCTGGTATCCTTGCAGACATTTTCATTAACTCTCTAGTAAAAAAGTTTTTCAACTGGTTGTCAGCTACAGCACTAGGCGTCTCCACTATTTCAGATATCCTGATGATATTTTAGTTCTCTACAAAGGACCTGCTGATGGCACTGACCATATTTTCAATCTCTTTAATGAACTTCACAAGAAAGCATTCTTTACCTGTGAACTCTAAAATGAGGCCTGTCAATTAAACTTTCTTAAATTGACCATTACAGACATAAAAATAAAATCTCATTCAATGTTTTTTGTTAAGAAACATACACCGATCAGATCGTACCTGCATGTTCCATGCGTCCACACTCCCATAAAAATGCTCTCTTTCACTCTCAAAAGAAAAATTCAAGGAAGAAACTAATTTAATCAAAACGATAGCAGTTAATAATGAATATGAACCTGGCACAGTAGATGACATCCTTAGAACGAAAACTGTTAAAATAGTTACTACTCGCAGCACTTCTATCACCAATGTTTGTTGTTGTGGTCTTCAGTCCTGAGACTGGTTTGATGCAGCTCTCCATGCTACTCTATCCTGTGCAAGCTTCTTCATCTCCCAGTATCTACTGCAACCTACATCCTTCTGAATCTGCTTAGTGTATTCATCTCTTGGTCTCCCTGTAACCTCCCCCTCACTTGCCGACCTTAATGACAGTGAGAAATGAAACCGCGTGTACCTAATGGGAGTTTTGGAAAAGCAATCGTCACCGAAGTTAACCTGTCGGTAAAGAGGGAGGAAAGGGTTACATCTAGATGAACGGAAATGTGCTAATGAAACTGGTGGAAATTAATTTTGAAAAGGGGTAAAGTTAATAAAGAAAGTAAATGTGCAGCCATTACGTTAACAATTAACTAGCGGTAATTAGGTATTTGAGATTTGGGGGAAATCACGGTCGCCAGTCCTAAGGACAATTACTATAGTAACTGAAAAAGAAAGGTTATTACACATATAATTAGCACTAGAAGCGTGGCAACTGAAGGTTGACACGTGTAGTGTGAAAACTGAAAGTTTGTCAGAAGTAATAAATTTCGCTACACCCTGACTTAATTTAGCAAAAGAATTAATAAAACCGAAAAATCGAAAGTTAATTTAGTGACTGAAGTTAATAGTGAGCTTTCTTTCTGAAGCACATCGAAATTCAGTAAAACACGGTTAGTCTTGGAATACCTCAACAATCATTTCAAAAAACTACTTGAATCTACGCAATTTGGAAATAAGAGATTTAACTTTGAACTTGAATTAAATGATTCTGAACAATTAACAATAGTAAAATTTTGTACGTACCAAGCTGAGCTGCAGTCACAGGTAAGCTAAAATACGATAACAAAACTCGCACTCTTAATTAGAGCTTGTGTAATCTGAATATTGTAGCCAGCTAACTGAACTTTGAAATTAAAGCAGTGAAATAGAATTAGCTATATTACTTTAGTGCTGGCGTTTAAATTTCAACGACACTCGGGTTCATTTCGGAAAAGGAAGGGACCCTGCTTGGTAATGCAATTGGGACAATGAGCAACAAAGGTTCATGCTAAGTTGCTGTTATTATAGTTACGAAAATGGTACAGTTTGAAAAGCTGAGGTCTGCCATACAGTTCTAAAACTTTACTTGCTTCCAGTCTTCCTTGATGGTTGATTGAAGGTTTGAAGTCGTCGATCGAGGAGGTGGCGACAGTCACTCATTGTCGGCCGTCGCTGTTGCAGAAGCTGGATGTTGGCGCGCCTTCTTCTCGACACGGTCACCAGACGAAACGGGCTCTTGATGTGCGCTAGTTAATGTTTCCCGTCCGCGACACCATGTCAGAAACTATCATCGCAAGTCGAGCGCAATTACATGCTGCCAAACCCCGAAAGCGCGGCAACTCGCGGGAGCGTCACACAACACACCTGCTCCACTCGCTACCCCAGCCAGACTCCTTCTCTCAGCCCGCGCTCCACGCGGCAGAGTTAACACTACCAAAGATCCTACACACTTTGATTCTTCACACGACCTATCGACGTAATCGTTCGATAGCAGTTTTCCCTAGGCAAGACCCAGCGTAAAAATACAAATAATATTTACGAAACAAACCAATTATACATCGACATAAATGCATAAATATACAAATAGTAAAACAATTACAATATACAAAGAGACAGAAATGTCATATCTTGAGGTAACAAAGCAAGGAAAGAAAATAATAGCACAATAGATGGAAATAGGAGGATATGCATTTCCGGCGTTACATCCCTCTACGATTTTTACCCTCCACACTGTCCTCCAATGCTAAATTTGTGATCCCTTGATGCCTCAGAACATGTCCTACCAACCGATCCCTTCTTCTAGTTAAGTTGTGCCACAAACTTCTCTTCTCCCCAATCCTATTCAATACCTCCTCATTAGTTACGTGATCTACCCACCTTATCTTCAGCATTCTTCTGTAGCACCACATTTCGAAAGCTTCTATTCTCTTCTTGTCCAAACTAGTTATCGTCCATGTTTCACTTCCATACATGGCTACACTCCATACAAATACTTTCAGAAACGACTTCCTGACACTTAAATCTATACTCGATGTTAACAAATTCCTCTTCTTGAGAAACGCTTTCCTTGCCATTGCCAGTCTACATTTTATATCCTCTCTACTTCGACCATCATCGGTTATTTTACTCCCTAAATAGCAAAACTCCTTTACTACTTTAAGTGTCTCATTTCCTAATCTAATTCCCTCAGCATCACCCGACTTAATTTGACTACATTCCATTATCCTCGTTTTGCTTTTGTTGATGTTCATCTTGTATCCTCCTTTCAAGACACTGTCCATTCCATTCAACTGCTCTTCCAAGTCCTTTGCTGTCTCTGACAGAATTACAATGTCATCAGCGAACCTCAAAGTTTTTACTTCTTCTCCATGAATTTTAATACCTACTCCGAATTTTTCTTTTGTTTCCTTTACTGCTTGCTCAATATACAGATTGAATAACATCGGGGAGAGGCTACAACCCTGTCTTACTCCTTTCCCAACCATTGCTTCCCTTTCATGCCCCTCGACTCTTATAACTGCCATCTGGCTTCCGTACAAACTGTAAATAGCCTTTCGCTCCCTGTATTTTACCCCTGCCACCTTCAGAATTTGAAAGAGAGTATTCCAGTTAACATTGTCAAAAGCATTCTCTAAGTCTACAAATGCTAGAAACGTAGGTTTGCCTTTTCTTAATCTTTCTTCTAAGATAAGTCGTAAGGTCAGTATTGCCTCACGTGTTCCAACATTTCTACGGAATCCAAACTGATCTTCCCCGAGGTCGGCTTCTACCAGGTTTTCCATTCGTCTGTAAAGAATTCGCGTTAGTATTTTGCAGCTGTGACTTATTAAACTGATAGTTCGGTAATTTTCACATCTGTCAACACCTGCTTTCTTTGGGATTGGAATTATTATATTCTTCTTGAAGTCTGAGGGTATTTCGCCTGTCTCATACATCGTGCTCACCTGATGGTAGAGTTTTGTCATGACTGGCTCTCCCAAGGCCATCAGTAGTTCAAATGGAATGTTGTCTACTCCCGGGGCCTTGTTTCGACTCAGGTCTTTCAGCGCTCTGTCAAACTCTTCACGCAGTATCTTATCTCCCATTTCATCTTCATCTACATCCTCTTCCATTTCCATAATATTGTCGTCAAACACATCGCCCTTGTATAAACCCTCTATATACTCCTTCCACCTTTCTGCCTTCCCTTCTTTGCTTAGAACTGGGTTGCCATCTGAGCTCTTGATATTCATACAAGTGATTCTCTTCTCTCCAAAGGTCTCTTTAATTTTCTTGTAGGCAGTATCTATCTTACCCCTAGTGAGACAAGCCTCTACATCCTTACATTTGTCTTCTAGCCATCCCTGCTTAGCCATTTTGCACTTCCTGTCGATATCATTTTTGAGACGTTTGTATTCCTTTTTGCCTGCTTCATGTACTGCATTTTTATATTTTCTCCTTTCATCAATTAAATTCAATATCTCTTCTGTAACCCAAGGATTTCTATTAGCCCTCGTCTTTTTACCTACTTGATCCTCTGCTGCCTTCACTACTTCATCCCTCAGAGCTACCCATTCTTCTTCTACTGTATTTCTTTCCCCCATTCCTGTCAATTGTTCCCTTATGCTCTCCCTGAAACTCTCTACAACCTCTGGTTCTCTCAGTTTATCCAGGTCCCATCTCCTTAAATTCCCACCTTTTTGCAGTTTCTTTAATTTCAATCTGCAGTTCATAACCAATAGATTGTGGTCAGAATCCACATCTGCCCCAGGAAATGTCTTACAATTTAAAACCTGGTTCCTAAATCTCTGTCTTACCATTATATAATCTATCTGATACCTTTTAGTATCTCCAGGATTCTTCCAGGTATACAACCTTCTTTTATGATTCTTGAACCAAGTGTTGGCTATGATTAAGTTATGCTCTGTGCAAAATTCTACAAGGCGGCTTCCTCTTTCATTCCTTCCCCCCAATCCATATTCACCTACTATGTTTCCTTCTCTCCCTTTTCCTACTGACGAATTCCAGTCACCCATGACTATTAAATTTTCGTCTCCCTTCACTACCTGAATAATTTCTTTTATCTCGTCATACATTTCATCTATTTCTTCATCATCTGCAGAGGTAGTTGGCATATAAACTTGTACTACTGTGGTAGGCATGGGCTTTGTGTCTATCTTGGCCACAATAATGCGTTCACTATGCTGTTTGTAGTAGCTAACCCGCACTCCTATTTTTTAATTCATTATTAAACCTACTCCTGCATTACCCCTATTTGATTTTGTATTTATAACCCTGTAATCACCAGACCAAAAGTCTTGTTCCTCCTGCCACCAAACTTCACTAATTCCCACTATATCTAACTTTAACCTATCCATTTCCCTTTTTAAATTTTCTAACCTACCTGCCCGATTAAGGGATCTGACATTCCACACTCCGATCCGTAGAACGCCAGTTTTCTTTCTCCTGATAACGGCGTCCTCCTGAGTAGTCCCCGCCCGGAGATCCGAATGGGGGACTATTTTACCTCCGGAATATTTTACTCAAGAGGACGCCATCATCATTTAATCATACAGTAGAGCTGCATGTCCTCGGGAAAAATTACGGCCGTAGTTTCCCCTTGCTTTCAGCCGTTCGCAGTACCAGCACAGCAAGGCCGTTTTGGTTAATGTTACAAGGCCCGATCAGTCAATCATCCAGACTGTTGCCCCTGCAACTACTGAAAAGGCTGCTGCCCCTCTTCAGGAACCACATGTTTGTCTGGCCTCTCAACAGATACCCCTCCGTTGTGGTTGCACCTACGGTACGGCCATCTGTATCGCTGAGGCACGCAAGCCTCCCCACCAACGGCAAGGTCCATGGTTCATGGGGGGTCTATCACCAAATCCAACCTAAAAAAGTTTTTTTCTATTCCTTTCTTGAGGCCCATCTCCCATCAGGTTCAACGCCTTCTTCATAATACATACAATTGTAACGCCGCCTTTTCAACCAGTAATAGTTGGAAAAAAAATTTATTCATAATTTAAAATTGACTCATTCCACGTTGGAAAACTGGCTTTCATTAGATTTTCTGCGACATCTGCTCTTCTTACTGCATAGGACAAACAGGACTTGTCTTTACAATCAGATACAAAGAACATCTTTTAAGAAAAAATGGCACTACTGCCCAAAATTCGTCTTTTGCCGACCACCTTTTGATTACAGGTTACGTGCCTAAAGCTATTCACGACATCAACATTTTGCACACTGAGAATAATGGGCATAGATTAAATATTCTTGAAGAATTAGAAATTTTTAAACATCTCAAAATGGTGGCTTCATTCCTAAGGAGCAGCTATAATTATGTAATAAAAACGTCGTCAACGGTATAAAGCCGTCACCTAATATTTGATTTTGTGTTTATTCACGCAGTTACCGAAATGTTTTTTCTATCTAAGTGGAGTCATACTTTTTGTCTATTAAATGGTTTATATTGGTTGCATTTCATGTCATACTGTTTTTCTACATGCTATTATTCAGCCACATTTGTAACTCTATAATGGCATTTTCAACCTTTAAACTGTATTTCTAAGCTCTAATGTATAACAAAATGTTAACCTGTCTGCTGCTGTCAAACAAAATATTACCATTTACTTCATGTACATCATAATATTTGTCTGTCTATATACTGGGTGTTAAGTAGCCAGTTTGTATTTGTGGCTACTAGATGGCACTCTTGGTGTAATGTTCACCTGCACACAGTTGTTAACGCGGGCACCTCGGTCTTTTGCTACCTATGGCATGACGTGTGAGTAGCCCATAGTGCCTTGCCTCCCATGATTTATTTCGTAAAAAAATTTGTGACTAAGGCTTTAGCGCTTCATATTTAGTTTATACGTGACATGTAAGTACTACTTCTTTCCTGTACTGTTAGTTTTCTGCCTTTAAACAGTACTTCTAAACTCTTACATAGACAAAAAGTTACTATGTATGCTGCTGTCAAATAAAACATTGCCTTTTACTTCATGTACTAAATAATGTTCATCATAATATTCATCCCCCCATGAACCATGGACCTTGCCGCTGGTGGGGAGGCTTGCGTGCCTCAGCGATACAGATGGCCGTACCGTAGGTGCAACCACAACGGAGGGGTATCTGTTGAGAGGCCAGACAAACATGTGGTTCCTGAAGAGGGGCAGCAGCCTTTTCAGTAGTTGCAGGGGCAACAGTCTGGATGATTGACTGATCTGGCCTTGTAACATTAACCAAAACGGCCTTGCTGTGCTGGTACTGCGAACGGCTGAAAGCAAGGGGAAACTACAGCCGTAATTTTTCCCGAGGACATGCAGCTGTACTGTATGATTAAATGATGATGGCGTCCTCTTGGGTAAAATATTCCGGAGGTAAAATAGTCCCCCATTCGGATCTCCGGGCGGGGACTACTCAGGAGGACGTCGTTATCAGGAGAAAGAAAACTGGCGTTCTACGGATCGGAGCGTGGAATGTCAGATCCCTTAATCGGGCAGGTAGGTTAGAAAATTTAAAAAGGGAAATGGATAGGTTAAAGTTAGATATAGTGGGAATTAGTGAAGTTCGGTGGCAGGAGGAACAAGACTTTTGGTCGGGTGATTACAGGGTTATAAATACAAAATCAAATAGGGGTAATGCAGGAGTAGGTTTAATAATGAATAAAAGAATAGGAGTGCGGGTTAGCTACTACAAACAGCATAGTGAACGCATTATTGTGGCCAAGATAGACACAAAGCCCATGCCTACTACAGTAGTACAAGTTTATATGCCAACTACCTCTGCAGATGATGAAGAAATAGATGAAATGTATGACGAGATAAAAGAAATTATTCAGGTAGTGAAAGGAGACGAAAATTTAATTGTCATGGGTGACTGGAATTCGTCAGTAGGAAAAGGGAGAGAAGGAAACATAGTAGGTGAATATGGATTGGGGGGAAGGAATGAAAGAGGAAGCCGCCTTGTAGAATTTTGCACAGAGCATAACTTAATCATAGCCAACACTTGGTTCAAGAATCATAAAAGAAGGTTGTATACCTGGAAGAATCCTGGAGATACTAGTAGGTATCAGATAGATTATATAATGGTAAGACAGAGATTTAGGAACCAGGTTTTAAATTGTAAGACATTTCCTGGGGCAGATGTGGATTCTGACCACAATCTATTGGTTATGAACTGCAGATTGAAACTGAAGAAACTGCAAAAAGGTGGGAATTTAAGGAGATGGGACCTGGATAAACTAAAAGAACCAGAGGTTGTAGAGAGTTTCAGGGAGAGCATAAGGGAACAATTGACAGGAATGGGGGAAAGAAATACAGTAGAAGAAGAATGGGTAGCTCTGAGGGATGAAGTAGTGAAGGCAGCAGAGGATCAAGTAGGTAAAAAGACGAGGGCTAATAGAAATCCTTGGGTAACAGAAGAAATATTGAATTTAATTGATGAAAGGAGAAAATACAAAAATGCAGTAAATGAAGCAGGCAAAAAGGAATACAGACGTCTCAAAAATGATATCGACAGGAAGTGCAAAATGGCTAAGCAGGGATGGCTAGAGGACAAATGTAAGGATGTAGAGGCTTGTCTCACTAGGGGTAAGATAGATACTGCCTACAGGAAAATTAAAGATACCTTTGGAGAGAAGAGAACCACTTGTATGAATATCAAGAGCTCAGATGGCAACCCAGTTCTAAGCAAAGAAGGGAAGGCAGAAAGGTGGAAGGAGTATATAGAGGGTTTATACAAGGGCGATGTACTTGAGGACAATATTATGGAAATGGAAGAGGATGTAGATGAAGATGAAATGGGAGATAAGATACTGCGTGAAGAGTTTGACAGAGCACTGAAAGACCTGAGTCGAAACAAGGCCCCGGGAGTAGACAACATTCCATTTGAACTACTGATGGCCTCGGGAGAGCCAGTCATGACAAAACTCTACCATCTGGTGAGCACGATGTATGAGACAGGCGAAATACCCTCAGACTTCAAGAAGAATATAATAATTCCAATCCCAAAGAAAGCAGGTGTTGACAGATGTGAAAATTACCGAACTATCAGTTTAATAAGTCACAGCTGCAAAATACTAACGCGAATTCTTTACAGACGAATGGAAAAACTGGTAGAAGCCGACCTCGGGGAAGATCAGTTTGGATTCCGTAGAAATGTTGGAACACGTGAGGCAATACTGACCTTACGACTTATCTTAGAAGAAAGATTAAGAAAAGGCAAACCTACGTTTCTAGCATTTGTAGACTTAGAGAAAGCTTTTGACAATGTTAACTGGAATACTCTCTTTCAAATTCTGAAGGTGGCAGGGGTAAAATACAGGGAACGAAAGGCTATTTACAGTTTTTACAGAAACCAGATGGCAGTTATAAGAGTCGAGGGGCATGAAAGGGAAGCAGTGGTTGGGAAAGGAGTAAGACAGGGTTGTAGCCTCTCCCCGATGTTATTCAATCTGTATATTGAGCAAGCAGTAAAGGAAACAAAAGAAAAATTCGGAGTAGGTATTAAAATTCATGGAGAAGAAGTAAAAACTTTGAGGTTCGCCGATGACATTGTAATTCTGTCAGAGACAGCAAAGGATTTGGAAGAGCAGTTGAACGGAATGGACAGTGTCTTGAAAGGAGGATATAAGATGAACATCAACAAAAGCAAAACGAGGATAATGGAATGTAGTCAAATTAAGTCGGGTGATGCTGAGGGAATTAGATTAGGAAATGAGACACTTAAAGTAGTAAAGGAGTTTTGCTATTTAGGGAGTAAAATAACCGATGATGGTCGAAGTAGAGAGGATATAAAATGTAGACTGGCAATGGCAAGGAAAGCGTTTCTCAAGAAGAGGAATTTGTTAACATCGAGTATAGATTTAAGTGTCAGGAAGTCGTTTCTGAAAGTATTTGTATGGAGTGTAGCCATGTATGGAAGTGAAACATGGACGATAACTAGTTTGGACAAGAAGAGAATAGAAGCTTTCGAAATGTGGTGCTACAGAAGAATGCTGAAGATAAGGTGGGTAGATCACGTAACTAATGAGGAGGTATTGAATAGGATTGGGGAGAAGAGAAGTTTGTGGCACAACTTGACTAGAAGAAGGGATCGGTTGGTAGGGCATGTTTTGAGGCATCAAGGGATCACAAATTTAGCATTGGAGGGCAGTATGGAGGGTAAAAATCGTAGAGGGAGACCAAGAGATGAATACACTAAGCAGATTCAGAAGGATGTAGGTTGCAGTAGATACTGGGAGATGAAGAAGCTTGCACAGGATAGAGTAGCATGGAGAGCTGCATCAAACCAGTCTCAGGACTGAAGACCACAACAACAACAACATAATATTCATCTGTCTATATTTTGAATGTTAAGTAGCCTATTCGTATTTGTGGTGATTTTTGTACTTATGTTATAGGCCACTTTCAATGTCTTACTTCTGATGAAGGCACTCATAGTAGTGCCGAAACCAGGTCAAAAGATTAATTTTTGCGACCGAGGGCTGTTATTGCTTTAATTGCACTTTAAGATATTGAGTCCCTTCAGAGTTCTCGCTCTAAGGTATCTCAGACTATTTGAAATCTTAAATGAGCCCCAGAAACCCATCCGAGTCTCTAAAATGTAGGATGGTGTTCCTCATATGCAAGGCAGCTAAAATTAAAAATATAACAAGACTGATTAAAATGAAAACACAAACACTTCTTAGCTGCAGAAAACTGTACACCCATCTCGGCAGCTCCTTGTAACCTCTGCACTTTAAGTTGCAACAGTGGAGGAGTAACAGAAAACAGCAAAAAAGTCCACAAATAAGGAACACTGTACAGGACTCCTTACTGTATATGTGCTACTGTTTATGGCTATGGCAAAGAGGGTAACATTTGAAACACTGCCCTGAGGGACACCATTCTCCTGTTCACAACGAGCTGTTGAGTCACCAACTAGGGTCCTAAAAAACCATTGAAACAGGGAAGATCCTATGAAGATGGGGAGGTGACCCTGAAATCCCCAAGGATGCAGTTGTGCAATAATACCGTCTCTGAAAGTAGTATCATAAGCATTTCTGATATCGAAGAATATACCCACACAGTGATGGTTATGTAGGAAAGACTGCTAAACAGCCGCCTCCAGCACGGTCAGGTTGTCGATAGTGGGCCGAAATCTCCCCAATCCACAACTAGAGTGGCTAAGGAGTTGCCTGGTCTCTAACAGCCAGGCTAGACGACAGTTAACTATTCACTCCAGTCTTTCCTACACAGCTCGTTAAGGCGACATTCCTGTAACTACTGGTAGATGTGTAGACCTTTCCTGGTTTTAGGAGAAGTATCAGAACTGTCTCCCTCCATGAATTGGAGTTGCTTGTCTACCGCATAAGATTAGAACATTTTAGGATGATTTCCTTTCACACTATTGGCAAATGTCGAAACATGAGGTACCAGAGTTGGTCGTGACCATATGTAGTGTCACGAGTATCAGACAGAGACGTTTCAAGCTCCCACATGGAGAGTTACAGGCCTCAAAACTATTGGATCTGAAGTCCAACTTGCCCCCCTCTACAGCTGCACGGTAGCGAAAAAATGCTGGATCCTGACTTGGATCGGCTGTAGTTTTTCCAAAATGGTCAGCCAGCATCTGAACGATGGCTCTGGGTGCCATTTGAAGACACCCCTTTTTCAGTACCACTGCTATCAATAATCGACTATGTTTATTGGAAATCCTCCAGATGACTTCCTGCACTTTTGTAGAACAAGTGGAATGGTTGATGGAGTCCAGGAACGTTTGTCACGACCTTTTTTCGCTCTCCATAATAACAAGTCTAGCCTCGGCTCTCAACTCAAAAATCTGTTCACCAAGGAGCGGGTCACCCCCTAAGATGACCTCAAGACTGTGGTATGGATAGGTCAGTGGCATGACGGATCACACGCATGATGTGGTCCACCTATTCCTGGTCACTGTCACGGTGTTCAAACGCAGCCAACTGGCTTAACAGCACTCCATTAGTCCTGCTGATCATCCATTTTGGTGGCTTCTGTTCCAGCAATCCTCCATCCGGTACGTGGATCCACTGTGGGAAGTGGTCACTGAAACGAAAGTAATCAGTTGCTTCCCACTGTGCTTAGTGTGCACGGTCTGGAGAGCAAGGCAGTTCGATGGCTGAAGATGACCCAGGAGTAGCTGAGAAATGCACGGGACATGTTGACAGTGCACAGCTCCTGAGACATCATGAGGTTCTCCAACACTTGACCCCTGGGGCAAGTCAAGTGCAAGTCCCATAATACATTGCAGGCATTGAAATCAACCAGTAGGAGAAATGGGTGGGAAAGTTGTTCAATTAGGCTTGCCAGAGTCTCAGAGTCCATTGTTTCCTGTGAAGGCAAGTGCATAGAGCAGATAGTGATCATCGGACTTGCATGAACTGCAATGGCCACTGCTTCTAGATCAGTAACTACGGGGAGAGCAGAGGAGTGGTGTGTGTTATTGACAAACACAGCAACTTCTCCCTCAGCTCATTCCCCAGTCAGGTCATTCTCACGGTGGAGGGTATAGCACGATAGCACAGGGGCATCATTAGCTTTGAAATGTGTTTCCTGTAAACACAAGCACAGGGACTGTGCTTGCACCAAGAGTTTCAGTTCCTCCACAAGAGACCTGAACCCATTCATGTTCCACTGTAGTATGGGAGCTATTTATCATGGTGGTTGGACTTTCACCCTATCTTTTCACTGGGGTGGGGAGCCGACAATGACAGGAGTTTCAGCTTTGGGACAAGATGGTTGCCCCGGGCAGACTTCACAGTCCGAGGCTCTGAAGCAGAAGCAGCAGAGCCATCAAGTCGAATTACATTGTCTCGGTCTGACAGTCTATCACCTGTTTTTGACTGCGGTTCGAGTTTCCCGTTTGCTTTCTTGACCTGGAAGGGCTTTCTGGAGACTACCACAACAGTGGCAGAGGCAGAGCTGGATTTCTACAAGATTCTGCCTTTTGAGGTACCATAAGCTCCACCAATAGTGGTTCAAAAAAATGGCTCTGAGCACTATGGGACTCAACTGCTGTGGTCATAAGTCCCCTAGAACTTAGAACTACTTAAACCTAACTAACCTAAGGACAGCACACAACACCCAGCCATCACGAGGCAGAGAAAATCCCTGACCCCGCCGGGAATCGAACCCGGGAACCCGGGCGTGGGAAGCGAGAACGCTACCGCACGACCACGAGATGCGGGCGCCAATAGTGGCTTTCACTTGCGTTCTCGGAGGGGCTATGGGCTCTGAAACTACTTGTCAAGTACAGTGACACATGCAGGTACTAGTGCTGACACTAGCAACCTCCATTTGCGAAGAAGTGTTGGCTGTCAAACTATGATTTTTAAGGGGAATGCAAAAGATGTAGTGAATGTGGAAGACTGCTTGGCCTTATAGATGTTCTTGGCTTCTCCATATGGGATGCATCTCAAAATCTTAATCTCCTGTATCTTTCGCACTTCAAGGAAGACACTGCAATCCCTACTCCAGACAGGGTGATCCCCAGAGCAATTTACACACTCTGGAGGGGAGGAGCAGCGAATGCCATCAAGGCATTGGCTACATTTGCCACAGGTGTGTGACCAAAATACTGACATTTAAAACAGATCACTGGGTTAGGGACATATGGCCGTATGCTTAGATAAAGAAAACCTGCCTTGATATGCTCTGGGAGTTTCACGTTATTGAAGGAGTCAGATTTCACCAGATTCCCATCCACCCTTTTCAGCATATTCAGCAAATTGCTGATCCTTCTTGAGCCCAATCATCTTTCAATTTCTCCTTATGTATGTCTACCAGATCTCTACACAACACAACACGTTTGGTATAGCACAAGGTATTGCGGAGCTCCATTTCGACGGCATATTCTACAAGGCATTTAGCTTTCCGGAGGCATATTGATTGTTAGTAGCTATCAGTTTCAACCAACAGCATACCATTACACAATCGCTTGACGGATTTCGTTGAACCTGTAATGCCCTCCAAACCTTCTTGAACATAAAAAGGCGAAACTTTTTCGAAACTGCCCTCTTTCTGTTTCACAATTATAAACACATTCTGACCTGCAGCATGCATTCCGTTACTATTCGTGCACAAATTCTGTGTCACCACCATGTCTGGAAGAGTGGCTACATGACCCCTCTTATTTGATTGGGAGTTAGTACCTACCAGCAGCCCACTCTTGCCACTGGGACAATAAGGAGAAATCTCCAAGGGTTCCATTTTTATCCCATGAGTAGCGGGGGAAATAAGGGTCCACTCAGACAGAGACCCACATGGCTGAGTAAGCATTATACAACTAAGGTGCGGCAGGGTTTGTAACATTATGTGATTGTCTTATCATTTTAAATCATTCACTAATCGAGCAGTCGCTCGGCAACAGCTACAGTTAGCAAATAATGTTGCGAGAATGTAAAAGGTGAACGACCTGTGACGTAACTTGTTTATTGTCGAAGCGCCGTCAGAGATGCAGTGAGTTATTGACTTTGAAAACCGCGGCGCGGAAAACGGACAGAAGAAGAACACTTTTACACATTTTTTTTGAGGTACGAGATATTCTCGATGAGCAGTTACTCATTCTTCTCTTGTCTCCTGTATCTTGTGTCGGACGCGCATGTCTTGCCGCCGTATTATTATTGTTAAAATTAATATTGTTCTAGTATAAAGTAAATGTGTAATACTGAAAGTGCCTAGCAGTAGATTTATTGTGCGACGTGTATGTGAAAACGTCAAAGGAATTGTTTTCATTAAGAGAAGTGCCAGTCAAAACGGCATCCATGTTAAATCCGTCATTGCAATGTAAGTTTGTCTATTACTTGCCATAAATTCAGAGTTAAATGGAACTGGTGTATGGACTATTCATTTACTATAGAATCTATGTCGCACTTCTTCATGAAATTATTTAATTTTCTATATGTTTCTGCCAAATAGAGAGTTCACAGTCACGAATTCTTTCGTCGAGTTCGGACGGAAGTTGCATGCGGCGAAATATTTTCTCCGCGCCATATTCTACTGGTAAATGCATGATAAACAACGGTCCCTTAGGAAATTCATGTTGAGCTATCCAAAATAATTATATTATAGATTCGGAAATATGTTTCCACCGCTGATTATAGCTATATGTTACGGCACAAAAGTAACATATTGTTATAATTAGAGACTACGAACGGGGACATTTATAACTGTATGTTTATGTATACACATTACGTAAACATATCGTTATAATTGGCGCCCGAACAGGGACTTGAATTTAAAAAAAATATACTCAAAGGAATAAAAATTTATATAAGATACGCATTGTGGGAATATTCATAAATAATTGTAGCTAATCTTGTGCTTTTTATTTGTTACATGACATCAAACGCCATCCAATAAAATTTCCATTGAGCGAAAGAAACGAGATATTCAGAGAAAATTATGGAAGAGAGATTTTTTTTTTGAACAGAATTTGTGCGAAAATCTGGTTGCAACGCCCAAGGCAGTCATCAGTAACGTAAGTTAAAATTTTGTTAGCCGTAGCCAAGCTTCCTTAATTTCAGCCGACATTAATCAATTTGTGACGATCTTTATTAGTTGCAGTAAAATTTGCTTTGAATTCAGTAGATTGCATTTAGTAGATTAGTAATTTCTTCAAGTATTGTTTAAACTCCATTGTTGTGTATTGCATATCATTTGTTTTTAAATGACTGCTGCCTGTTCACGGAGCTGACCAGCCTTAGTTTTCATTTATTTTGAACAGTGTGCAGCCATACTTTCTTTACGGTCCAGAATAGTCTCTTGTTCTCGTGACGTGCATCTCCCGACATTCCGATCTTGTGACTTAGCAGTGACAACCGACTCGCAACCGATAAATTACATTTCTGTCGACAGCTGACGGCCGTAGCTCAAACGAACTTCATTGACTTACTGTTTGTAAATAAGTGAGCTATGGCAGACGATAAAATGTCATCACTAGATTCAAATGAACGGAATGAAACGAGTGAAGTGTCGCGTCGCTTACGGTCCCGCACGGTAATTAGTAGGGCTGAGACACCAATTGAAACAATTGTAGAAAGTGAAGTGGGAAATCTTACGGACTTTGGTGCCTCACACCATAATGTTACCGGTACTGAACTAGACAATGCCAACATCCAACATAGTTTCTGCCACTAGTAGTCGTAGCCATATACCGGTTACAAGGGAGGCAGGTGAAAGCAATTCAGGGGTAGTGACAGACGATGTATTCAAACAGCTACTGAGTCAAGTAAGTCAAATGATGCAGGACGGAAATCGCCAAATGGTGAATTCCATTAAAAATGATTTGAAAGACGAAAATAGACAAATGTTAGCCTCACTTGAAGATAAACTTTCTACAGTAAGCAAAGAAATAAAAACTGTTAGAGAAAACGTAGCCAAAGAAGTAGCAAAGCAAGTTAAGGATGCTGTTTCTCAAATGCGAAGTGGAATAATTTTCGAACTGAATGACACTTTAGCTACCATGCAAAGCGAGACAGCTGACATCCGAAACGCAACCAAGAATCTTGACTCCACCGTAACCACGGTTAATCACAGATTAGACAGAGTAACTACGCAGGTAGAAAAACTAACTGAGGGAATGTCAAACTTGACTCTGGAAACGGATACGAAAGTAAAGGAGAGGCTAGATAGTCATGAGAGAGAATTTAGAGAAAAGTATGAGAACTGGATTGCTGGAAAGGACAAATTTGTCGAAGATAAAATTAACAAAGACCTAGTAGAGACTGTGAAAGCAACCACTCTTGGTATCTTGTCAGCTCCTGGAAGCTCCGGAGATACCGTAATGTCTGAACTCGGTAGCATTAGGCGTACCCTTCAGCAAGAATTACCAAATTGGAAGCAAGAGGTAACGGAACAGCTAAATAACCTGAAGGCACAAGTGAGTAGTAGTTCCCGAATACAGAGACCGAATTATCCTAACTCTTTAGCCTCAGAGGAAGAAGATGAATTATTTCAGCAATTCCGAATACCTGTTGCATCTAATGAACACACTTCACCACCAAATATTCCAGTTAGTCACCGAAACCAAGAATCTGACTCAGTAGTAAAAATGATGAAGGAAGAAAGCATGATAAAGCATCGAGTTTTTCAAACCTTTAACCCAGAAAAACGAAATATCCACCCAATTGTCTTTCTTCGTGGATTCTCCGGCATTTTTCCAAATTCGTGGACTGATAGACAGCGTATCCAATTTGTTACCGGATATATAGGAGGCGAATCGGCAATATGGGGAACAGAAATGGTTGATAAGTGTCGAACATATGAGGAGTTTGAGCACTGTTTCCTCAGCAAATTTTGGAGCGAAGGTGTTCAGAAGCGCCTTCGTAAAGAAGTCTATAATGCAGAACAATTTGACCCCAGGAATAGTAGCCTGAGAATGTACTTCGAAAAATATCTTGGCAAAATTAGGTATTGGGATAACCCTATCAATAGTAAAGATGTAATTATGATTCTCAAGTCTAAATTACCCATTTCGATTCGTGAAAAGCTGATAGCCATACCAGATGATGATCCAGATACCTTTCTGTCGATATTAGATTCCCTAGACCTGATCTATGAGGACATGAGAGCTAACAAACCGCGGAATACTCCGCACAATTCTTGGCCGCAACATTATGACAGTAACGGCTATGAAAAGCCATGGAACAGTTCAAAAAATAGTAACGATTGGCAAAACGGAAATAAAGGCAGTGGGTATCCGCACAAAAGGAATAGACATAATCAACACAACCGATTCAATCCCGTGTATAACACGACTGGTAACCAGTACGGCAATCAGTCGTACAAGCAGAAGTTTGGAAACGGTTTCAGTCAAAAAGATTGGCAACAGCAGAGCGGATCGCAATGGAATGCACCGTACTCGCGCAGCCAACACTCAGATTACGGGCAGCAACAAACAGCTGATAACGCCCACTCATACCAATACAACTCCGCGCCTAGTAAAAATCAAGCGCAGGGAATGTACAGAAACACACAGTTTAACGGCAAACCACAGTGTGAAGGTGGATTTCACAGTAACAATTCCGGAAATCATAATAGTAATAAAAATCATCAGACCCCGCGAAGGCATTACAATTTTTCGCAAACACGGAAGACAGTAACACGTATTGGACACCAGAACAAACGCAGCAACATTTTGACACGAGGTTTGTGCATAACAGTAATTTTGTTCCTCAGTGTTCTCACAATGTCAGATTGGTCGAACTTTCTAATGATGAAGACCAATCAAAACCACATAAGCAGGAAAACTAAGTCCAGCATCTGAAAGCTCCCTAAGTGATGCTGTGAGACAGAATGGGGGCTACCACTTCGACGGAGAGACTAACCATGACGTACTTGTACTGAGATACAATGACGGGATTGACATGAGACAAGAATTATTACAAGAGAAAGAGACAACTGACGGTGATGAACCGATAGATGACCAAGTGCAAGCTATGACAAAACTTCCTATAGCCGGAATTTTGACGACTGTAATCCTAGATACAGGTGCAAATATTAATGCTATGTCCTTATGTTTCTATAAGCAAATTAGTACATTAACTAAAATTCCAACATTACCCGTCCAAGGATGTTCAAGGTCAATTCAATTCCTAAGTGTAACAACACAAGTGCTAGTTTAGACGCCAGAATAAGACAAGCTCTAACAACGTTGACCACCCAAGCCAATTTACGCAAGAAGGCGTATGACAAAATATTAATAAGGTGTTAACTTATCAAGTAGGCGAAAAGGTCTTGCTAAAAACACACTTCAAACCATCGTTGCTCTTACACAAAAATCGAAAATGGCAAAGTCTTTTTGAGGGACCTTACGATATCCTTGGTATACCGCATACAGGTTGTTATCCGATTTCTGATCCCGCAAATGGAAAAATAAAAGGATTATACCATCACTCTGATCTTAAAAAATATCATGCTACAGAATAAGTCAAAAGGAAAGCTTTATAATGACAAGAGAAGGTTAGCCGCTAGTGACTAAGTGACAACTGATTTGACTTCGTTAAAAAAAAAAAAATGCTTAGAATACATTACACGACAGTGAGTCTATCTTGCTATACAGCAGACAATTTAAAATATGTTATCTTGAGCCATAATTTAAGTACAGACAAGCTGATAAAAAAAAATCTTGTTTAACAAAGAAAGTGATCAACTCCAAGAACTCTAGTTTTAAGATTTAGTTTTAAGGAGATAATATTTAAGAGAGAGAAATGAAATATAAAGCGAAGGATGTGCCTAACAAGCCAGCTTCTGCGATATGAAATGCTAAAGAAGTGAAAATAAAACATAGTATGTAAGATTTTTTTTTTTTAAGTTCAAGGAGCAATGATCCAGAAACGAAATTTATTTTCGTCAAGGACAAGGGTCGCTTGACAATTATTGGTTCCTGATCCCACTAAAAAGGGAAACAAGTAACTAGTTTCTAAGTCAGCTATGTCTAGATTAAGTTCCAATGTACATAGAAATCTGAAACAGGTTCATCTCTGCATTAAAATAACGTAATGTTTACGAAGCATGTGAGTTACTTGTAAGTACCAACATAACCACGAAAGCGCTATCCTTCAGCTAGATAAACAAAGTAGCATTAATTGTAATTGCAATACGCAGGACAGATACATTCAAAGCCATAAGTGAAATAAATACCAAGTATAAGAGCGTAAGTGGCAAGGACAAAGCAATGACGACTTAAGGTCATATATAGAGGCCAATGCAGTGTAGTGCAAGCAGGCGTCAAGGCGAGAATAAAATGACAATGAAACCGCCGGCAAAACAAAGTAGCTAGTTTGTAATTGGAGCGCATACACAGACGTGCGGCGCAAAGGAAAATTAATTTCTGAGTCATAAGGAACAAGGAGTTGTTTGCTAGATTTCTTCTTCTATGTACTATTATATCTATGTCTTTCTTCTGAATTTGTGTAAATACCCTAACCCGCCTAAACCCGTCCCGTAGACTTGACGTCACAGATTGAGAAATGCGGTTGACGTGGAAGGCTGGTTTGGCATACGATTTTCAAAAGGAAGCGCGTGAACGAAATCGAGAAAAGCTAGTTTTGAAATGTCTTTATTTTTCCTTTTAAAGTCAATCCGAGACGCAAACCGAGATCGCGATAAGGAATTTGAAATTTTCTTGAATGGTGTTCTGTTCTCATGTGAGAGGGCAATCAAATGTGACTGATTGATCCTCACATCTAGTAAAAAGAGAATTTTTGTTGAAATGACAGTGATAACTTTAATGAATTTAATAAATAGAAAGAACGATTGAAATGAATTAAAATAATAATAATTGCTAACAGATCGGAGAAACTAATGTATTGTGACTGTGAACTAAAAGCATAATTAGTCTTAGAGAAAGATGAGGAACAATGTAAAGCGAAATGTTAAGGTAGTTAGCAACAAAGCAACAGAAATTGAAATGGACATGATAATCAAAGCTCTCACTTAGCTAGCTTCAAAGTGAGACAATTTATTTGATTATAAACTGTAAAAAAAAAAAAAAAAAAAAAAAAAGATTGTGTACGTAGTAGTGAAGGCTTAAAATGGTGTGGAAGTCTGCCACGGACACGATGAAGAAAAAAGTGTTAAACGTGCAGATAGGTCGACGGACAATGATAGTCCGGTTGTGTAACCGAAGGCGGTGATGTGATTACGTGCAGTGCATCGGAAACCAAGTGTGTTAGCTGCTTTGCAAAGTGCGAGCACTAGCCTACCTTAAAATCTTCAAAATCGGCTGGAAAATGTGGAGACAGGTATGGTTTCAATGGAGCCTCTGTCCCTGGTAATCCTCGTCCCTCCTCACCAGCCTCAGGAAACCACAAAATACCACAACACCATCGACGCAACGTGTTCGCTGAACAGTGCGTGGAAAAGCTGAAGTACCGCGTGGAGGCTAGTGAGCGCCTCGAGTTGCGATTCAGCTCTAACAATCAGCCTGTGTCAACGTACATCGACGCAACAAACGCGTTAAATTTAAAGTGATGTACTAGCACAGCACTCCCGCTGCAGTTTGACGAAACGGACTTTCCATGAAAGCCGCTCCCAAAATAAAAGACTTTTATATGAGTTCACAACATATCACATACTATGCTAATGTTATATCCTGTGGATGAAATGTGAACAGCCAAACCACACGCGAATAGTGACAAAGTCAAATTCCTATGAATCCCAAGTCCTAAAATAGATTTAAGCTTAGTTTTTAGACTAATGGGTATTTATATTTCTTTTGTTACATGTAACGTGTGTACGTAACGTGCGAGTGAGACTCACTCGCCAGAGCTGATGAAAAGTTTTCTACTCGGAGACCGCAAAGTAGCGATCCAACTTCTCAAGGCATAAGCTTCACCTGGAGAAGAATCAAATTTTAACTTACCTGTCAATACACAAACAGTGAAAGCGTAAAAATCATGACAACTAGTGAGCAATGGAAAATGGACACGTGTGAGATATTCCATGTGTGAGAAATTCCATGTGTGAGAATTATGTGCGTATAAAAAGATGAATCCTATGTGTTTTCTTTCAGGAGCAAAGAGCCTATGAGCTCTGGACAATAACTTGAGGCCACAAGGATGGTCTGTATAATGTCCATTGTAAACTTCGTAGATTTACTGTCTTGGTTTTTAAATTTTTTGTGTATATTTACCTTAAGAACTGTCTTTGTCTATGAATGAGAGATCACCATATTTGTGTAATCCTAATAATCAAATGACAGGAATACTGTGTTTGATCAATGTAAATTTGTAAAGTACTCAATCCCATAATGTTAACGGCGACATGTGAATCTTGGTAATCTCCTTGATTTCCAAGATTCCCATGGAAGGCAATGTAACATTATGTGATTGTCTTATGATTTTAAATCATTCACTAATCGAGCAGTCGCTCGGCAACAGCTACAGTTAGCAAATAACGTTGCGAGAATGTAAAAGGTGAACGACCTGTGACGTAACTTGTTTATTGTCGAAGCGCCGTCAGAGATGCAGTGAGTTATTGACTTTGAAAACCGCGGCGCGAAAAACGGACAGAAGAAGAACACTTTTATACATTTTTTTTGAGGTACGAGATATTCTCGATGAACAGTTACTCATTCTTCTCTTGTCTCCTGTAACTTGTATCGGACGCGCATGTCTTGCCGCCGTATTATTATTGTTAAAATTAATATTGTTCTAGTGTAAAGTAAATGTGTAATACTAAAAGTGCCTAGCAGTAGATTTATTGTGCGACGTGTATGTGAAAACGTCAAAGGAATTGTTTTCATTAAGAGAAGTGCCAGTCAAAACGGCATCCATGTTAAATCCGTCATTGCAATGTAAGTTTATCTATTACTTGCCATAAATTCAGAGTTAAATGGAACTGGTGTATGGACTATTCATTTACTATAGAATCTATGTCGCACTTCTTCATGAAATTATTTAATTTTCTATATGTTTCTGCCAAATAGAGAGTTCACAGTCACGAATTCTTTCGTCGAGTTCGGACGGAAGTTGCATGCGGCGAAATATTTTCTCCGCGCCATATTCTACTGGTAAATGCATGATAAACTACGGTCCCTTAGGAAATTCATGTTGAGCTATCCAAAATAATTATATTTTGAATAGGCATTTACTCTCCTCTGCAATGCAACTTCCGACTGATCAGACGATCCAACAAGAAACAGCCGCACACGGTCGGCGTTCGCAAATATGTTTCCACCGCTGATTACAGCTATATGTTACAGCACAAAAGTAACATATTGTTATAATTAGAGACTACGAACGGGGACATTTATAACTGTATGTTTATGTATACACATTACGTAAACATATCGTTATAGGTTCCACCAGGTTGTCCGTTAACGACTGTGACAACTCAACTGCTATGCATCTCATCTGTGCGCAGCACACCTCGAGATTGACAGGTTCCTTTACTTATTTATTTTTTTTTTTTTTTTTTTTGAAGTTTATTCTGTTATCATGACCTGGGTGTTCATGTCAAGATTCCCATTCCCTGTCACACACAATGTTCCACTGCCACGGTGATCGGTGAAGCATGCATACAGTTTATGGTGACCAAACAGCGGTGCTTTCCAGTCCCCAGCTCAGGAATCCCGGGAGCAAATGATCAGCTCCTACAGACCGTTTCCTCTGTTGATTGTTCGGAGTTACTGCTGTGGTTTTCTTTTTCAATAACTTCCTCTTCTAACTGTGATTCACATGGTCTGACAATTCTTCTGACAATTTCTGTAATATTGTCTCATAGTCTTTAGGACATAAAATTTGAGAGTGCCTGTGAAATGTCTTTTTCCCCCATTTCCATACTCTTATGAGACCAAATGATACAAATGTTTAGAACAGTAAGATATTGTTGCAAGACAATATCCAATATTTTAAAAGGTAACACAAGTTGCATATTGGTACTTTGATTCAATTCAAATATTCATTACATACTAAAATAAAAGAAATAGTGCCTTGGGAAGTGAGAAAAATGGATATAGAAAGTACTTATGTTACAAGGTGCATAGCAGCAAACACACTGCAAACACATATCCATTTTCCAAACAATAGCGACCAAATTGCTTTTAGCGTGAATTGCGCAAATGTAGTAAGTGGTGACAGCTGTAATGAATGACAAATATGTATTTGGACATGCCTCCAACTATAACTCTATCTGTGACACTAACAGAAAACTAAATCTTGCGGCTAACTGATGCAGGCATGCCCAAAGGATTAGTGAAAATTATTTCAACAGTGAAAACGGCTATATCTGATACTCTGAAAGAAACTGAGACAGCAAGGATAAAGTAGAAATGCTCTGAGTACTGCCTTCTAAATACAGTTTGATATGTTTGTAGACATTTATTTACAGGAGCAACTAAAACAATGACATTTCAAAATGTTTGTACGACTTGTTTCCTATTCTCTGTAATCAGTAGTGTCGAAAATTATTGTACACTTCTGTCGAAAACAGAGACTGTGAATTTTTCTTCTATCATTACTAAAGTCTGCACTCATTGCTCGTCAGAACCTCAGTCATAGCTCATGCGATCCCAAGGCTGGTGTGTAAATAAAAGTGCCCACTCGTGACAGCCGAGAGTCAATGCAGGCAGAATACAGTGGCAGTAGCCACGGCTGCCTCGCCCCCACTCACCTCAACACAGCACTCCGCATGGCTGCGACGAGGCCAGCCACCTCCACCTGCCTCGAGCGGTCACCACATTCCTCCTCTGCCTCGTGATTGCCGGTGCCCACCTCCCCGGAGGGATGTCTCGTTTTCGCTCCAGAGTCCTCAACCCTGAAAACAAATTGCCCTAGCAGATTGTACAAATTTTCGGATACTGAGGAGAAAATATTCTGCGTAGTGTACTACAATTTCATAGCCGACCATCAATTATTAGAGCAAAGTTAATCGACCGCTAGTGACACTCGCTGACCCTAGCCTAAACTGATATAACAAAATTCCATTTCTTCACACATAAGATATGTTTACAAAATAGCACTACTTTGATGATTCCAAAGGCGCTATATAATTCTGAATTGTACAGAGGGGTCCAGAAAAATGAAGACACTCTCTGATAGTTAATATCTTTGGAACAAAATGACAGTGTTGCTATTTTGCACGGTGGCAAAGTATATTATTTTCTCAACAGATTTTGGCAAGTGTTTTCCAGCAGATGATAGTGCAGCACCGAATGAAGTAAAGATCGTCATTCGAGCAATGCAAGGCCATACTGAAGTGGTAGTGGAAGTATGAAAACATGTTGGAGGTACAACAGCACTGGCAGAATGTGCACAGAACCCAGGCACAACATGTGCAACAATTTATCATATTTGGGATAAATGTGAAGCTGATGGTACCGTGCACGATGTGGGTAAGGAAAGGTCTGGCCGACCAAAAACATCAACAAGTTAAGATTCCAGCACTGCTGTTTGGCAACATTTTAATAGGCCACCTCAAAAATCTGTGAAGCAGGGTGCACATGAAAGCGGGGTAAGCCAATCAAGCGAACAACCATTTCCGACGGCCGCCAAACTGGGAAGTGTACATTCTGAGATCGCTGCTTATGAATGACGACGACAGGTATTGAAGGACGGAGTGCTGCGAGTGGTTTGAAGGCATGCTTTGTGAGGATGAAAGTTTACAGGGATGGTTATCTGATCTGATCAGGCGCAATTAAAACTGAACAGTAATGTAAACTGCCACAACTGTGTATATTGGGCTCCTGAAAATTCTCACATTCACGTGGACAAACATGTTAATCTACTGGGAGTTAATGTGAGGTGTGGTCTGTCATTGAATGGCCCATGCTTCTTTGATGGTACTGTAACAAATGAGGTGTGTCTTCATATGCTGCAAACACTGACTTTACCTGCCATCAGAGAGGTGTTTGGAAATGAGAGATTTCACCTACAACAAAATGGCGCTCTGCTTCACCACCACAGATATGTCAGAGCCTACCAGGATGATGGAGCGGTCAAAAAGGAGCTGTCGAGTAATCACTACCGTCTCCAGATATTACACCTCTTGACTTCTACCTATGACAGACCTCGAAAAATGAAGTTTATCAACAGAAGTCAGCTACACCAAATGAGCTTCTAGAAACCATTGGGTGTACTGTGCAGCTATCACGCCAGCAACACTGACAGGTGTAGTTCGGCAACACTTCAATGGCATTGATATTGTGTGGCTGCTAATTTGGGGTCAGTTTGAACACACGAAATAACCTTTCTCCCATGCAAGAATTGTAATTATATGTAATTCTGTTTCATGAATACTGGCTATCAAAGAGTGTCTACATTTTCCTGGTCCCTTCTGTATTTTATGATTCATACACGAAGCCCAAAATTTGAATTCTGAAATCATTTAAATGCAGCACTTCATTTTTGCTACCACAAATGGAAGATCTATAATAATTAAAGATTGTAATATGACATCGGGTTTCATAGCAACATATTCATTTGGCTAATTCCAAAATTGTATCAAAATTCCTATAGACGCTGAAACCTTCTACGATTTATAGTTGACTGGGTTGTCTGTCTGCTGCTTATTCCAGTGACATAATTAGTTTTCATAAAATATTTTTAAGATAAATCTGTGATTGAACTTGTCCCAATGCCACTTGTTAGTAAAAATTGTGAAAGCTACAATTTATTCAAAAAGCACCCAGTTCATTAGATAGGCCCAAATTCACTCCTTTTAATAATCAGTTTAGTTCCTGTGAAAATTCATTAACTAATAAATTATTTGTGACTGAAGTTTCTACCCATCTGAAAAAACTCCCTTTGTCAGAAAAGTTCCAAGTCAAGTTTCTTAAAAAATAGAAAACCAGGTAATGATCCTAGCTCCAATCAAAGTAGTCCCCTTGGCTATGTACACACAGTTACCAGTGTTTCTGGAGGTCTTGGAAGCAAACAGGGAAATTTTCAAATCTGATGCTTGTAAACCCATTTATCACAGCCCGTTGCATGTCTGCGATATCTTGATGTAGCTTTCCTTGTAGTCACCACTTCACTCATGGAAAAAGAGACAAAATTACAAGGAGAGAGGTCAGGATAATACAACAGATATGGGATGGCAACAACAGAATGTCTGGCCAACTACTTGGTAACAGATGAAGTAGCTACTCGAACTGGTGACACTAATGTGCATTTGTGCAACTTTTTCAGCATCATGATTGGGCTCATCTTAATATGGCTGTGAGGCACGTTATCATGAGGCTGGAGGAGGCATTGATGGCAGAGGACATGGGTCACAGCGCCAGTTGAGTCCATCATCAGTAGATCGGATTTCACTAGGCATGGCCTGCAGCTCTATAGGTATGGGAAAGGGAGGCTGGCAAAGCTTATAGGTGACAGTGTAGTGGGCGGGGGGAGGGGGGGGAGATCACTCATGGAAAAATTCCTGTAGTAGTTGGTGTTATAGCTGCGCCTTTTTTAGATTGAAGTCAGCTGATAGGTATACCTGCTTAAAGGAAGTCCCTCTAAGGGCTCACCTTCAGAGGACGTCATGTTCCTAAG